>NC_062538.1:17821169-18167526 GCF_022655615.1 Tachysurus fulvidraco
TGAGGTGAACACATATTGAAACATAATGAAAATAATTATTCTTGGAGATAGACAGATCGATTATTCGTCGCAATGGTAAAGGGGTGGTAATGGGGTGAAGCGAGAGAAAATGAATCTTGGATCTTGATGGATACTACGTCAGGCTTTGCCGTGGACGGAGGTCCAGCATTCCCAAAGCAACACCACAATATCTGAGATATAAAGTTGAGTAACTGGCTCATTCTGTAGCACACCAGGCTATGACAGTGAGACATGAGATCATCTTCTATGAAAGCTCACTTTGCATTACAAACTGACTGAATTGGAAAAACATTAAGTGAAAGACAATAATCCGTCAAAAAGCAGGAATTCAAATATAAATGCATTTTAAACATCATATCAATGCAATACGACAATCTCAAAAGGATTTTCTTCAAAAGCCTGTTAAATAAAGTAACACCTATAAAACAAATGAAACCATTAATTTGGCGTAATAATTTAGCTTCACTATTCAAAAGCCTACCAGCTCCTTTCATTTAATGACTTCGCTATGGTGCAGTGAGATTATTTAAATATGAGATGAGTTTGCTGTCTTTATAGTGAATGGAAGCCATTAACTACAAGTTGAGAAACAAATTATTTCAATGTTGTGTCATTATTTAAAATGAAACCTCATGAATTTGACTAAATAACTTCATTTCAAGATTTGATTCTGACTTAAAATTTTAATGGAGTAAGTATAAAAAAAACACACGAATCTATTGAATGTTAACTCATGATTCTTGTTCTGTAAAAATAATCGGAATATAGTATAGTGCAAAAATCTTGAAAAATTTAATAAGTTAGTTAAATAAAATGAATATTAATTTATTTGCCGTTCTGGTATTCCATAATAGGATATAATAAGCAGCATTCTTATTAGGTACAGTGGTACCCCGCTTATCGACCTTAATCCATTCCTTAAAACCGGTCGAAATGTGAAAAGGTCAAAGACCGAAAGTAATTATCCCATAAGAAATAATGGATACCCAATTAATCCGTTCCCGACCTCCACCGATACCCAATAATTAACAATTTTTGCCCTGTTTTAGCAGTATTAATACTAAATAATACATAAAAGACTACAGGTACATAAATAATATTGTATATAATACAGTAAATAGTATAAATTAACTAATTAATAGTATAAACATTGCCATATCTATCAGTTGAATATACTGATAGATACTGAAGTGGTCTTTCCAGTATTTTTTCAGGGTCAAGTTGCTGGAATTGGTCATGCTAAAACACTTACGAAACAGGTGTTTGGTGTAGAGTTTTTAAAGTTCGAGGTTGTATTTGGTGGCAGAAATTTGACTAATGCAGTCAAACTCAGCCTCCAACTCATCGCCTAAATCTGGAGGTTGTGCCGTTGCATCGTCCAGGACAAGCACGCATTTCAACGGCAAACCTTTCTTCCGACAAACCGAAGTTTAATTTACGATAGATGCTCTCTCCACGAAGGTTGAGGCGAGACTGGGAAGATCCTTCCACTCGCGCTACGTGGGTCGAGGTCGATAAGCGGGGATTTGGCCGTTCAGCGGGCGCAAATTTCGGCCGAAAAACTGTTCTCTAAGCGAAAAGGTCGAAGTCTGAGCCGGTGGATAAGCGGAGTACCACTGCAATATGCAATACAATACAAAAACTAAAAATTCTAAACATTTCTAATGTAAACAGATTATGGTCTAATTTAGTATACTTCTTTTCAGTTAATTTAAGATAGGCATTGATGTGCCCTAGTCTAAAAATGTCAAATTCAAAACTTTCCTTGCTTTATCTTTAATAACTAAAAATCTATCAGAGCACTATTATGTATTTGGGTTACCTGTTGTATCTTTAGTAGCAGGCCTACATGCCACATTCGTTGGATTTTAGTTCAGTGTTGCAAGTTTCGCATATACTGTAGCAATGGTTTTTTTTTTATACAACTGGAAGAAGCTCTCTCTCTCTCTCTCTCTCTCTCTCTCTCTCTCTCTCTCTCTCTCTCTCTCTCTCTCTCTCTCTCTCTCTCCAGCACTTCTGTGTGTAAAACAGAGAGACAACAGGTGTGCCTGAATTTTTAAGATCAGTATCATTTAAACTTGAATTCTTCACACCCCATGTAATAGGCTATAATAAATTGCATGTAATGAAACATGTGTATGTGGATCAGATTTATATGAAGAGCTCAGACAAACCTTTTTGCTATATAAATATAGAGAGCGGACACAGCGGACAGCAGTCGGCTGAAATGAGGGAGAAAACGAGCAAATTAGATCAGTTGGATCTGTACACACACTACCGCCTGCTCCACAGCAACACACCAATCGGACAGCTGTCCCTGCCAACCAGTCTCACACTGACACATTCACACCTGCTCACTCACACACACACACACACACACACACACACACCCTGTCAACGCCCACTTATTCTTATGGTATTATTAATACGTGCAATGCTCAAGAAATACCAAGACAAAAAAAATTTATTAACTATCTGTTTAATATTCATCATATTATTAAGGGAATGTTTTTATTTAGTCTATTTTCTAATCTTGCGTTGTCTGTCAGAACTGACTGACTGAATCAGGGATTATTTTTCATGGGTGTTAACATGAACAGGGAGCTTTCAAGGGAAGAGACGATGATGAAGATGCTGACTTTTACCTCGGGTGATGAGATAGAGACAGATGTGGATGATGATAATCAAATTAATTACAAATTTTTTGTTATAGATGTGTATTTCTGTCGATTTGTGCGGTAATTCTGTATTTTCCATAAATAGATTGCATTTCTTGACTTAAATCTTATTTTCTCCTATTCTATTCATTTGCCGATGATGGTTTTCCCATGAATCTATTTATTATTATTTATCGCTATTAATATATATATATGGATTTGTTGTTTTTTCAGTTAGCACATCAGTTCCACAATAAATGATGGGAAAACCTGGGATGATTGTCGCATGCTAATTTAAAGATGCATGCACACACAAAAAAACAACACTGTAAAAGCAAAGTGCATTTTTTTCCCCAGCCCACATTGAGCAGCTCTGATCTCCAATCTCCTGGCACAAGCACACCTGCTAGCTGACAAAAACACCAGCAGAATCAAAGCTCCACATACAACGCTGATCATTTTCCCGTCATAACTGATACAGCTTTAAATGCGATCTCTGTCATGACGGACAGATGTACGCAACGCCAGAAATACACTTACTTCAGCTCCTGCTCAGCGTCTAATAACCTGACATTTTTATCGGTGCAGCCAAAATGAACAAGCAAATTTCTGCTTTATATTCACCACTGATTCACTCAACAAAAATGTGTTTATTATCATGTGTATTCCCACGAATATAAATTCATTTTACTAACACGGTGAAAGTCCATGTAATATATATATATTTTTTTTTGGCAAAATACAAACCTTTCTCCTAGCAGAACAAGCTCATTTAGATTAGCAGACTCAGCTCTCACACACACACACACACACACACACACACACACACACACACGCCACACACATGCTCTAATGACCTTTACTGGAGCTAAGAAAAGACTTCGAATAAACATGAAATGAAAGAAGTGATAAGCAAGGTGTAAAATGCTCCACTGGCTCAGGCCAATACAAAAATGGGATGTTTCCTGTGCATAAGAACTAGTGATAGATAGATAGATAGATAGATAGATAGATAGATAGATAGATAGATAGATAGATAGATAGATAGATAGATAGATAGATAGATAGATAGATAGATAGATAGATAGATAGATAGATAGATTCCCTCTTTCTTTCTCTCTTTGACTTTCACTTACTCTTTCTTTCTCACCATCTCCTCCCTCTATCTGTTTTAATAGATAGATAGATAGATAGATAGATAGATAGATAGATAGATAGATAGATAGATAGATAGATAGATAGATAGATAGATAGATAGATAGATAGATAGATAGATAGATAGATAGATTCCCTCTTTCTTTCTCTCTTTGACTTTCACTTACTCTTTCTTTCTCACCATCTCCTCCCTCTATCTGTTTTAATAGATAGATAGATAGATAGATAGATAGATAGATAGATAGATAGATAGATAGATAGATAGATAGATAGATAGATAGATAGATAGATAGATAGATAGATAGATAGATTCCCTCTTTCTTTCTCTCTTTGACTTTCACTTACTCTTTCTCACCATCTCCTCCCTCTATCTGTTTTAATAGATAGATAGATAGATAGATAGATAGATAGATAGATAGATAGATAGATAGATAGATAGATAGATAGATAGATAGATAGATAGATTCCCTCTTTCTTTCTCTCTTTGACTTTCACTTACTCTTTCTTTCTCACCATCTCCTCCCTCTATCTGTTTTAATAGATAGATAGATAGATAGATAGATAGATAGATAGATAGATAGATAGATAGATAGATAGATAGATAGATAGATAGATAGATAGATAGATAGATAGATAGATTCCCTCTTTCTTTCTCTCTTTGACTTTCACTTACTCTTTCTTTCTCACCATCTCCTCCCTCTATCTGTTTTAATAGATAGATAGATAGATAGATAGATAGATAGATAGATAGATAGATAGATAGATAGATAGATAGATAGATAGATAGATAGATAGATAGATTCCCTCTTTCTTTCTCTCTTTGACTTTCACTTACTCTTTCTTTCTCACCATCTCCTCCCTCTATCTGTTTTAATAGATAGATAGATAGATAGATAGATAGATAGATAGATAGATAGATAGATAGATAGATAGATAGATAGATAGATAGATAGATAGATAGATAGATAGATTCCCTCTTTCTTTCTCTCTTTGACTTTCACTTACTCTTTCTCACCATCTCCTCCCTCTATCTGTTTTAATAGATAGATAGATAGATAGATAGATAGATAGATAGATAGATAGATAGATAGATAGATAGATAGATAGATAGATAGATTCCCTCTTTCTTTCTCTCTTTGACTTTCACTTACTCTTTCTTTCTCACCATCTCCTCCCTCTATCTGTTTTAATAGATAGATAGATAGATAGATAGATAGATAGATAGATAGATAGATAGATAGATAGATAGATAGATAGATAGATAGATAGATAGATAGATAGATAGATAGATAGATAGATAGATTCCCTCTTTCTTTCTCTCTTTGACTTTCACTTACTCTTTCTTTCTCACAATCTCCTCCCTCTATCTGTTGTAACTTCTCTCTGTGTCTGTCACAATCAGAACTGAGAATTCAACAGTGCCCGGTTGGTCTTCCATCCTGTTTGCTGTCAGGTTTGTAAATATGTCGTTAGCATGATGACACCAGAGTCATTAGCAATGGAAATTGATTTGCCTAATTCTTTGCCCCATGTTGCACTTCGTCAGCTAATAAAGGTTAGCATGGATTGCTACAGAACATATACAATGCAATACAACTGATTTTGTAAGGCTAATACAAAAAAAAAACCTAAAATGATTTAAAGCTAATTTGTCACCACTGGATTTCATTACAGCTGTACAGAAAGAAGAGATGAGCATTTACTGCTTATTGAGCTTATGATCCTGAAATGACTAAACAATCTTGTATTAAAAGAAGCTGGAAGCTCTTAGTCTTTTTTACCTTACTGTATTCAGTAGCCTATGGCGAGCTGAAACACTACAAACAACAACATTACAATGTCAAGGTGAGATACAGACGATAAAAAGAAAAGTCGGAGACTCGTTAAAGGAGCAGCCAACGTCTCCCAAAAAGTAATGGTGGGGAAAAGTAGAGACAATATGAGTGTGTGTAAAGAATAAGACATGCTGGGTATGGTTCATTGTCCGTCACCATAGTAACAGGAAGGTGACACGGCCTCAACTTCAGCAGAGCACAGCATCAAACCGAGAAAGCAGACAGAGACGGACAACACGGCGAGATGAATCATGTGTGGCTTTGTTCATGGACTATTTATGGAAAGATAAGACTAAGCAAGAACACAGCGCCTATGTTTATGTCCAACCAGCATTGTCAGGTCAAGGATTAGGCTCTGCTACAGTACCATGGCTTATTTATGTTTATTTAAGGGTATGGGGTTGTGAATTTATTAGCTTACAACTTTTTATACAGCAATATACAGTATATTCATCTGAACGATATGAAACATCATATTCTTTCTTTTTTTTTTTTTTAGAACTTTTTCATAAAGCTGCATGGTTTACGATAAAACCTTTGGACATTGCTTTGTATTTTTTATTATTAAGGTGTGTATTTCATTTTAATAGGAAGACCACATGGACAACACCGATCCAATCAGAAGCTCATGAGGTAACAGCAAAAACTGGACAGTTTCAGTAAGAGTCACCTCCTGTTATTGAACCACAGGAAGGAACCCAGTGTGGTCTTTGGCTGTTGTAGCCCATCTACTTCATTGTTTATTCTGAGATGGTTTAATCCACATAACTGCCATTTAATGGATTTTTTTTTTAGAATTATGTGTAAATTGATGTACTGTATGTTGTGCATGAAAATCGCAGAAGATCAGTAGTTTCTAAAATAACACAGGCGCTCGTGATCTGTATCTGCACGATTATACGCATTGTGCGTCTGCCATATAATAAATTGCTTGAACGTGTTGAAGGCTCAGGTGTATATGAGTATGATTTACTTCCATGGAAAACAAATGCTGCTAAATATGAAAATTAAATAAAAAAAACACACCTTCCTTACATGCAATAAGCATGGAATAAGAGACATTAAGATGTGCTTTTGCAGGAACAACGACGCGATTATAGATTATGATTCGCACTAATCAAAATTGAGCATTCGACAGCACAGCAGTAGGGGTCAGTGTGTAGGGTTAGTTCAACAACAGCAAGCATCAGAAGGTTTAGCCTCTTTGAAGAGAGAAAGTGAGGTCCCCGACATGGGGGATACTGGGACATGGCCAGCATGACAGGGAATGACCCCAACACATAATAGTGTCTTTCTTTAGATCTGAACAGGCGTTAACATTTAAATGTCAGGTGAGTGAAAGGGATATGTTGGCAGAAAAAAAACCTGAGGGAGGAGACAAAAAGAGGTTGAGATGGAGGAAGGGCAGAGATATGAGTTAGCAGAAGGTTCTTTCTCAGTCTAGATTATAAAGATCACTGTAGCAGGCAGAATGTGATAATACTGTATATCAATGCAAAAGTAGTACCATGGTTCAAAACTGTCATAGTGTTGGGCAAATTTTTTTAACCTGCTTAATGCATGCTGTCAGCCCAGATTTTTTTTTTTTACCTACATTCGTTTCAAAACTTAACAAACCTAGAATTATTATGGCAATCACATTTTTAAACTTTGCCACTCGACAAAAACGACCCTGAGTTTTGTGTTCGTGTTGGTTTTGAATTTTTGATATTGCTAATGTTTTTTACACTGGTTGCATATTGAATCCTAAGTATATAATAAATGAATGAAAACATTCTTCCATTCTGGTCTAGTTCACCTTCCCTTGACCGAGTTCTAGTATTTCTGCTCATGCTCAGTTTGAGTCAGTTTTGTCATCTAAGATCAGGCACAGTTTGCCAGAGTGACACCGGTGTTATCATTTCCTGAACACAAACATGAGAATAAAAATTTCTTTTATTCAGTGGCACACTTCCCCCTCTCCAATCACTGCACATACAGCACAGAGACACAGAACCAAATCAATTGCCATGGCAACAAAAAGGCCTCCTGGTGTTCGGTGCCCTGTTCCTAAAAACCAGCATGATAATGTGAGCAGTTCATCATCTGAGTCACTTTCAATTCATACTGCATTAACCCCGTCCATGTTTAAAGGTTTCATTAACTAAAATGACATTTGTCTGAAAATTTGACATTAAGGTAGTTTGAAATGAAACACAATTGTGAAAAGGTTGGATAAACATGACATGGTTCATTTGACTGAAGTCAAAATAGTGAAGCACCAACAGCAGCAGAGAAGGGGGGTGGTGGTGGGGCGGGGAATAAAGGAAGTCCTTGAGTGTCCTTATGACAGAAATCACAGGTTGAGTCACTTCCATTCTCACCTCCAGATGAGATGGACTCTCCTGAGACCACCCCTGTGAGCCTTATCACATGGTACAACTCCAGCCACAGTGTAACAGCTAAGACTTCCATCAAAGTGCTCTACAAAATCTATGAGGTTTGCTTCTCAGTAATGGTTGAATTTTATCATATAATATGCTTAAATTGTTTTAAAAATCATCGAATGCTAACAGATTCTGCATCTCATGCTTTCTACTCATAGGCTATGGAGCTTCTGGTATCGTTTTTCACTTCTCTGGTCACAAGCTTCAGGATCGTGAAGGCTGTAATTTTATTGGCTCTTCAGTCATCCATGTATATGCACTTCATTGCTCTAGTTCAGAATGAACATTTGAATTCTGACAAATTGTGAATTTCGGAGCAAAATATAGTCAGAAAACTTTTTTTGGCATCTCGTCTTTTTTTGGCTGTCAAGTGTAACGTGGGGTTTGGTAAGACAGGATAGGATGCAAGAACATAAAGTCAGCATGGGGTTTATTAAGGTATAGATTAGGATTGTGAAACAGACAAATATATTTTAAACCAGGGACAAGGCTAATAGAAAGCTGGCATTTAGATTTAAAGATATAAAGATAAGGATTATGGATGAGATTTTGCACCTAAACAAAAATATATTGAAGAAGAGATAGACAAATGGATCAAGGAATATATATTGAAGTACTGCTTGGAAGGTTGCAAGTTCAAATCCCAAGTCTACCAAGCTACCATTGCTGGGCCCGTAAGCAGCAAGGCCCTTAACTCTTAATAGCTCAGTTGTATAAAATTACATAATGTAAGTAGTTATGGATCAGGGTGTTTGCCAAATTCTGTAAAATAACCAAACCAATCAGAGGTCAGGGGTGGAGACAAAACCAAAAAAAAAAAAAAAACAACCACTAGCATGTTGTGCATGTCACCATGTGAACCACAACACAAAAGAATTAGAGAGTTTTGTCAGAAGCAGGTGGTTTGGTATTACTGCGTGTTTGCAACAGGCCTCGGGAAAACATCTGTGGTTGCTCTTTTGCATTGTGCTCTTTTCTGTGAAATTAGATGATGCTTAGCTTTTGTGTAGTGACAGAATTTAGCAGGCTCGCTAGCAACTGCTGGAAGCCTGCCTCTATCCTTTTTCCTGACGCCTTGAAGAATCATGAACAATACTGTTTATTTCCGCACGTTTGGAACAACTTGTCACTTAATTTAATCCTCCACGCAAATTTATATATACAGTATATTCCTATGTAACAAGCAGTAGCAAAAGCTCTTGAAAGTCCAGGTACAGATAAAGGCGTTTGACACCACACTGCTGGCATATATATCGAGCTGGTTTGCTATTGATCCATTGAGGAGAGGGTTTACTCTTTGGGATTTTGGACCAATCTAACAGATCAACTGCTATCTCAAGGTGAGTAAGGGTCAAATAAATCGTAGACGCAAGAAGCTGACAACTCTCAGGTCACCAAAGCAAGCATTACTTTAAGTCATTGTTGGTGCAATGATCAATAATGGGTGAACTAAATTGCCACATAAGATTTGTACTTCTTCTTTCGTCATGTTTCATGAGGCGTGTGAAGCTGTGTATCAGGCTTAGCATTTTATACTCTCTAGCAACAGAAAGAAAAGAAATACACCATCTTGAGATTTTCTGCGCATGGATTATTTTTTTGTTGTTCAATTTTTTTATTGAATAAAAAGTGAAGGGGTTCATTCAGAGAGGCTAAGTTTGAACGGCTGTGGTTTATCATAGAAAGATCCACAGATGCCATTCTCTGGATTTCTCACCAATTCCAACTTCAGGAAGAACATTGTATCAACAAGCCATAGTGAAGAAGTGGGTGGTTTGGTGGAGAAACTTCCAGAGAAATAGAATCCGTCATCTAACTAATAAAGTTAGCTTCATATGATTGGAAGTGTCAGACAGCTGCCACATGAAAAACTTCATATTTATCATTTGACATAAGATTAACACCTTAAGGCATGCATTATCTTTACGTTTGTCTCAAATGTAAGCCTGTCTGGATAAAAAGCCTCTACCGAATGAACAGACTTGAATGAAACTGGCTCTGTATTGTGATCGTTCAGGGGATGCAAAGTACAAATAAACACTAATGACCTCATGACAGATGAATACAATGCAAGGCTTTAAGACAGGGAGTGACTGAAAAGACAATCAGGATCAGTGTGCAGTGGAGCTCGCAGAGGTTAAGAGACAGATACACAGGCTCTGGATGACCATGAGATACTCCTGTTGTGCCACGCTCTTTTCCCCAAAAACTTTCTCTCTATCAGTCATTCTACATAATCCTGTCTTTATCTCAACCCTTCTTCATCTTTAGGAAACAAAGGAGGCATGTGTAACGGTAATTCTAGGCCGTTCCTGACTTCTCTGGCATGCCACAAACTCTGTGTTAGCATAATGAGTAAAACACAGAAGTAGAAAAAAAACATCAACACACATGGGGAAAGCAACAAGATTGCAGAGCAGATGGTTTTCTTACCCTATGCTCACACTAGTGACAAGTCGCTCGTGTCGCTTTTAGTTTGTCTCCTGTGGACTTGTAGCGACCGCTGCTGTTGTCGCTTGTGGCTGTGATCTGTTCAAGATTTTGTTTTGTTATTTTTTTTATTTAGTGCTAGGATTTGTACTATCATCATTGTTAGATAAGCAAAGCAAGCTAGCTACCTACAGTACAGTCACTGGCAGCACTAACAAACTCTGCTATATTCGTCTAAGCTTTATTTTTCTACAGAATACAATCTCCATATACATTTAAGATGACGAGATAAAATAAAGCCATGGTTATTCATCCATTTTCAAGCATCAGATAGTAAATGGGCTCTAATTATATCTAGGAATTGAAGTGAGGAACTGAAGAAATGTCAGAACACATGCACCGAAGGTTTGCTCTGAGGGATCATTTGATCCGCTTCACTCTGTCACACCTAATTTACATACAGTTGAGAAAATCATAATTCAAATGACATTTTCCTTTCTTGGAGAGTTGTTTGGAGAGTTTGCGCATCACCTGAATCTGTTTTACACAAGCATTTTCCTCCACCCAGCTAATTTCCTCCTTACCCTGTCCTCTTTCCCCTCCTCTCCTTCCCAGTAACAGCTGGTTGCATTCATTTATTAAGCTCTTGTGTGATCACAGCATTTCACAGCCCACAAGATCTCTGGAGTCCATCTCGATAGAAATAAGAGAACACAAATGTAGACAGACATGATTAATGCCTTTAATTATTCAACAAGTGCTTGCTTTGTCTGTTAGGGGGCATTATGTGTACCATCACCAAGGGGGTGCCATGACTTAATAGCCTCACTAAGATGGCAAACAAACACCAGTATACCACAGCATTATGCACTTGATAATCATGTGTACTTAATGGTCATCATCAGGGTTATGAAACAAATTCAAACTTTGCTTTTAAGCAAAATTAGCTGTGCTTGTCTAACTAAAAGAGAGATTAAACTTGATATTAATTAATTACTTGGAATATACAGATGCAAATAGAAGGCATGTTATTTGTTGTTGTGTTTTTATTTTTAAGCTTGACACACAGTACATTAAGTTTAAACTCTAAGAGCTCTGACAGTTCGGATGAAATCGGCAGGTGACAAAACGCAGAAAAGAAACAAATAATTTGGTGCACTATACAGGAACAGATACAAATAGTGGCACTGCATTATGTCCATATTTCCTACAGCATCTTTTCAACTGGACATTGTGTATGTTTTCTACACTCAGAGACATAAATAAGAGGATATAGACATGGTGTAATGCTGCAAAGGTGACCCTTTCCCTCGAGGGCCAAACCACAAAATGGGACAATGCTGGAGAAGAGTTTTCAAATGTCAACATTACTACCACAAATGACTCACTCACATACGCACAGGTTTCTAAATGTAAAGCCATACTGTAGCTTCATATCTAAGAAACATGACTAAATACCTTTTATAAACCTTTTGATTTTAATGCTTATGCAACACACTGCAAGTGTGCAAGAAACAATGAACACAAAAGGTCCCCACTGGACCTGAAAAAATCCTGCACAGTAATGATTATAATTATGGTATCGCACCAGGATAGGCAGTTTTTCTAAGGAAGGCAAAGCAAGGTAAAATAATTGGAGTAATTTACTAGAACGGCGAGAAATGAGCGAGAGAGAGAGAGAGAGAGAGAGAGAAGAGAGAGAGAGAGAGAGAGAGAGAGAGAGAGAGAGAGAGAGAGAGAGAGAGAGAGACCTACAGTACATAAGCAATGAAAGTAAAGAAAAAGATAACACGGCTCTGGTAGCTGTCGAAATCCTTTCAAAACTCCCTACTAAGTGAGAAGAAATGTCATTTGTCATTGTTTAGACCTTGCAGCATTTGAAGGTGCTGATATTTAAACTGGCAGAGCTGAAAAAATGCTCAGGTACTTAAAAAGCTTTCGGTTCAATATGTAAATACAGTAAATGGGGAAACACTCTTTCATGCACAGAGGAGCTACTATCGTCTCTCTGAGTGTTATAACTGTCTTACAGGAACGGTTCAGCCTGAGGCAGATGCAATGACAACCAGTTTCAGGTATTATGAGCAAAGTGTGAGTTTCAGAGGTGGGAATAGTAAAATGGATGAATGAGAAACAGAGGAAAAAGACATTTATGCAAAGATAGAAGCTGAGTTGTGATTCAAGATTAAAAATTGTATTTGTAATGACATAACTAAAGATAAAAAGAATGCCTTGTCTTTCGTAATATTAGTTAACATTAATAGCTAGAAGATGAATTCTTTTCGATTAGTAAACATCAATTCCACCTAAACCGTCATCATGGATTAATGATTTAATGATTTAATTTTATTTCTGAAAAAATAGAGATGAACCAGAATATTTTACAAAACCCTATGGTACCTTAATAATCTATATAGAGGAGAATGTTTTCCTTCCTTTATGAGCCCCCCCAATGTATGTGTGTATATGTATATATATATATATATATATATATATATATATATATATATATATATATATATATATATATATATATATATATATGTGTGTGTGTGTGTGTGTGTGTGTGTGTGTGTGTGTGTGTGTGTGTGTGTGTGTGTGTATTTATGGTATATATGTATTTATTTTTATTATTATTTTAATTATTTTTTTCCTGGCATATTGGTTGGACATGAAGGTTAGGATGAGAATTTGTGGGAAGAAATTGTGAAAAAGGAATATCTTTAAATGTGCTTTATTTATTTGTTTGTTTGTTTGTTTGTTTATGCTTTGTACCTTGTTTTGATAAAAAATATATAAACAAACAAACAAACAAACAAATAAATAAATAGTAATAATAATAATAATAATAATAATAATAATAATAATAATAATAACAACAAATATTTGTAATGTACCCACTTATATGCAGTATGCACTGAAACCAAAACTCAACCTGCTCCTCCTTAGGCGATGCATAGAAATAGACAAATTTTAAGCGGCTAAATTCTAAATAAGAATGAACAGAATTAAGAAGTAAAAATAAGAAAGGTGTTAATTACGGCTGTTGCATGCGCAAAAAGAGACATTAAATATGGGGGAAATAAAAGGGGAAACTTTTGGAGAAAAGATGGTCTACAGCTATTTCTAAAAGGACTAAAATGGATATTCCACAACATTGAATGTAAATATAAATGGTTAAAAAATATGTCACTCAGTAACATTCCTATCAAATTACTCTGGTAAACGAGGAATGAAAAACTTTGGGATCATATTACCCCATCACTGATGATCAAACACCCCCACACCCCCACCTTCCCACCCCACACACACATAAACACACACACACACACACACTCACACACACACACACACTTGTGGTGGGCAAATGTGCGCCAACCCAAAAGATGTTCAAAAAACTAAAGACCTCAAAGCTTTTGAGTTTTGCCAAAGCTCAAGTGTTTCTCTAAAGGATGAGAAGAATACAGTATATAAGAGTTGTGTAAAGGGAGAGAGAATGAACTGAGAAAGCCCTACACTCGGTTCACTATGCTTCGCACTAGGTGGAGTGTGTGAACATGATGGAAAAGAAAGTGACACTGTGCTCTCTTTTACTCCCACAAAGACGCTCCTGTGTGCACGCCATTTAACATCAAAACTGGAGCGCATCCCTTCGTTTGGGGGGTAAAGAGACACTGGCTCGTGTTCAAATGGCACTCGAGCTTGCATCATTTTGGCAGAGGCAAACTGAGATGAGACCATGGCACTTTGAAGCCCACCGATGCTTTTCAGCGCACAGACACATGAAAGAAGCCGAGCCCTCATGCGCTACGTTTGAAGTCTGGACTTTACCGCTTGTCCGAGCTTTAAAGTGGCAGATATGGAATATTCCAAATGGCAAGGCCCTGATACTCTGAGTCAGTAATATGCAATGAATGCACACGAGTCAGACTACAAGTTTTAGAGGGTCAACATTACAGCCAGACAGATGTGCTTGAGACAGGAGTCCTGGTCCTGCTCACACTGTAGATCACTCAGGACAAGTTTCACTTAGATGGACAGATTTGGATAAGATGCTGAGTGATCTTATCCAAAATATGGGTATATATGTATACATAAGTAATATAAGTAAACATATTAATATTATATGTCTTGTTGAACTGTCTTAGACATTATTTAAGCCTAAGCCATAATATAAAAACAATAAAATATAATATAGACAACATATATAACACACACATTATAAGCGTAGTCTTTTTGGGTCTCTGGGTCTCTTAGACTCTAGTTGCAGTCTTTGATACTATTACAGCATTTATCACAACCAGACTTACAATTTTTACTAAACTGTCTTATGAAGTTTTAATAATAATAATAATAATAATAATAATAATAATAATAATAATAATAATAATAATAATAATGCTTTTTTTTTTTTTTTTTTTTACAGCTTATCAAATGAAACCATGATGCTTCTGAATCCTGCTGTTCCTCTGAGGAGTCGAATTAAGAGCCTCAGGTCATTGCCAGCATTTGAGCTTATCAACATGTTCAAACACATAGCTAGGTAAGGTGAGAAGGTAACCATGGTAACCACAGGCAGTAGCTAAGCTTCAGCATGATGTCAGGAGAGACTGACATGACCCCAGACCTCCACCAAGATCAGAAGGAATGAAGGTCAGATGAAACAGAAGCCTGGTTGATGAGTCTAGGATTATTGTATTGGGCTGAAGAATGCGCTTTGATCAAAAAAAGCAATAACTCGGAAAAGAAAAGAAAATCTCAAATTCTGTAGTTCTTCATGACACCTTGAGCACTGTGCTTACCATCAAAACCATGTTATTCTTCATATACCAGCACATAATGCAAGAAACAGCATACATTTATTTAAAAGATTGCAAAGACAATCAGATTCTGTTTCATTCCACCTCTGAGAAACAAGTCAAAGAATACAGAGTAGAGCTAAAGCGGTGCTGACGCTAATAGAAATAAATATTCACTTACTGTCAGTATTTTAGATGAGAACACTGTGTCTGTGTCTGGTGTTTGTGTTCCTGAGCTTGGTGCACTATCGATCTATACCTGAGGCCACAGGGTACAGACTTATTCGCCTATTAGTGGCTCCACCTGTCTGATGGCCATGAAGTAACCCAGCTGTCTGGTGCTTTTCATTAAGCAGCCAAATATTAAGTTACGGCAAGGCTACGGATGATAGAGTAGAGCCGAGGAGACCCCAGCAACAGCCAGAGAAAAACATCTAACAAAATGGCGTTAAGTACAAATGAGGGAGTCTAATATGTTTGCATTTCAAGCACAGGGTATGTAATAGGTTTTATCAATCAATCAAAAATACTCCACCAGAGCAGTGTTTTTCTCGTCAATAAACCGGGAGCCAATCTACATATGAATCAGAAACAATTTGTACAGGTGTTTTGAACTCACTGCTTTGAACAGCCTTCTTCCTCATCTCATACGATGTTGACTAAACTCAAACGGCAGACCCTTGCTTTCTGTCAAGGTACATGGAGAATCTTTTGAGTTCTAAAAAATTTATTCTATCGTTGTGTATCCGTAGTCTTTATTCAAGTGTTCAAATTAATTACCAGCAGTTGTATATGTTAAGGATGTATATGTTAAGGATAAAACCTAAAAAAGTCATTAAAAGTAAAAATCGGTACGTTCAATTTTTGGAGTCTCCATTGTTGTAACTGTTTACAGCTGCTATAGTGTAAGTGATAACAGGAACGGTCTAGTTTGTGAATATTCCTAACAATAAACAACACCATGAAAAGATTATTTTTATGGATAAAAAATATAATCAGCAAGAGTGCTGTGGTAGAAAAGATGACATTAAACATGACATTATATACATCTAATAATAACCTAGAATTTTTATTCTGTTAATTCTTATTTCTTCTATTATTCGTTATTTCCTTTATCATTAATTATGTCTACCTTCTGCTCTATGTTTATGTTCTATAAAGCTGCTTTGAGACAATGTCTATTGTAAAAAGCGCTATACAAATAAACTTGAATTGAATTGACATTAACATGGACCGTTGTTGTTGTTTATTTTCCTATAAACAGCACATTGCATTTTATTTTATTCGTTATTCGTTTATTAGTATTCAAGTTAGTACTATTACTTAATTTTAAATTATTAAAGGTAAAAATAAGAAACTTGAATCTTCAAGTCAAATGCTGAATATACAGTATGTTGGACAAAATTCAACAGAAGTAGAACAGCATGTTACTGTGTCAAAATCTTTCTACAAGGCTTCAAACCGACAAATAGAGTTAATTGTGACCACAAATACAAAGAATACACTAATTCACAATAGTTTTATTTGTCTGACAGCCCCTAACATTTTCTGCCGTCTCCGCACAGTTAGCATCAATAAATATCGTACTGAACGACACAAAGGGAACTGAATAGAAGAGGCAGAGGCAGAGAAGATGGAGAGTTTATTAGAACAGCAACACTGTGTGAATTTGTTTAATCACTGACAATTTGACAAATTAAAGAAGATATTAAAAAACTTTATGCTATGTCTTTTATGCTATTATGCTAATAATAATAATAATAATAATTAATAGCATAAAAAGGTATTTATTTCGCTGGCGTTTCTTGAATCTGTGTGTCTCCTTGGAATGGAAATGTCAATGCAAATCAATATAAAGTTTTTCTGAATGATCACCTTAATCATATGATTGGACAGTTCTATCCTGATGGGCGTCTCCCTTACACTCCACTACATAAGGAGCAAAGGCTCACTTATTAGCTTATGGCAGGCCAAATATTTTACTTATACACCTAAAGTTTTTATATAAACCTAATGATCAACTGATATCACAAATCATCATCTTTATCTCAGGATAACTCTTGTAACAGGTTATAAATATATATTTTTGGATTAAACAGATAATGTGTTCTAAACGAATACAAGAACATATAAATAGCGGACCAAATGCTTTTTTTTTAGAAGGCTTGCCAGAAAGATTCAGACTACGCCTGTGAATCAGGACTGAGAGTTTTACCTTCATGCAGGTTGAAAGGGCAGCTTGCGAATGCTTTAGCGGTTTAGGGTTGCCAGGTTTCTGCAAAAAAATACCCAACTTGTTATCTGCAATAAGCAGATGTTTTATACAGAAACTGACTGTCAGTTTCATATTCAACCAGCATCTGCAGTCTGAGTCACATCTGTATTGGAATTGTATCGCCACTTCATAGCAGATTCTGATAGTATGTGCAAGTAAAAATGACTATTATTGTTATGTATTTTCCAGTAGGGTTTCTATTATATATTTTTAGGGTTTACATTTACATTTACAGCATTTAGCAGATGCCCTTATCCAGAGCGACGTACATAAGTGCTTACATTTCTCACATTGAATACATTAATGCTGGCTCACTAGGTTACATACTTAAGATACCATGAGTTTAACACATTTGTTCAAAGTTACAATGAAAAAGTGTCAAAGGTTGTGGGGTTTTTTTTTGTTTTTGTTTTTTTGGGGGGTTTTTTGGACCAAGACTTCAATGTGGGTTTTTTAGGATCTGAAATTTGCACCTTGCACACACATTTTCATTCACAACTTTAAATACAACCCATAGTCCCTCAGGTCAGGTCAAAGAGCTGACACAGCCAAAAGCAGACTAGCTTATGTAGAGCAGTTTATCTCTCAAAATGGTGGCCATTTTCAGCAGGTAACAGTGCTAGCAAATCTGTAGCTCAGCTTCTGATAGCTGCTTATTACAAAGATCTTACAATGAGATGTCTAAGACAAACATCGAGAAAACCTTGTATGCTTTTAAGATTAAACATATCAATGTTATATCATGTTATATATATGTTATATCATATATAAAGGGGGTTCTATCTGGAACTTCTGCGTAAAGATTATAATAGGATACAAATTATTACAAAATGAACACCAACAGCCAGCTTTAGGCTTTTACTCTGAATGACTCTCCTGGCTTTCATATAGTAAGACCGGTTAACACACGTATGTTATTTGTCATAACAGCAGTTATATAATATACATAAATATACCCCAATGAAAGACGGCCTTTTCAAGCTCGCTTTCTTTTATATTGCTTACAAAAATCAAATCTTCTACTTCTATGAACACATTAATATTCAGCTTATATTCAGCCTGTTCTTCTCAGCACTCCTGCTGGCACACAGCTAAAGATTAAATCAGCATTTCTGAGCAATGTGAGTATAGTAGAGTACTACAGTCTGTGCTTCTGTGTCCACAAAGGGAGATAACAAGAAGAGAAAAGTGAGAAATGGCAAAATGCAAGAGAAACTGTTATCAGGCTTCAGCATATTGAGCTGGGGTTCCATAAGGAACACTTACACTGTAAAACAGTAGACATGACCTAGGACTGCTAAAAGTGGTTAGCAGGCGGCGGTGCATTGTAGAAAGATGGTGGAAGGAGATAACAGAGAAGATGAACGGGAAATTCCATCATCTGCAGGAATCAGGGGTGCCTGAGGACAGCATGGGGCCAGGCTTCTGTAGTCAAGGTAACGGTCAGTGATAGAAATTACAGAGCTCTGTCTGGAGTCGTAGAGGACATCACCCTTTAATTGTTAACATTCAGCTCAGGCATAACACACAGTCCTTATTTACATCTCCTGGAAATGACTACAGATTAACCTTCATGTCGTGTTTTTTTTAGCGCAACATCAAAAACAATCAATTTTTCATAATGATAAATTCATTTATTTTGATTTGATAGATACACATTGTATTTCAAAATACATAGCCGTACTTTGAAAAAAATATTTTAAAATTCTATTTTAAATGAATTCAGAAATTCTATTTAATAGAATTTATTCAGTTCAAAAATGTTCAAAAAGCCAAAATATGTCAGTATTAATGTGGGGAAAATTACAAAATATTCAGAATCGGGTTATGGACCTGCTAAGGTTTATTTACTGACTTCCCCATGTAAGGTTATGCAGATCACTATTGCATGTAGTTCCAGCATCCAAGGTTACCGGATTCCTCTTGAATAGAGGTGCTAAAGATAATGTTCAAATAATTTAAGCCTTTAAATTTAAGCCTGAAAATAAAATCTAGGACAGTAAATACTAACTGAGGAAGGAAATGATCCCTGTTCGAATTAAATGTGGAGATCACGCTATAGAGTTCTAACCAAACATGGTTTAGAAAGGATAACTAAACACCATTACTGTACCTGGTATTTAAAAATCAGTTAAATGCATAGCTAATATGATTACTGAAACAGATGCAAGTGACAAGCCATGTGTGAGGTTATTTATTGCAGGATAAAAAAGATTGTTTATGAGGTCTTGGCCAAACCTAGAGTGTGTTCTCTCACACAATGATTCGTGCCCAGCATTTCTAAATCACCCCATATATCATCCGTGTGTTCTTGCATTCCTGCTCGCTCACTCACTCATACACTTTCACCACCTTTTCATTGCTTCTGTCCAGGTCTGCTGTATGATTTATCTGTTTATTCACTTCTCAGAATGGACATTATTGGATCCATAAATAAATACAAAGTCCAGTCTTGTACTTACATAAAAGAAAATATTGCAGAAATAGAAATGCAGGACTATACTAAATGAAGGCGTTGAGGAAAAGAGAAAAGAGGAAAAGAGACAAAGGAACTAGAGTATATTGGATCAATCTGCAAGTAAGCTTGAAGGATGCATTATGTCCAAAATTATTCAGTGAAATCAATTTATAGGCGTAAGTGATAATGAGAGCTCAAGCATCAATGTATACTTGAACTGGGCCAGTTTTCTTTTCCACAGCAGCTCAAGTGACGCTGGAGATTCATTTCAGTTTCACTAATATGACAAGCCACATCGTAATGCACATAAACAGCAGTGAGGTAATGACATGTGACAGGCAACCAGCAGTAAACATCATTCCAACCATAACATGAATGTAGTATGGTTCATTAAAGTTTATTAGAAATACCGATTCTGAGATGCAGTTAATAACTTAAACCCAAACTGCTCCAGCTGGACTGAGTAATTCATGAATACTCAATGACACAAAGAAAGGAAAACCAAAAAATGATCATCGGTTTTGTTTAAACAATAGGATTCTAAAACATACCCTAAAAAACTTTGCTAGGACTAGATCAACTGTTGCTATTGGATTTATACTCAATTTGTCATTACTCTATATTTGGTGATTATTTTTTAGCCCCATGTACTGATTTTATTTTTATAAAGAGCAACTGATCTAGTGAGTTTGTCAGCAGGCATTACTTACTATGACTATCAATATCACATTAATGGTTAAAGTTAAAATCCCAGAATAAAATTCCAGCTTCACAGCTTTATATTTGGAATTCATTTGGAATTCAAAAGAGATCAGCAAATCAGTGTTTCCAGTGACTTTTATTGATAGACTCGTTGCAAGACCCCTCAAAAAGTTGCTGGTTACATGAGTCTAGAAAGTCGGTGTAGTCAATTAACTAATCAGTGTGATAGAGTTGGCTTTGTGTGAGCCTATGTTCCTAATGACTAATCACTGATCTCTATTGTTACTAGAGACCAATCAATAATCACTATTGTCCCCAACAACCAATCTATAATCAACATTTTTTCCCCCAACAACTAATGACTGATTAACATTTCCACCAATTATTGATCACTACTGTTCCCAACAACCAGTGGGCGACATTTCCCCAACAACCAATCACTGATCAAAATTTTTTTCAACAACCAATGACCATCACTGTCCCCATGATCTCTATTTTTCCTATCAACTAATCATTACTTATCACCATTGTTCTCCATTGCCCATGGTCCACTGATCCCTAAATCTCACTATCATTTCTACTTTCTGTGTCCTTGTTAGAAATTGTAGTATTTTGTAAATACATAAAAGGTTAGTCGTTAGTTCTATGAATGCAAATTATCATGACAATACAAAAAATATGCAAATGAGACTCCTCTTGACTTTTAACGTGTGCATTAACATTTTACACCCTGAGAAGAGCTTTAACCCTTTCTAGATCATTGAAAATGCAAAAAAATCTTCTATCCTTTTAAGCCATACAAACATACTCTTGTTCTGAGCCAATGATCGTGAACGAAAATGGCTGCACCACACAGTGAGACAGAGAGTTCACGGTTCAGTCTAGTGAGTTAAGTAGGCCTCTGGATGGACTCCTAGCGCCATGCTGTCTTAGATAGAACTAAAACACTGAACCATGAATCACTCGACTTCTGTCACTTAAAATCCTCCATCTCAGAGAGTGGGTATGGGATAAGGTCAGCCAAGTTAGGCTTTATGGTTCTAGAGTCAAAGACAAAGTGCATTTCAGTGCAAATTGAATTACTACAACGTAATTCAATTTGTATATTTATAGGCAAGTAGCTCTTTTGAAACAGAATGCAAATATGTTAACGCTGAAATTGCGTACTGCATACACAAGCTCCGAAAGTGAGTAACAAAGGCCATCAGTGCCACAATATACATTAGGAAGAGAGCTATGTTACAATCCAACGTATAATAAATGAACGAGTGGGACAATATATCACAATATATATTCTACAGTGCTTTTGAATTTTGAAATGTGATTTGTCAGAATCAGAACGTTTTATCCGCATATCAAATCATAGGTTTATATGAATTCAGCCATTTTTACTGATCACAACTAACGTATGGTTGAAAAAAGGTTTCTCCAGGATCAGTTAGATAAAGATGTAACTTTAGGTTCTCCACTTATGGGTTAATCAGATTACAATGAAAAAAGTAACTATAAATGGATTAAAAAGTCAAATGCATTACATTTTAATAAATAGAAAATATATGGAATCACTGGCAAATTTCTATAGTAACAACATCAGTGTGGTAACAGTAACTCTATGTCACATCACACCAGCCACTGTTGATTATTTTCCAATAACAAAATATCCCATTATGTTTCATTCATCACTTATGTATTTATTCACCAAATCAATTCCTCAGTCAGGAAAGCAATCAACAGTCCAAACCAGCCATCTTCATAAGCTGGAAATAGGTTACAAGACCTGATTATGCAAGAATATTTCTAAAATATACAAATCAAAAATGTAATCATCACATATAATGGAAAATGAACCAAATCAAAGAATCCCAATATCATGTAACAAAAAAATAAAATAAAATGGAGCTGTATATAAATATGTCATGTTGCTGCAATTGTTTCCGTTATGTCACGTTAAGTTGAACGTCATATGACACTGAAACTTCGGAACCGATTCAAGTATCTAATCATTTCTATCATTTAAATAATTTTTTAACTCGGACACATTCAAATGTAGAAATACTTAAAAACGGTGGAATATTTTACACGAGCGCACAGCTAGAAAGGCTACAATAATATTAAGTAGTATTCAGTCCATAACCGCATAAATATGCCACCGTTTTGGTATAGAATCACTTCCCTAACTGCAAACTGTAAGTGTTGTTTCACAGCATCTTCCTCTTCTGGCTTTTTGAGTGACATACGGAAGACTACCAGAATGCACTGTTTACGAAAACGCAGATGGCAACCAATCAGCATTCGATGTTGCACACATTTCTTGTTTCACAAGTACACAAGCAAGCACACACACATACACATGCACACACTCACAAACACACAGCACACATGGATAACCATCCATCTCCAGTGCACTAGCTCTATCCTCAGGCTGTGGACTCACCCGGTGAGGACAACCACGAAGTCCATTACGTTCCAGCCGTTACGAAGGTAGGAGTCTTTGTGAAAGACAAAGCCCAGGGCGATGATCTTAATGCCAGCCTCGAAACAGAATATCCCGATAAAGTAATGCTCTGTGTCGTCCTGTCCAGAGAGAGGGAGTGAAAGAAGAAGGGATTACTGTTTTTGTTCAGAGGAAGAGAGAATTTAATGAAGCATCGAAGGAGAAATGGAGTAAGAGGAAAAAGCAACGAAGAATGGCTTAAGAAACACGGGCTCACTTTGTGATGAGGGAAATGAAATGAAGTGTTACACCGGGTTAAACCTTTTCAAACGATAAGTAAGCTTATCTTCTGCAAATTGAATTGAAGCTATGTGGCTGAAAGAATTCCCTGAGATAAGCGTAATAAGATGATGATTATTACTTAAAATGAATGTTCTTTAGAGGGACGGAAACATGAAACACTGAGCAAAGCAAAACTAATTCTGTATAAATCTCTGTTTCCTTATTGGCTGCATGTTGCTGGATTCCTCTGGTATTGTTTGGACAGTTAATGGTTCTCATTGTAAATGGATTTCTGTTTAAAACCATTTCCAAATGAAAATCCCTTTTTAAGAACCGTTAAGAGTTTGGACAAGTAACAGAAACCTGAAATTTTCTCCATTGCATGAACCGATAGTTGATAAACAGATATTTCTATCCTTCCAGGATGACTCCGCCCACTTCCACAGGGCATGATCTCAGGCTGATTCAACAGTGTAGCAGTCAAAACCACCACCATCAACGCGTCAATGTGAGGCAATACCTTTTGGAAGAATAGGGTTTATCACATCACTACAGTTCTAGAGGCTTCTACAATCTGTGGCAAAATGAAACGAATCTGTTTTGGCAGCTCTCTGTTTCACTTACGTTTGTTGCCTGTCTGTATTTTCCTAACAGCTCACAGGATGTGAGGAAAACCATTCCCAGCATAGTTAATTGGTACATTTAATTGCTGTTATAAACATCCAAATATCACATATTTCAACTCATCCATTCATTAAATTTGCCAAGATACTTACAAACCTGGATTATTTTTCCAAGTTTAAAGTCTACAAATAATGAACACAATCTGTCAAAGGTATATCTAAAGACTTGCACAATAATTAATTACCGATGTGAGGCACAGAGAAAAGATATACTGCTATCTGTTACATACCAGTGTGATTAAATTGTCTTTAGCCGCGACTCTAACAGTCACTCCTGCAGGATTTGTATTGAAGTGTTAATTCTACTATGTTAAAACCTAACAAAGAGATGTGTATAGTGGACAAAAAACTTCTTTTTAAAATGTCTACATAATAAGAGGTTGTTGGTGGTGTGAAATTGCTGCTGATGATGTGACATATGGGGGGCAAGGTGGATTAGTCTTTAGCACATTTGCCTCACACCTCCAGTGTTGGGGGTTCGATTCCCACCTCCGCCTTGTGTGTGTGGAGTTTGCATGTTCTCCCCGTGCCTCGGGGGTTTCCTCCGGGTACTCCGGTTTCCTCCCCCAGTCCAAAGACATGCATGGTAGGTTGATTGGCGTCTCTGGAAAATTGTCCATAGTGTGTGAGTGAATGAGAGAGTGTGTGTGTGCCCTGCGATGGGTTGGCACTCCGTCCAGGGTGTATCCTGCCTTGATGCCCAATGACACCTGAGATAGGCAGAGGCTCCCCGTGACCCGAGATAGTTCGGATAAGCGGTAGAAAATGAGTGAGTAAGTGAGTGAGAGAGAACAGAAGTAGGTGTTTTTTTCTGTGAGAGTGTCATTGACCTTAAGTTATAGAATTGAACTTGTATTGAAACACATTGGCTGCATGTATAAAACAGTATCTCTCCCATACTGCAGACGACCAGCAGTCTTCTCTGATTGCTCTACAACAAGCTTTTAAGCACCTGCTGGTTGTTAATGTGACTGAAAAAGTTCACTTGGTGCTTTAAACAGAGCGTGATGGCTGAGAAGAGGAATCAAAGGCTGCTCGGCATGGGATGGGTCCCGGTCACAGTGAGAGCATGTATTCTCATGTATGTCAATATTCCCCGGCAGGCTCTGGCTTAATGAGGCACAGATGTCGTTCGTGTGTGGACTGCAGGGAAGAGTGCCAAGCCTTACACCAAAATGAAAGCTCTCTATGATCCAATCTGAATGTCAAGATTAGGGGTAAAGTGAATATTGCACCAAGATCTGTGCTTTTATCTGGTCTCTCTTTAGAAAAACAGAAGTAAAGCACAGATTTTGCATTTTCTGAAGACATTTTCAAAGAATTTGGCAGCGCAATGAAAGAAATTACTACCGAATGCTCCAGCAGCAGGTCATGAGTATAGATTTTGTTAGAGCATGGAGACATTAATAAAAACAAAGCCTCAATACGGTTCGAGGTGCTATCACACTTGACTGATGCTATAGGCTATTGTGAATTTTTAGAATGAATGACCCAATTATAGGCACTTGAGAGTTGACAACATATCCTCATACAGTCCACCAGCTTGATCTGAGTAATTTTAGATACGCTTTTGTTCAATTGCAGCAGCAGGTGTGTGTCCCATAAAGATGCACACAAGAGAGCTAAAATTATTAACAAATGCTGTCAGCAACTGCAAGACACAAAAATCAAGGAAGTGAAAAATTGAGACACATGTTTCTTCTTTTTCTCAACCTTTAAGTGGGCAACAAGGTCACCGTGGTGTGGCGCATTTCCGTTGTACAGACATTATACACTATATACTTTCTCTTTCCCGAAAATATATATTAGAATAGATATAGTTGTGAACACACTCTCTGCACTTACACCCCTTTGTTTTAAACATATTCAGTTTGATTATTTAAATTATAAAACTAGATCTTGGCAGCCATGAAGATTTTGCGCAATTTGGCAACTGTGTCATTAACTATCCTGTCTGCTGCTCTTCCTCCATTGAAAATGTTCAGAGTGCAAGCACAGGGCAGCGTGACTCAAACCCTAATGGGCTTCTATTAGCGTTCGTTGTAGATGTCAATTTTTCAAATCATTTCTCATTCAAAAGTGATAATTCAGACTTTATGGATGGTGAACGACTCGGGATCTCTACGACTGTTCTTACCTGTCTATCTAATCTATGTAGCAGGGAATAAAACAAGGAAATTTAAATACTGAAAGATGATAAATATAACAGTAAAAGAAACATACTTACCAGGCGTTCTGACATGGGTGTCTTGTCATTAACCGGCAGATGTTGCTCCAACGCCAGTACAATACAGTTGGCAATGATGGTTGCAAGGATCATGTATTCAAATGGAGTGTGAAGGTCAAGGAAAACATTGACACAGCCATTGAACAAATAAAACAATAAACATGCAAGTAAAATAATATAGAATAATATATTTTTACATTCAAAATGTCTACTATTTGTTGCATAAGCATGTTTCATGATACATAATCAGGACAATTGGTTTTGAGATTTTACACCATGTGCTGTTCTGTGTGTGCACAGTCAATATTTGATTATTTTAACCCCCTCACCAGGTGGTGAGCAGGTGCCTGAATCGGAGGATGGTATAAAAGTCTGCCTTGCGTATGGTGTTTTCTGGTATAGTAATAATTGCTAACAAATCAGTGCATAATACAAATTCCTCTTATTCCACTATATAATACAGTCTTCTTTTCTGACAATTTAAGCTGACACATGAATACATTAAGCTACTGTGTATATCTCAGCCTGCCTCTATGTAAATACACATCTAAAAGACATCCTCACAACTGTTGGGAGTCATGACTTCAATAATTGAATGTGCATTATGTGACTAAGTGCTTAGGATGATAGCTAAGATGCACAATCCTATGACCTGTGAAACCTTTTTTTTTCTTTCTTTTTTCCCTCCAAAGCCTAGTGGGAAGATGAATAAACACTGAGTTGGTCTTTATAGACAGGTGTATATTTTGTTTTATTCTTTCCCTTTTCCCCAGGACTAAAATCCAGTTTTTTATACTTGTTTTTTTTTTAATTATGAATACATTATGAGATGGATAAAAACATACTGTTACTGAAAAAAAGATCAACGACGTTTGATGTCAGGATGCATCACATCACTCAGTCATCGATTTATTTCCTATAACATCATTCCTTATTTAGTTTCATTCCTTATATGATTTCTAAATGCACAGCCAGTATGTGCACATTAAAAATATATTCAGCAATGGCTGTACATTTTTTTCTGTGATCAATTACTTGTGTTTAGTGATAGCTGCATTATAAGTTTTGAGCGTGCACAAACAGTATAATGCCTATTTTATAACAAAGTCAAGCATCATACATAAATTGATGTCCCCTCGGGCATTTTTAGAGTTGCAATAGGGTTAAAGCAAATCTAAAATATGGCTCCCACACACAGACATACTGGCTCAATCTTGCCGTCTGATTCATATTACAATAATTCAGGGTTTTTTTTTCCATTCCTTCATTCATTCATCTTCTGTAATTGCTTTATCCTGGTCAGGGTTGCTGTCGATCCAAAGTCTAACCCAGCAACATTGGGCATAAGATGTAACATTGGATGCATGGATTAGATGTCCACTGGGCCACACAATCACTCATTCAGACCTATGTGCAATTTAGGTACCCAGTCTACAGTATCTCCATGCATGTTTTTGGGAGTCTAGAGGAAGCCAGAGAACCCAATGGAAACCCAAACAAGCATGAGAAGATGCAAAAGTCCACACAGGTAGTAACATGTCCTCAAGATCAAACCATGGAGCTGTGAGGTTTAAACCTTCATGCCACTTAATGTGAGTTCAATGAAATGTGAACTGTACATTAATAGAAATGATAGATTAAATCTAATTGAATGTAGTAAAAGAATGCAAATATGAACTTAAAATGATTTTCCCAAAGGGTTT
This sequence comes from Tachysurus fulvidraco, assembly GCF_022655615.1. Classification (NCBI taxonomy): domain Eukaryota; kingdom Metazoa; phylum Chordata; class Actinopteri; order Siluriformes; family Bagridae; genus Tachysurus; species Tachysurus fulvidraco. The sequence continues at coordinate 17,849,257 of NC_062538.1, forward strand.
AGAAAAGAGTGCCTTGATAGTTTAGAATTAGTTTCTCTCTTCACCTAACTGACTTCCTGTCATGGCTTCTTGTCTTGCTTTTATAACAGAAGCAAGCTGAATATTTCAGTACCACGGAAAGCACCTTTGCAATGGACCTTGAGTGAAGCAGCAAATTTCCCAATTTAGCAATAAGTCTGGTGAAAAAATCAACAACAACCAGCAACAACAATCACACCTGGGCCTTAAAAAGCAAACGTCTTACATTTTAGCAAGGTAAGTCTATCAGGATGACATGATCTTATTGCGTTATGCTACTTTTACTTCTCTAATATCTGGGTAAAACCACTTCCTGGTGTAAATGAGGTGAATCACAAGTGCAGCTTTCCCCCCCCCCCCCTTTGCATCTGCCTACAACTGTGTGGACATGCCGTAACCATGGCTACGCCCACATTTACATACTTCCGTACTAAATAGTACAATAAATTATGCAGTGAATGTGGTAGAGATGAGCTTTTTAATAGGCTATACACGAAGTTGGCTTCTATGCATGTTTATCTTTCATTTTCATCTTATTATTCTGATTTATTTTACTTGACTAGATAATCTGAGAAGCCATATTTCCCTTAATTTCTTATGCACACAGAAGGTATGAAGACAAAAGCCTACAATCTTAGAAAAAGGGTACTAGCCTGTATTATTCTTGTTGCTACTCTGGTGTCGTACATAGCTTTAATATTTATCTTTAACCAATAATGATGGATATAGAGTACGATTGAAAATGATATAAGGTGCATAGATAAAAGATAAACTAAGCTATTTTCACCCATTTAAATACAGTACAAAATATTTATGCTTCAAGGCACCAGAAATGGCACAATTTAGTACCTTTTTATCTGTAAAAAATAAAATTCTCATAGGTTTATTAAGTTGAACTAGAAACGACTTATGCCTTAGTGGTTTCACATTTGGTGCACACCAAAAAGACAAAAATTAAAAGACAGAAAGTGTTCAAATAATGAAATAACGTTGCATGAAGTCAGTGTTTCTATCTCTCAATGACAGATGTGTGTCAGTTTTCCAAATTGAATATATAATTGTAGAGTTAATAGAAATGAAGGTACCAGACTGTAGTTTTCCTTGTGACTGTGGTGGTATCATTAAAGGGGCATGTTTTGTCGGTTAGGTGTGTATTGTTATATATTTAATAATAATAATAATAATAATAATAATAATATTTGAAGGTACATAGATACATACATAAAGACCACAGATGTACCTTTAATGCTTTATTCTAAAATCTTATCCAAGATGCACTACATACACCTTTTTCAAACAATTAAAGGTACAAAACATAAACTTAAAGGTACCACCCCAGTTACATGGAAAAGTACAGTTATTTCTGAGTGTGTATTCGATGGTTATTTAATAAACTTTCCAGAGCCAGGTTTTGTCGGAGAGGATATGGCCACTCGGTGATCCTCTTGGCGTATTTCCGGATCACGTTGTCCTCGCTGAAGATGAACAGCGAGCGGTTGACAGTGAAGCAATTCTGCTTAGTCTGCTTAGGGTTATACAAAGCCATTGTCCGGGCTCTCTGAGCCATCGACTGCTTGTAGAGCCTCTGAGTGCCCGGTGCGCCTCCCGGCCGCGCACCTCCTCTCCCCGCGCCCGGTGCAGGTCCATAGCGCCCAGACGCGTCGTCGCCGAAACGAGCCATCCTAGACATGCGGGTATATCCAACAGGTTACTGGCATCGGAGTCAACAAGCATCAGAAAAATGACAACGATCCCGCTTGCTGTGATTCACAGTTTCCATCACTGTTTTTTTTTTTTCTTTCACAATGAATACCAAAAAAAAAAAAAAGCCTCGCGCGCTTGATCGCAGCGGATCTGATTTGCTCTCCTTACCTCGCGGGCTGCCCTGTTTCACTCCATCCTAGGTATAGAAACCTGACCAAACAGAAAACTTAGCATGCAAATATAATCCACGTAAAGAGCGCGTCAAATGACAGGCAGCATCTAAACCGTGCCACACGTTAAACCCGAATTCGGTGCTGAGAGCTCGATGAACCGACACGTAGTCACCACTCGTGCGTCATGCCAGAGATCTGGCAATGCAAACAAAAATGCAGGAAGAAGAAAAAAACACTTTTTCCATTCAAATCGGTCTGGATCTAATTCCCTATTGCCTATTTAACTCGCTTGATTAGATATGGGGGGGAAAACGTCCTTTATTCTTGCACACAGACGCGTATGATGTGCGCAATGTGCAGCGCGCGCTGCCTCTTAAATACACTATGACGCTTAATTGATGCTTCTTATACCCGCGCGCAGTCTATAAGGCAACGCCATTACATCTCCAGAGTGGTGATCAGCCTTGATGATAATGTTGATGATGATGGTCATGATGGCGTGTGTGTGCGTGTGTGTGTGTGTGTGTGTGTGTGTGTCTGCACTTCTCGCGAGCATAAGCATAAAGAAATTCCTCAAGCAAGCTAATGGAAGAGCATTTCTGATTGGTTAAAACCAGATTGTGGGTGTGGATACAAACGTGTTAGTCAGGGACATGGACATACATTTAGCGAAACAACATTAAACCTTGACACTTCTCCCTTTTCACTTTTCTTCTTTTTTGCTTCATGTGCACTTATTCAGTTGCAGAAAATTGGTGGGATGGAAATTTGAGAGCAAATTCAAGAGCAGATTAAGACATGACACCTAATAATTATGCATAGAAAAAAGAAAGAAAACATGCATAATTGAGAATATGATGCCTTCATAGCTGTGATATGTTTCTTAATACTGTAAGGATTTGGACAAAAAGAGTATAAAAAGAGACAATAGTACAATTATGGTGTCACACATAGCCACACCCTGTCTCTAGCTTTCATTCAGTTCAAAATGGCCACCTGCTGAAGTGTAGAATCAACAAAGACCTTTCCAGCAATGCACTACATACAGTACATATTTCAACAATTGTTTATCTGTTAAGATCCATATATCCGTCCTCGAAGATGATTGTTAATTTAATAGGTCATTTTATTTCATACAAAACACATAACCGATGAAAAGAGACCATCATGTCAGATGTTTTCTAGCCTAACAAAGGCTTTTCTTGCAATGAATATTGAGAATTCCTACATCTAAGATACTTCAACACTGTTGCACTGTCAAAAAGTCCACTCAGTGTTCTGCTACGAGTCCATTCCTGTCAGTCTTGAATGTCTGTTTGGACAACGAGCTCTCTCAATCTTTATACTTTGGTGTTCTTTCTTTCTTTAACCAGGCTGTATATGATGATCAGAGATGCTGAGCATTTCTGGACATGTTGGAAAACAGGGTGTGAAGGATCAGTTAATTAGACCATCACACTGCCATATATTAACCCAAAGCTTTCTTAGAAGTGGAAACTCAGAAGGAAACATCTGTCATCACTGAAAAACAGCACAAGCTAAGACACCACATTTCTATTAAAAAATGAGAGCTCTTTAGTGAATTAAGCACAAATTAAGACCAGATTACTCCATCACTGATCATGTCAGTATAAGGACTTGGTATATCTACATTTACAATGTAAAATAAGAATTGTAAAAATTGTAAAATAAGAAATAAGATTCAGGAGGGTTTTTTCCTGCTCTAAATCTGTAACGCCATCTAATGGCAAAAGAAAGCACTGCAAAAACCTTTTTCACAGTATGAGCCAAGATCTGACTATCTACACAAATGTGTTTTGCTCTTATGTATGTTAATATATAAACTTTTATCTTACTGCTAGGATTTTTTAAAATAAGGAAACCTATAAGATATTATTTGTGTCTTAACAGTATTTGCAATTCAAAACCCTAAAAGAAAATATTTTATGAAAGCCCTGAGCTGTAAGAAATAAAATACATTTACGCTGTCATTTTTTTGTCTTAAGATTTCATTATTTCAAGATATTATTGCTATACTGACACCATAATAACCTATTTCAGGTTCTGCTTCGGAGGTCACAGCGTGAAAGTGTTTTTTGCCCAAACAATTTTTTTAGATATAAAGCTGTAAAAGTCAGTGAAAGTGGATCTGACAACCAAGTGTTATTGCATCATGCTTGAGTCGATCAGGTTCAATTATGCAAATGTAGGTCATGTAACACTGGTGAGTGCATGTTGGTTTGGTCATGTTACTCATTTGCATAATAATAGAATCAAGATTGCTTGACAGTAATGATGTAGGTGCTGTTTCTTCTGTTGTCTAGCTTTTTGTTATGGAGCTTCTATTTCTTAAAACGTATTCAATAAATGTAAAAAAAAAAAACATAAAAAGAAAACAATATATTTTTGGGTGTTTCTAATAGTAATTTATGGACAATGTATCTCATTTTTAGGTCTCACCTGCTCCACCACAGTGTGGCATCATCTTGGCACATCTTATGTGCACTAATAATGTCTGTTCCCTTCAGCTCTTCAGGCCTCTCTAAGTCAATAATGGTGTCGTAGCTGTTGGACTGATTCATGCGCTGGACATCTTCACATGTTTGATCAGGCTCAGCAAGTGGAGCTGTGTATGTCACGTCAGCCATCGCTAACCTCCTCATCCTCTGCCTGTCAGGAAGCTCAGGGGTGTTAGCCCAGGAGCTGTATGCCACTCCCAACGTCAGCATCCGCCATGTTCTTAGTGTCACCGAGCGCACAGCTGTAGTCATGGTACAGTACGAACACGCGTAAGGACAAACCATTTAAAAGCTTTGCCTTAACACTTAAGCAATGGAATAAACACTTGTGAGAAAGTACAAACAAATTCAAAGCAACGGTTTAACATATGAATAATTTGCTTTTGAAATTTTTATTTAGTCTTTAAAGCAAAACTTAAAAATAAAAAAATAAAAACAAGACTTTATATATACAGTATGTGTGTGTGTGTGTGTGTGTGTGTGTGTGTGTGTGTGTGTGTGTGTGTGTGTGAAAATTCTATCCAAATAACCAGAAAATTTGTCACATATACTGTAATATTTTAAGCTATTTAAAGTTCGAAGTTTGAAGTTTGCTGCTTAAATAATTAAAATATATATATATATATTTTGCTTGAAATTGCATTTAACATCAATACTTAATATCGAGGTCCAACTCAAAGTAGATCCTACCATAAACCACAGTTGATCTCCTCTCCAGCCATTTGGAGTTAGACTGCACATTTCCTCTCATAGTTTCTCGTTCTTGTTAAACTCGCATCCAATTTCTCAGAAGAAACTATTCACTAATGTGTGCGCTCAAAGCAGTTGATTCGCAGTTGCTTAAGCACTTGCCACGAGGTGATGAGGACAGAGCTGCTTGACTCCAGAGGAGGTCCCAGCTCTATGGAATGCGGAAAGGCAGTTCCTGTCCTGCTCATTAACAAGCTTTATCTTGCCAAAAGGCCTGAGTGCCCCGAATCAGCTACAAATTTTCACTTTTTCTCTATGATCAGGAAGACAATATGTATATAGTTTACAAAGCCTGCTGACAAACAGTTAACAAGACTTCCTGATTGGGTCTTTTGTTAGATTTTCAAAACAAACAATCTATGTTTTGGCTATACAGAAAAACCCAGGGGTGAAACTACCAGACCACAATCAGTGAACTTTCACTGGGGTTGTGACACCGTGGGCCTCAGCACTGACACCACTATGTAGCTATTTGCTATACTGGAAGCAGAGATAATGGCGGTATCCAACACTTAATTTAGCCATTTTAACCACTCCAGCTTATTCCCCATGCCTTTTAAATGTAGACATATCAAATGCACATCTTTGGTTATAATTTACTTTTCTAAAAAACAAGGTGCTGCATAATTACTCACTCCTCCTGGACATTTCTGCATTTGTTGTGTTACAGTCTGGAACCAAAATGGTTACATGTCATGATTCAGACATCAGTCAAAACAGCTACCAAGATTTAATTTGATGCAACCACCATTGGGCTTCAACTCAAATTAAAATCATCATTCTACTCTTTTTCTAAATTCCTGGAAACTCCAGAGTTCTGATTTTTTGGGATTTTGTTCATATCATTATAAGGCCAAACCAAACAATAACCCATTTTTAGGGGTTCAATAAAAAGAATGTTTCTTTAATAACACACAAACACTTAAAATCTTAAGATGTACGTCCATCTACAGCTTGGGGAGTATGGAAATATCTGAGCAACCGTTTGATGTTTTGCCTTCAAATCCCAATAACTTCACCAAGATGTAGGGCCAAAAGTGCTTTGCCCCCTTAATCGCTGCTTGCGAATATTCATTCATTCATTCTCTACCGCTTATCCGAACTTCTCGGGTCACGGGGAGCCTGTGCCTATCCCAGGCGTCATCGGGCATCGAGGCAGGATACACCCTGGATGGAGTGCCAACCCATCGCAGGGCACACACACTCTCATTCGCTCACGCAATCACACTACGGGCAATCTTTCCAGAAATGCCAATCAACCTACCATGCATGTCTTTGGACCGGGGGAGGAAACCGGAGTACCCGGAGGAAACCCCCGAGGCACGAGGAGAACATGGAAACTCCACACACACAAGGCGGAGGCGGGAATCGAACCCCCAACCCTGGAGGTGTGAGGCGGACGTGCTAACAACTAAGCCACCGTGACCCCCCGCATACAAATATTATTATTATTATTATTATTATTATTATTATTACTACTACTACTACTACTACTATTATTAGTAGTAGTAGTAGTAGCAGTTGTAGTAGTAGTAGCCAAAAAAAAAAATCCACAAAAAGTGCACTGTTTATTAGAAGTAAATTTATTAGAAAAAAAAAAATATATACAACCACCATCGTCTCTGTTGAAGAAAAAAAAAAGAGCATTTTTTTCTTTTCTTTTTGCAGTGTTTTGGATCTACATGGCAGAATGAGCACAATGGTTGTGTGACTATACTATCAACATTAAAAAAAAAAGACAGAGCTTCACCATCAATATGAAATCATTCAACATAACAAAATGGGTACAGGTTAACAACGTCATCATCTACAGTTAGAAAACCGGAGGTAAATTTAATAAAAGTTAACAGAACAAAAAAAAAGAAAACATTACTGGTTAATCTTAGTTCAGAATGTGTATTCTCACATTGAGTTATAAAAAAATAAAAACAAACAAAATCTTTGTTCAGCACCATTTGCAGTATTCGGTAACCACAAATTCCATATCTGCAATTCCTATCAGACTAATGTTAAAAGTTTTGACATGGTTATTATGAAGGAAAGAAAGACCGTCGCCTCTGAGATGAGTTTGTCCACTCCTGGAAGTCGTAAAGTAGGGTCAGTCAGAAGTCCTCTCGTGACCAAGTTACAGTTTCACAGCAATGGAACAGCGTAAGAAGCTTTTCGGGTTTAATCAGCATCATGCAGGAGCCAGCTCAAAATGGGCAGTTTGTCTCTGAGGCTCGCAATCCGTCGCACGGTCTGTGCAGGATTACGAGAATACATCCAGCAGATGGGAATCGATTGACAAACACTGGCAAATAAATAACGTCCAGCACCGATTAGAATTTAACAACACGAACAGACGCTTACAATGAGTCAAATTAAAAAAACAAAAAAAAAAAACAAAAAGGGGTCATATGTTCATCACACATCCAGCTATTTTGAAAATACAACACATTTATTTGGGGAAATTAAAAAAAAAAAATTTTAAATGATCAAATATTGTCATTTGGAATTTCTAACGCTTCATCGTAAGTTCCTGCAGAACCAAGTCCTTGAGAAAATGTAGGTGTGCATCTCATATCGGGAATAGAATTAAAAGTAAACATATCACGGCTTTTGCATTGTGCCTGGATGCCTGTAACGTTGGTTAAAACGTCGTCTTCTGCATGTTCTTCAAAAGACACGGAGTCATGCACAATCCTGCAGCGGGCTCGGGGACGGCCTTGGAGCACGACCTCGGCTTTCTGAGAGCCGACGCGCTACAGCGCCGTTTTATTCTTCGTTAACAAGGAATATCTGTACATGTGCATAACCCTTCATCTATCGAGTTAAAACCAAGAGCGTCAAAGCCAATAAAGGCAAGTGGTCCAGGCTGCTTCTCTGCTAGGATTCCCCTGCTGAGGTGTGTGGCTGGTAGATGGAGGATAAGTGCAGGAGCATGTCAAGGCTCAGGTGGGGCTGGGTGGTGTGGTAGACGAGCTGGTATCTGGAAGGGTGGTGGCCTGCTGTTCTTCTGGTGTGCTGTCTGCCTGCTGCTGAGCGATCGCAACCACCGAGTGCTTACACCTAGACGAGCCGCACTGGCAGCTGAACAGTTTGCCCTTCACGTCCCAGAAGTGGTCTCCATAATCAAACCTGGAGACGAAGCAGTGTCAAAGCATCAGATTTAAAGAGCAAGCATAAAGATGCACTCCATAAGCATGTAGACTTTAATGTAACGGAGTCCCTGTTATTGTTAATGTTACAGCAGCTAACATCATCATTAGGTACTGACCATACTGACATAACATACTGACTGTTCATGCACCGACACTGGAGACTCCTTCCATAAATGTTAAACAATCACCTTACAGAAATCTATTTATTATTTCAGTCACCATAATGAGTCCCCGTGAGTCCCTATGAACTAACGGTTTTTAAATGAGTGCAGGAATATAAACCTGTGATGTGAATTACAGACTGGTATCAGTTAACATCTTGACATGACTTTTATATGATTAAGTAACTCCGAAAGCTAGAAAGTGGGATCTTGGATGCAGCACATCTCCTTTTATTACACAGCGAACGAAAATTAAACCCAATTCTCTCAAAAAAAAAAAGTCTCAAATTTGCTAATATATTCCATTCAACCATCTATATTTACCCCTCATTACACTGCACTGATGAGACGCTAACGAGAAGCTAATGACTGCAGATTAGAAACGCTGTCTCGGAAATGCAGAGGCACGGCTCACCCTAGCTCGTCTCCGGCACTGATGTTCTTGCTGGCGAAAAACGCGATGTGCGGGAAGCGAAGGTCCTGGTGGGAGGTGAACACTCGGCAGGGGAACAGGTTGGGCTCGCAGTGGTGGTTTATGAACCGGCTGATGTTTCCATAGAAACGGGCGTCTATACAATACATATCACCAACCTGCAACAAAACAGGGAAAGGGGTTAGGGGAAATAAATAAATAAAAAAAGCAATGACTTTAAAACAGCCTTAATCATCTTTAACAATTAAAATAGCAACAGCTTCCAGACCAAAGCTTGACTGCTGACAGTCCTGCGGTTCAGTGGGTAACAATATCAGCTTGAATTAATGGCTATTATGCTAATTGCATCACGTTGTAAGCGGGGCAGTTATAGTGAAGGAATTTTTTTGGATTAGCTAAATATAGTATAAGTACTAAGGAAAGTCGGTTAGTGGAAATAAAAACCTCCGCACTTCCCTTCAGTTCAGTTCAGTTCATCCATGTGAGTCTGGGAGCCAAGAGATAAAGCTCATAACTTTAATATTGGACGGCAGGCTATTTTTAGGAGCATGTTGGAAAAATAAATAAATAAATACTCTAAGAACACAAACCATCCAGTTGAGTGTAAAACACACACTGCAACAGAAACAGGACTCTTCTTCTCTAGCACCGAGGTGGTGGAATAAACGTTTCCTAGATGTCAGAAGTGCTGAGTCACTGGCTGTCTACAAATGACAGGAGAAGAGCTACTTCTTACTAAAGCACAAACTAGCTTTATTATAAAAAACAATTATGCTATAACTCCTCCCAACAGAGTTTGTAGGCTGATGGTCTCCTTTCTGTGACCTAGTGAACCAGTGGTGACTTCAGAGCACTTTTGTTTGTCGCTCTGGATAAGGAAGTCTGCCAGATGCCATAAATGTGAAAAAAAAAAAACAATAGGGAGGCTTAACACACCTAATTATCAGAAGGTTTAACTCTACTGATAATAACACAGTAATAAATGTCTATACTGTTGTATTAACCCCAGTAGAGCCTCCAGCTGTAGCCTGCTTTAGTGTCACTGTCTGCAACACTCACAACCTGCACTAGGTGCCATTTTATGATGCAACAACGTGTGAAATTGAGCTCAAAAGCAACTGCAAACTTTCCCCGTTTCCACCTTAGGGAAAATACGAAGACAGTAGATGCAGAAAGCAACCCGCCAGACCAGCAGCGCTTCACTGAGATGTACCACAAAAGGCATTACGAAGCGGATTGTTTTTAGTCTTGCGCTACCTTGCTGTCCAAGCTGAAAAGGTAGGAATCAATCTCCCTGACATCGGCTTCTGCGTCCGAGATGATTTCCCCAACGTATCTGCGTATAAGAGGACATCAGAACATGTACAAAACTGTACTTCACACACACACACACATCCAGCCACAGAGAGAAATGAGAGAAGCTCACTCGCAGACGAAGGTTCCTCGAGGGATGTCCTGCAATGTCCGAACACCCCAGCCCATTTTTTGAGTCCTGAACAGCTGCAGTCGAATCCTGATGGCAGAAAACATTTGTTAAAAACTACTGAGAAACTTCACATGAGGTTAAACATTAGGTTGCTCGTGGTGACACGACGGCGCTACCGTAGTCCGTTTTGAACGACGCGGTTCTTGCAGGTTCTCCAGCAGGAACAGGCATGGTTGCACTCGAAAATGAAAGGTGGCTCTTCGGAGCAGAACTCTGGCAGTAGGCGGCTCTCCTGAGAGCGAACACAACAGGTCAGTGAGTCCTGAGCGTGTCTGACACATACACTACACTACCATTCAAAAGTCTGGGATCACTTAAAAGAGTCCTTGTTTTCCAAAGAAAAACCCATGATCAGGTGATTTTAAAGAAAGATCTACATTGTCGAACAGAGGCCCGTTATCAGCAACCATGAGTACTCTGTTTCAACCTCATGTTAGATTTGCTAATCCACGTTAATCATTTTACAAGGCTAACTGTTTATTAGAAAGCGCCTTTGCAATTGTGCTAGCACAGCTGAAAACAGACGTACTGATTAAAGGGAGCAATAAAAGTAGTCTACTTGTGGTTTGTTTAGTATCCGGGGGCACCTGGAGATTTGGCTTCGTTTACAGGCACAAAATGGCCAGAAAGAAAGAAGCGTCTTTCTTTTCATCTTAAGAAAACGGAGTGTGAGGCTACGATGCACAACAAAAAAAAACAAGTAAATTTGATCCCAAAAGTGATCCCAAACTCTTGAACTGTGGAGCAACTTCACGAGATCAGTAACATTGATACTGAATAGAAGAATTTTGTTCTGAATGTGGACACAAGATATTCAGCCACACCTTGTCATACCAGCAGCGCAGGCTGAGCTGACCGCACATGCAGCTGGCCGAGGAGCAGTCGTCTTTGCAGACGCAGTACTGGAAAAGACCAAACGTCAGGCCACCGATTTAGAATTCAATAGAACTGTATGAAAGAGCAATTCTGTCGTATTAATAAAAGGCTCGTCTTCGGAGCACATACGGATGTTATTTATGAGGATTTTGCGGTGTCTATTCCATTATTTTTGGTATCCTTTATATGACAAGCAAAAGTCTGTTTTTAAATATATAAAATAATATAAAATAATATTTAAAAAAGAAAAGTGATCTTTTAAACCAAGAGCGTCACTGAAAAAAAAATATGATTTTAAGAAATATGATTGAATTATTACTTTGCTCCAGGAAAGTGTTAAAAAAATAAACAAACACTCAGAGATTTCCTGTAACAAGGCTGGGGATATTTGTAAGGGGATCTTTGACCTACAAGCACCTTAATGTTCTTATGTTTGCGCATGTAGACGTCCCTCTATAATTCGTTTAATTACTTTTTGGTTTCGTGAACAATTTCAGAGTCGAAAGCCCTATTCGGACGAGATTATTTCTACGTGGGGACGTGGGGGTAAAGTAATTATTACCAGAGCTTCTCTGTGATTTTAGTCCCGTCCGAATGCGCCATCTCGGTAATCATTACGGACAATGTCAGTAAAGATTACGGCGACTTTTACCTTCTGTAAAAAGGTCCGGAGAAATTACCTCAGGTAATACTAATCCCGTCCGAATAGACCCGCTGTAAATATGTACGGTAAAATTCCGTCATTTCCTGTTTAAAAGTAGTTTTTGGTGCGTTTTGCAAGCATGGACGCGCTTGAAACAGGAAGCAACGTCATACGCACATGACGACAAGGAGGTTACTGTGGTGTGTAAAGCGAGTTACCCCTCCCACTTCTGCTAGTTTTACTGAGATGTCTTGTCCCGTGCGAATTGGCCAATTAATATTACAGACGTCCTGAGATAAAATTGCATTACTCCACGTCCCCACGTAAAACTAATCCCGTCCGAATAGGGCTGAAGTCTGGAGTATCCTCTTGTAAAAACTCCGTACGTGGCATACCACACGTTACATAGGACAACAGATAGGTGACAACAGATCCTGACTTAGATTAACATAGATTACATAGATAACATAGATTAATCTTACACAAAAGAGACAAAATACCACTCAAATACACACCCACCCATCGTGTGCTCTTTTCTCACTAATAGAAATATTATAAGCTGCTTTACCTGTAAGTGGGTGATGTTTTTGTCAATGTTTATGGGTGAGGTGACACAGCTATCAGGCACGTATTTGTAGTCGTTGGGGCAGGGCTCGCTGTCCACAGCATTCACACATGGCACAGGTACTCGCTCATAACCTCGAGATATATCCCTGAGTACAGGCAGATAAAACAGATTTTGTATTCGTCACCATAAAACAGCAGAGTAAAACGAGAAAGTCAGGAAAGGTGAGTCAGTCAGTAATCCAGTAAGTCAGTCGTTAAGTAAAAGAGTAAGTAATACAGTAACTAAGTCTGTACACTGGTAATAAAAGTAACCAAGTCAGTAAGTAAATAAGTATATCAGTAAGAAACGGGACCAAAGTAAGCTAGTATGTCAGTAGAAATGTAAATTACGCAGGTCAGTCAGTCAGTCAACCAAGTAAGGTAAGTCAGTAAAGCCTGTAAGTGAAATAAATCAGTCAGAAAAAAAAAAGAGAGTAAGAAAGAGTCATCAGTAAGTCAAGTACGTCAGTAACTAAAGCATGACGGTAACTAAAGTGAGTCAGTAAACCAGTAAATAAAGTAAGTCAGTGAGTCAGTCTGCAAGTATAAAGTAAGTAAACTCACAAAATACCCAAAATAAACCAAAGCAAAACAAAATGAAGACATGTATAGAAATATTTTTTATATATATTTTATATATATAGAAAAAATATACAATAAATAAATATTTAGTACAATTTAATATATTATTGGTTTGTTTATATTTATATATATATATATATACATACACACACACACGTATGTAATAGAATATATGTAAATAAAATTACAAATCAATTACACTAAGCTTGTCTAACCCTAGCTTTAAGTGGCATCAGAAAGGGGGAATTAAAATAGAGGTGGTTGTTTACATTCTCTTTATTTTGTGTTAACTGCCCCACTTATTAATGTCCCTGGGCTAACAGATCGAAAAGCTACAGTTAGCCCCTTCTGGAAAAGCACATGATTTGTTGTAATTGTATAACTTCGAAAATACGATTATACCGGACAGGATTTGCTGGAATAAAAAAGTAATAAGATAAGATATTCCTTTATTCGTCCCACAATGGGGACATTTCTCACAAGAACACAAAAAGCCTGAGAATAAAAAACTATGACACGACATCATGAGGACTGAGAGGTACAATGCTGTAATGATAAAATGAGAAGTGTAATAATATGCAAGTTTTGAACTAGTATGATGGTTCAAGCCACCTGTTGAGGAGCTTTTCTCCTGAGGTATGTCCTTGACCGCTTGCCTCCTTCTGCCTCTTGCTGGCTTGCAAAGCGTTCCACACCTTGGAGTTCTGGCTGCAGCACTCTAGTGGCGAGTCTCCTTCCCTGTTCTTTAGGTTCGCGTCAGCACCCCGCAACAGAAACAACCTGCAGTTGGTATAAAGTTGAGACACTACTTACTTTAGTAGTAGATAGTAGTACTTAATACTAGGATTAATTTTTTATTTTTTTTTAATAAAATCATATGCTTAACTTTATGCTATCAATCGCTAATAAATTTCTTGTCCATGAAACAAGTTATCATGTTATCGCGTTCTTTATTTCTGTCTTTCTTTCAAACAGACAAACTCTCTCCTGAACAGCTTTATCTCTGTCTGTTACAAAGTGTTCACACCAAAGACTCCTGCCATGAATGTTAAATAAACGTCACCTTATTAAAAAAGCTTAGCTCGCTCAAATGAGCTCAGGATTTATGTTATGGCCAAATCATGGCTCCTTATCCTCTAACTATATTTTAATTGGAAAATCTCATCCATTTTCTAAACTGTTTATCCTACTCTGGGACCCTTGATTCTATCCCTGGGGACTTGGAGGACTAATCGCGCACACACAATCGCGCACACACACTATAGACAATCAGCCTATGATGAATGTCTTTTGGAATGAACACACAAGTGGGAATTAAACCCCGAGATTGGAGGTGTGGTGCAAAAGTGCTAATCACTAAGCTACTGTGTTTCCCTAATCATCACAATAACGATAAACGTCACCTTGACCATACATACATACTATATATTAGCAGAATAGCGGTATGCCACTATAGATACCTATATCCTATATCTACTCTAATCTGAACATTTTAATGGATCAGATCATCATCCCAGCACAGTATACCCCTCTGTAAAAATTCTTGAACAGTGTGAAAGTGTCTTCTGAGCTGTCAGTCATCCAATGGAGCAAGCGTTAATTGGCGTTCTAATCAGGTTGCACTCACGAGACACATTCCACCCGGTTTTCCCGTGATGCGATGTGCAGTGGCGAGTCTCCATGCACATTAACGGTGTTAAGATCACACTTGGCACTCAGAAGGACATCAGCGATCTCCACACAGCCAGAGAAGGCAGCCCAGTGCAGACAGATGTTCTCCTCCTACCAAGATAAAACTCTATGTTATATAATAATGTCCAAATGTAACCAAAGGAATAGGCAGTGTATAATGTCTTAAAAGCCTGACTAATTCTGGTGTAGTAGAATGATGTCCTATCTGTGCTGTCAGGTTAAAATAAGAAACCAAATGACCGATCAAATTGATTTGTTTCTTAAATATAATGTTCTTAATGTGTCGAACATTGAAGATGCGTATAAGCATGACAATTTTGTATTTACAAGAGTACATTTTTTAAACTTATAGCTTTCCAGCGATTCGGGAAACTTTGTGTAATTTTATATCCAGATTCGAGGATCCACACTGACCTTGTCTCTGATGTTGGGATCAGCACCTTTCGATAGCAGCAGCTTGACCAGTTCAACGTGTTTGTACTCTGTCGCCCAAATCATTGAAGTCCAGCCACCATCATCCTGCAGACAAACACACAGCTGTAAATCTGCCGGATCCCCAGCTACAAGACTAAAGACTAGAACTTAATGATATGACTATGGTGGGAAACTTTCCTTTACCTGACAGTTTATGTCCACAAGGCCGGTAAACAGCAAGTGTTTTACTATATCGTAATGTCCAGCCTTAGCAGCAAGGTGGAGACACGTAGAGCCTTCAGCATCCTAAAAATGACAGATTGAAAAGAAGAGTTTTATGTTTTTATTCAGAACTTTTTTTAGAATGAATAAACATGTATGTATATGCAGACACAGATCAAACGCAAAGAAAAATAGAGAGATAGAGGTATAGATGGATAGACGGATCAACATACAGAAAGACAGACAGACAAATAAGTAGGCAGGTAGATGAATGGATGGATGGATGGATGATACAGACAGAAAGAAACAGAGAGAGAAAGAGAGAGAGAGAGAGACAGACACAGATGGGTAGGAAGATATATAGGGACAAAAAGATAGACAGATATGCAAACTAGGAGAGACAGAAAAACGGACTGTTAGAAATGCATACAAACAGACAGACACATAGTTTGATAGACAAGACAGATGGACACAAAATGTACAGACAAGCAACAGGTAGATAGATATATAGACAGACAGACAGACAGACAGACACAACAAAAAAAACAGAGACCTTGTTGGAGACGATGGCTCCAGCTCTCAGTAGGTAGCGTACTGTATCCAGCTGATTGTTCTCACAAGCCTCCATCAGTGGTGTGCGCTGGTCCTCATCACATATGTCAAGGTTAGCGCCGGCCTGACACGCATACAGAAAGAAAATGAAACCCTAGATGGTTAGAGTTAATGTACATGGTTAAGTTTAAACCTCTGTACATGAGGTGCACTAATACTGACCTGGACCAACATGTGGCAGACCTCCTGATGTCCAGCCTCAGCTGCTACATGGAGAGGTGTACGGTTGCTCTGGCTCTCCATCTTAAAATTTGGGTCAATTCCATCCACTGGAAACAGAGAACCATATGCATCATTAAGATTGCCATGAAGGGTGTAAAAATCTATATGCTTTTCAAAGGACACAGCATCATACCAAGCATCATTAAGACTTTCTGCAGTTCCCCCTGCTTAGCAGAGATATACAGCTGTTTAGGATGAAAGCGAAGCTTCTTGGGCCTAAAAAGCAGAAACAATACAGACATCACATCAAACATGAACATATGGCTTATTATAAATAACATGAAAAAAAAAATTAAACTCAGACTCGTAGAATTTATACTTATGTGGACCATGGTACAAGTGTATTACAGTATTATAAAAGTGTAACAAAGAGTGTTTCAGTTTCAGTCTATTTTTCTTACTTCTCTGCATCCAGTGCCAACAAAATGGTTTCCAGAGTCTCCTTAGGCGGTGCTATAGAGGGTCCAGCCCCAGCTCCTATGTGCTCTGGCCTGCTGGCTTCGAGGGTGAGTAATCCATTCCCAGCTTCAGAAGGTCTAGATAAAGTGCTATCAACGCTCCCTTCTCCCGATAACGAAAGGAGAGACAACCTTAAAAATCATACACACAATGGTGTGAGCATTTACATTTGGTGATGCCCACAAACCTCCACAAATTGCAAAGCACACAAACTTGAAAATGTCCAAAACAACGAATGGACATTAAAAGACCACTTAATCTTCCAGTAATGCAGCTCAGCCACTGCAGATAACAAAGACAGACACATTCTTCATTTATAGGGAGCCATTTCTTTTGTCCTAACTGAATGGCTAGTTTTATTTGTTTTTATTACAGAATTGTTTTAGAATTTAGTCTAATCCAATTAATGTTATTTAATGAACCGAATCTAATGTTTTGTGTTAACTACTACTATAATTGTGTTGCCATTCTAAACCACAGGAATACCCATACCCTCCAGTGGTGGTGTCTGCTTTGCCCTCCGAAGTTGCCGGGGTGCTCGGGCTCTGGCTCTCCGGCACTGTAGAGGTGGTGTCTGCTTTAGCGATGGTGACCTCTTTGGCCTTGCCGACCTCCTCGCCGCAGTGTGGACAGAAGCTCTGACCTTTCAATACTGACGCGCAGTGCCGGTGAAAGCGGTGAGAGATGTTCACCTCTGGTTGGCACTCCATGAAGGTTCCCTAGAGGAAAATTTCCATCAAATTTCTAGGAGCAACAACAGGGAAATGAATAAATGATCACCCTGCAGCTCGAAGCTACAGGTACACTCACCGCCCTACAGAAGTAGCCACAGCCAGGGCAGCACTGATGTTTGATCATTCCTGTGCGATGCTCCTCACACAGCACCAGCAGCTGCACGGAGTTTGACGGCCTCATCATCTCGTGCTTCAGAACTGCACTTTGACACCGACTCAGCTACACAAGAGTAAAGCTGGAGTGAACTCATGCGCGATCATGCAAAGCCTTTTTATTGCACTACTACAGATCAAAGTGAAGAATGATGCCTATAGCTACTATATCATGTCAGTTGGTGTTGATTAATTTTCCATAATCTATCATTTTCTGCACTGTAGGCTCTCACCTGTCCATCCACACTCTCTGTGGCCATACACTTCCTGTCAGCCAGCGTGAGGATCTCCCGGCTCTTGGGTGTCTCGATGCGGCAGCTACACAGCGGAAGCTCCTGTACCGTGTCCGCCACCGAACTCTGTGCTGTGCTAGACAATTCTACACGACACATAACACGTGCCTTGATTAAGAGAAGCTGAACAACTTAATGTAAAGTTATGCACGTAATCGGTTCTTTTAAATCACAACGCTTGGTGCATTTCATTAAAATAGAAGTCTGAATAAATTTTTTACATTATGTTCTACAAATCAAAAATCTCCAACTAAATTAGAGACTTTCGGTTTGTTGAAATCTTTCACGGGTACATTCAGATCAAATAAAATATATATAAACGTAATTATGGGCATAACAGTATTTAGTATTATTTTCACATAAAACTGGAAAAGATTTCTAGCATACTGGGGTATTTAAAAATAGCCCTTGAACACAGGTGGAAGTATTCACCACCACCAGGGGGCATCCTTTCATCTTTGTTGTACTGAGAGCACTCCATTGATGAGTCATCGTCAGCACAGGAACAATATCTAGAAATCGTAACAGTATTTTCAACTTCTGATTATGTGGGGGAAAAAAAGAGACGCTTGTCAACTTGGGATTCCCAATGTCCAATGTCTCTCAAATTCAGTATGAACAAAATCAAGGCTCACCCTTGCTTTCGGATTTCAGCAAGGCATCCTGGGCTTTGAGGTTAAGCGACTCTAACGGAACCTCTGTGTACTCCTTTTCTTGGTCAGCAGGGGCAGGAGGAGGAGCAGGGGTTTGCTCTGGAATCTCGAACCGAGTCTGGGCATTCATACCTAAAAGTGGAAGATCAGATACAGAAAGAACTCAACATTATTATATTAAATCAACATATACTCAGTGCAACTGAAAATACCAGACCCGGCCCTAGCATGACGGTCAGTGATCACTGGCTTACACTACCTTCAACTAACATAAGGTTTTATCTCTTTACACCTGGAACATGATTAATTCCCTGATTACCAAGTTACTGACAGCTTTCAGAGTTAGACAAATTCACAGTTGTGCCAAGCCTTTGCCTATAAGCACCATGGAGACTCAAAAAATATGTGGAAAAAGTTTCTGTTAGCGGACGAGACCGAAATAGAACGGCTGCTTTTAGTAGAACCCCAAGATTACTCATCACCCTGACAACAACAAATCTCACAGTGAAGCACGGTGATGGCGGGATCATATTGGGAATTGGGAAACTTCTTCGGTTGCTTGTTTGACTAATGTCCTCCTTATCTGATAGTCAGCCTCCTTGTGTCATAATTGTTACATTTTTCATTAATGGATTTAATGGTCTGTTGCACATTCAAACTTTGGGATTAACCAAACCCTAGTTGAACTTTGTCCTTAGTCTTCCTGATGCTGTTTATTTAGCTATGATCTCTGATGCCCCTTTTACCTGAGGCAGTTTGAGTGCTGGTTCAGAGCCAGAGCCTTATTTTAGAAACAGTTCTTTGTTTCGACTGCCAAAGCACCGGCTCTGAACCAGGAAACGTGGTTCTTAAGTAGCACCAAAACGTTGCTGGTATAGACTTAAGAACCGCTTGCGTCAGGGGCTGTGGGCGGGGCTACTGTTAGCACATTTGATAATATACCTTAAGTATACTAATGTTTAATACACTTTTACTTTACCGCAATATGATCAATTATCAGCACACATGATAGTAGTTAGCTACATGCTCTTTTTGGTGGAAAAGGGTTAGGACAGACTCCAATTATGTAACTAATTATGTAACCTCTGGTGCTAGATGCACACTTACAAATATTACTCTACCTGAAATCTCCATCGATTTTGTCTTCAACTTCTTTTTACGTTTTCTAGCAGGCCGGAGCCAAGGGCTGTCAGATCTGGCCTTCTTTTTCACCTTCTTCTTTAAGCTGGATTCAGAACTCTGAGACAGACAAAAATGTATTTAATACTGCAGGGCTTGGAAAACTGCTCGACAGGTTCAGAAGGATATTAAATCTTTAGATGAAAAGATGTCAGGTGCGCTTACCAAATCTGACTCATCTTGCTCTTCTTCCCCTTCTTCTTCTGCAGTCTCTTCAGACTCGTGCTCTTCGCCAAGCTAAATCGTGAATAAACAACAAACAAATGCGTGCGTCTGGGAAAATCCCTCATGTGGTCAACTTTTGACACTTTCTACTATATATATATAGCTTTGAAAATAACGCCTTCCTAAGCATGAAATATCTTTCACTTTTGCTT
Organism: Tachysurus fulvidraco; assembly: GCF_022655615.1. Taxonomy (NCBI): domain Eukaryota; kingdom Metazoa; phylum Chordata; class Actinopteri; order Siluriformes; family Bagridae; genus Tachysurus; species Tachysurus fulvidraco. Next base: position 17,869,361 of record NC_062538.1, read on the forward strand.
GTATCTCGGTCACAAGTCATGTTCTAGCATTTTAAAATTCCTCCAAAATGAGGAAAGGGGAATTTGAGGATTTCGATTGAACCCCACCAAAATATGCCTTCTACATTTCTAATCTCGTTAAGCTTTATAACCTCTTCACTGCACTGACATTTCTTCATGTTATCATTAGTGGGTAAATAATCGCTTTGGTTTTAATTCTGTAAATTGAATTCTATTGGCTTCATCACATCACATTCTTTTGATGACTCGATGGTACACGTGAATCTCCAACATGCTTTGTAGCTGTTATATGATTTCAAACAGAATTAAAGGTATGTCTATCTTGCTATGATCCATAAATATCGAACTATGTCCTGACTTACAGTCAGCCAGACAGGACAAGTTTAGTAATTGGATTAAATCAGCTATAGCAAGAAATCTTTTTTCCAGACTGCCTCACGTATACTTTTTTATACACTTACTTTCTTCCCCCGTTCAGTCTAGCCGATTAAGCGTCAGGCTCTTTTCTTTTCCTTATTTCACCATAATAGGAGGAAGAAGGACAGCTATGTCTTCTATCATTTTATCTATGTAAGGAGTCATGTTATCTTATAAATGTGAAATTTTGACCCTAACTTTTAGCACAGCCAATGAGTATTGTTTAGATTGTAAGACGATGACTTGCTTTAGCGGACTGCAAAAAGTTTCCCTCTCACATATATTAGCCTGAAATTCTACAGGCTGGTGAGGATAAACAAGCAAAAAAAAATCCACACCTGTGGGATTGATTCCAGTCTGCTGTCCTCCTGGGATGCTTCAGCTGTTTCTTCTTTTCCAACCGTGTCTTCTTCATCTTCGGATTCGTCTTCTGACTCTGATTCGTCAGACTCGTTCTCTGCCCGTTCACCGTTAACCTGCATGGCCTCTTTTGGCTGATGCAGAGAACACGATTGGAAAGAGACCTGTTAAACACCCACACGTCCATGACAGCTTGGAAACACCCATTGTCTTCACCCATCAACAAAGCAATTCAAGAATACAGCAGGAGGCACAGGCAGGGGCCAAGATTGCACTGAACCTCCACATGCCACAGTGAACATCCCCAGATGAACTTGCGAGATTAACCAAAGTTTCTAAAGATATATCAAGGTTCTATGTAGAGCTGGTGTGTCTGGAATGCTGACCTGAGGAGTGGGTGAAGACTGGGGCACACACTGGAACATTTCCAGCACTGTGCGCTGCTTTAGCACTTTGGTCTTCTTCTTGGGAACAAGGCTGTATGTTCCCATCTTTCTCTTCTTTTTCCTCAACATAGATGCTATGAAGTAAGTAAAAATCTGCAGTCAAATACCAACACATCACTACATGCAAATAAACCAGTTTAAACAGCCGTGTCTCTCCCCCCCCCCCACTATAATTATTACTACGTTGTATAATTCATTGCAGTTCCATTAGTACTGCTGGCACCCTTCAAAAAACGTGCTAGAACGAAATCCGTTCTTTTTGGGAAAATATTTTTCCTCAGAGACAATATAATATTAATCTGTAATAAAAAAAAAATCCTTGAAGATTTCTAGATCGAGGTGTCCAAACTTATCCCAACCAAACAGAAGCCACACTGAAAGCCAAGGTCAACTGATTAAAAAGGTGGAAGCAGGTGTAGCTCTGCTTGAACTAAATGAAAACTTGCACCCACACCTGTCCTTTATGAATATGATTGGACACCTCCTAACAAATATGTCTTTTAACACCTCAGACTTTATCTGAGGTTGCTCACATCATCTATCACGATGAGGAAAGCCAAAACTCTTTCAATAATTTATAAAAAAAAAAAAAAAAAAGACAGATGACTGTCGAAATTTGACGTTTGGCACAATAAGGCACGTAAAAAAAAATTCTAAATGTTTTCATAAAAGTATGAGCATACACCCTCCCTATGTAATGGTGAACAATACATATTAAGAATGTACTCACTGTACATATCCATCAAGATCTAGCAAACTGTGAGGGACTTTTCTGTACCCAGTCTTCAAGACATTCCACAGGTTTTCATAGGATTTACATCCTGGCTCTGACATTTCAAAATGTTGGTATTCTTCTGAAGCCAATTCCTTTGTTGGATGCTCATTTTCAAAAGGTGAAATTTTCTTCTTTAGCGGTCTAAAAAAAGTCCTGCAGGTTTGATAGTTAAGTCGTTTGGTATGCTTGTACGATGCTTTGCCATGGGTATGGTGTTGCTTGGGTGATAAGTGGTCTTGTTTCTCTCTCTCTCTCATTTTCTATCGCATATCCGAACTACCTAGGGTCACGGGGAGCCTGTGCCTATCTCAGGTGTCATCGGGCATCAAGGCAGGATACACCCTGGACGGAGTGCCAATCCATCGCAGGGCACACACACACTCTCATTCACTCACGCAATCACACACTACGGACAATTTTCCAGAGATGTCAATCAACCAACCATGCATGTCTTTGGACCGGGGGAGGAAACCGGAGTACCCAGAGGAAACCCCCAAGGCACGGGGAGAACATGCAAACTCCGCACACACAAGGCGGAGGCGGGAATCGAACCCTGACCCTGGAGGTGTGAGGCGAACGTGCTACCCACTAAGCCACCGTGCCCCCCTGGTCTTGTTTCTGTACCAGAGAATTTTTTTCAGACAGTTATGCTCAAAGGTGTCTACCTTGGTATCATCAGACAACATTTTGTCACGTTTTGTTAAATATAGGCGGTATAGATTCGAGAGACTTTCCTCTCCTGAGAACAGGGTTTTTCTGGCCACCCTACTCAACAGCCCAGACATAAAGAATAAGAAAGATTGTTGTCACATGTAGGGAGTATCCTGTACCTGCCAAACATTTCTGCAGCAGGTCCTTTAAATGTTGCGTAGGTCTTTTGACAACCTCCCTGATGAATTTTGGTCTGAATCTTTTGTCAGTTTTATTCTTGGTAACAACTCTGAGATTTTTTTCATTATCCCCTTTTGTGGATGATGGCCTTTGTAGTGTCCAGTGGTATATCTACAAAATACGATATGTATTCTCTCCAGATAGATACCGTTCAACAATGAGGTCTTGTAACATCGTTTGTAAGTGTTTGGTGGACCATTGCTTTAAAAATGGGATGAAATCAAGAAGATCCCAAGAAAATCTTACAGTAACTGCTAAATTTTATTTGGGTTAATTAGAATCAGTCAGATCTTTGCAATTCCCACCCATCACCGAATCACATGACATCTACAGTACCATCTGGGTAGGGTGGAGATAAACAAGTGCTTCCTCCTGAAGTTAAGCCAACCGTGACATCTTTTTGAACTCTTGCTCTTGCACCTTCACAAGGCAGAATGAGACCTTCAAAAACACTCACAGATGTTGGCCTAATCTCGTTGTGAGTGACAGGGGACAGAGAGACGCACTCCCGACCACGGACTACTGTGGAACTGTGTGATTTTAAACGCACGATCTCCAGTTGATAATGCAGACTTTACATTTCTGTTGAGCCACACAGAAATTACAATTACTTCCCTGATGTCAGGTGTATAGTAAATATTTCTGAACTTTTGAATTGTTAATGTGCTTGGTTGATTCTTAGCACAGTGAAATGTGGCATTATAAATGGGTTTGCATACAATGGGTCTGTAGACTTATGTCCATTGTTCTTGAGTTTTTAACTGTACAAGACATTCTGTATGCAAACGTAGAATTATAAAAGGTGGTCTGTATGGAAGAGTGGCCAAGATCTATTACAGGAAAAGTCTCAGTGCTGTTACTCTATCCAAGGCTTCGCTAAATATTAACAAAGGTGTTTGGTGGTCATTTGTATCCATAACTATTTTAGAAAGCTTTCTTTATTTGTGCTAAAATAATAAAACTGTACCTTTTTGATTACAGTCAAAATAATAATAAACGTTATTACGTGGTATTTATTTACGTCAATTTTTATGAAGGGTGCCAGTATTACCAGAGCTTCTTAGATTGTGCTGCTCGAAAAAAAATAAAAAATATCGGTATTGAACCTGTGTGTGGCTTGGCTGGTGTGCCGACTGGTGCTGGTGTGGCATCAGTTTGCTTCTGAGGTAGCTGGTTCTGAATGGGAGGAGCCTGCACAAGTGGCTGAGCTTCTGATCGGTCCACACTCTCACCTTTCACCACGCTCGGCTCTTTTATTTCCCTGTTTAAAACCTAGAGAAATCAAATGAATCACTCTGACAAATTAGATGACTGAGATAACCACCTGTTTACACAAGCAAGAGATACTTTGTACTAGTTGCGTTGGCAGATTAGATGCCCAAGCTAAATGTAGCTACGTGCCCTCACCAGCTACACCAACGGTCTCTATAAATATTATACGAGAGGTCAAACATGGGAAGATAAAATGAAACCCTGGTTATTACTTAATTTCTTTTGTATCAAACAGTAAATAGGAACCAATTAAAGCTAGGGACCATAAGTGGGTAACTGAAGAAATATTGGACCACGCATGCTGAAGGGTTGGTTTGATGAACGAACTATATGAGCTATAAATTGGTCAATTTATCTAATTTGCATAGAAAATCTTAGTTTGTTGCTTAATTTTCCTTTCTTATATTTTAAGCTCTACACTGTTGAATAGCTTGATTCTATAAACACTTTCCGAATCTTGATCCACCCCATGAAGTAAGCTCCAAATTGTTAGTTGAACCACACATTACCTTTAGTGCGTGATTAGAGGCTGGCCTGGACATGGTCTTGCGTGCTCTGTGTACTGTCACACGTGGAGGCGTGTTCGTAGCAGTGCCGTTTTTAGTCTCATTTTCCAACCGCCCCTCTGCCAGACTGGGCCCTGTGCTTGCATTAGTCCTTAAAGCTCCCTGGCCCTGGGTTTGGGATGTAGCTGAAAGAGGGAGTGTTTTTGCTGCGTACCCTATGGGTGAGGTTCCCTTAGGGGACCAGGTAGTCCTGTGTTGCGTAGCAGGAGAGTCGTCCTGGGGTTTACTGAGAATATATCCATTACTGCCCACTGTAGAGCCGTGAGGAGGATCAGGTTCTGAAAGTCCATTCTCCATGGTATGCGATTGGGTGGATGACCTTTGGACATCAAGGTCATGCTGAACTTTGTCCGGTTCTGTGCTCTTAAAGGTCCCATTTAGCTCTTCTGCTGTTTTGAAAGGTTCTGCTTGCTTGATTGAGGGCTCTTCAAGCCCTAAATTGATAAAGAAACACATTGTGTATGAAGGTAAAGCAAAAATATGGATCAAATAATCACAAGAATTATAGAGGTGAACAATAAAATCAAAAGTAAAGATACCTTCTTCTGCTTTGCTGTGTGTGTCTTTCATACTGTCAGTCTTCATTAGTTCTCTATTCCCTGTAATCCCTTTGATCAGACCAGCAGGCTGAAAAATAAAAACACTATAATTAGGACATAAATGGCACAAGACTAACAAATTACACTTAATTACCTTTAAAAAGAGACTTATTGTATCTGCAATGTTTTGTAGGTCCTAAGAGCCCACTGTGTTTTAAATTTAGCTCTTATGCCACTCAGTGAGATCCTAGATAGATAGATAGATAGATAGATAGATAGATAGATAGATAGATAGATAGATAGATAGATAGATAGATAGATAGATAAAGTCCCTTTCAACACAACTATGTGATTAGCTAATCATAAACATTTTTAAAAACATTATTTTAATCAGTCTCAGAAGGGGAAAAACACTAGCTCATCCTTTGGGAATGTGTCTCAACAACACAACAGGGTTGGCTGGCAAAGACTCTACTGGAATAGTGAATCCTTTCACATCTAGGTTATTAAGCAATATATTGTGTACAAATGATCATGAAAGATTTGTACAGCCCAAAAGGATTAATCAAGAACCTCAGTCCCAATTCCACGTGAATGGAAAAACAGGAACGAGATATTTGCCCGATTAGCCGTCTTTTCTTTCTGTTTCCTACTGAAACGTGCAAAAAAAAAGTGAAGACATGCCGCTAAAAACCAGATCTCATCAGACCAGTCATTAACGTCTCTCAAGTTACCATTGGTTTCATCCTACCTTCCTCACGTGCACATTTGCTCTCTTTTAGTTGCCCCTGTTGTATTAAATAATTGCATTTGGCCTTTGGCCCAGTTACTGTACAGAGTCCCAGCTGCTCAGTCAACCTTGCACTGAGGAAGTGCCTCATCTCCAAAGCCGGTTTGGTTCCTGCATAAAGTCCTGAATGCACAAATGTCAAAACCAGCACTACAACAACAAATAGCTCCTTTTTTCACATGTGATGTACAAGACCTTTGACCAGAAAATCTGCTCTTCTGAGTCAGTGTTCTCTGAATCAAGTCTCATAAACACACAAACAGAATTGAACCCCTTGATGCCTCAATGTGAATATCTCTCAACAAAGGTGAAAGACATGCATAGCATAGTTATAGATAACCGCGAACAAAGATCTAATTAAGACAAAACATGTCCTGCTGGGATGCCATGCCACTGAACTTGCCTTGCCCAAACAACTTTAAAAAGGTAGGGCATCTGATGCACAAGAGGCAAAGCAGTCTGTCGTGTCAAGGCTCAAAAATGATTCTGCCTTAGCCGGCCTTCTCAACACAGAGCAGGGTTTGCTCCCTCTAGAATGGCAGTCAAAATGGTGCAAGCACATCTATAGTCTCGGAGTTCACTGATCAGTCCAGGACCATTGAGCAAAGAGAGAATGCATGGCCTCTGCAAAACAAACAAACAGGTCAACATTAACAAGATCTACAACCAGCAAAGAAAATCGAAAGAAAACCTGAGAAACATTAAGCAAGTGCTAAACTTGCTGTCCTTTGAGAAGGACAGAAGCAGGCGTGTAGCTCCATCTACTGAAGTAACTGCAAATTATACAAGCACTCAAAACACACTCTCACTCACTCACTTGCCAGCCTTCAACATCTAAATGTAGTGATTTTCAGCAGCCATGCTCAAAGGAAGAAGGTCAGAAGGTGTAGTAATTACAGCAAAATCCAGGCTCTTCCTCTGCCTGCCCCTCCCCCAGCCGTGCCTTTGCTCCCCAGAACCTCCTCATCTGATTGGCAGCTACGCTGGCTGCCTTCCACAAGACACAGAAAATGGCTGCCGTTCGTTGGAGCTGCTCACTCAACAAAAGGTCGATCATTCTTTCTGTTTCCCTCTCTCGCCACAAGGGGAGCCACTTCATAATAAGAGTCCCCCCACACCTAGCCAAGCCTGAGAGGTTCTGGTCCATCAGAACCAAAAACGACGTCGTGAGAAGCAGTCATAGTGAACCGTTGAGCATTTCTGAGCAAAGGGTGCAGCAGTGACTTCAAAACAAGTCTTTCTTTCAGCAAAATCAAAAATCTCTCTACCATCCACTGACATGATGTCCTTCCTCTTTAATCGAGACTTGTGAACATGGACACACCGTTGTTTTTCCACAAAACCCAAAGTGTTGGCAAACTTTTTTTTTTAGATAAGGCTATCTATCTCTGTACTGTTTGAGTCAAGATGTTGCTTACTCCTCATATTATAAAAAAAAATGGATAAAACCAAAAAAAAAAAAAAAGCGCTGGAAATCAACCCATAAAAGCCTCTGAAACTCTTGGTGGTAGTTGGTACCGTCATTTGATACTACTGACTTGTGAAACACTTGAATTTAAACAGCAACCTTGTTGGCTTCCTGTTCTCCAACATACATACCGCATCCAGTACAGATAACAACCCGCATTACTCCTATTCAAAAACAGAACAGTGAAAAAAATCTGTGTTGAACAGTAATTCTATTCAGACTGGATTAGTTTAACAAAGGAAGATGGTGAGATGTCATTATCACCAGAGTAACACTGGGATTTAGTCCCTGCTGAATTGGACATGTCAGGAATTTATATGTACTCTCCAGGCACATGTGGAATGATTACACCGTATAACTTAGCAAAATAACCAACAACCTATATGTCCTGTTGTATCTGACCTTTGGGAAAATATTCCAGTGTGTCCTGTGGGAAAAGAGGATTTGCACTTTTAATCAGTACCATCAGTCCAGAAAAGCACTTTTCTATTGTTTCTGGTCCAAAGATTTCACCAGTGACCTCCCAGACTGTTTTGATTTGCACAACAACAAATGCAATCTTAAAGATGTAATGATATTTTCAAACATGGTCCTTCAGACTATACAAAGCACTGAACCAGTCATAACATGAATTCTGTTTGGGGTAAAAACAAATGTGATGTTTGTAATCAAGTTTTAAAGACATATATGGAGTACGGAAGTAACCGATATGTCTAGAACTTCAGAATCCGACATCCGGTAAGTGGCAGCAAGTCCACGCTTTAGTTCCAGAACATACACAACCCCAAATAATTGCTCTGTTTTTGCACCAACAGCCTGTTGTTCTGCAACTTGAACCACTGGCATTTCCATTAGGACACTTGACCTCAACTTTCCCTATCAGCACATTCCAATTGCTTATATAATGACATCAATGTAGCTCCACAGCTCATCTCGGCTTCGAAGACTCCATTCCAAAACCCTGACATGTCAGGGATAAACTTTTCTCTCCACATCATGAACAACCGACTACTACGGTTTCATTCTTGTAATCTCAGCATTTTATTTCTTAAAGCAAAGGAAGGGAGAAAAAGCTTGGCTGTGTCATTTCAATATCTGTAAAACTTGCTTTGAATTGGTGCTGTTTTTCTTCGCAAGCTCTCCCCCTACAGGCCGAAGAGAAAGCATTTCCAATAGAGGACAGGAGAAAGAGGGAAGGGCCTCGGCTCCCAACCGCCATTTTGTAACCAGATTGTTTACTGGTACAACAGTACACAGTGAAATTTATTCTATGGCTGAAGGAACATGTAGATAGGAGTTGTGCAAACGGAGGCTCGTCTATCAATTATGACAGACTCCTTCATAGCGTCTTTGGAAAAGAACAAAAAAATTAATTGAGGCAAAAAACTTTCAGCTGTACAAATTAGCCCAAACAGGATAGAAACTGCTCCACTTGAGATGCCCGTTTGGTATTAGTGTTCACCTGATGGATAAATGAATTTGCAATGCTGCTGCTCCAAAAATAAATGACATGAAACAGCTCAAGTTTCAAATGTTGTTGCAACACAGGACATGTTCCATTCTTCTAGATGGAGGTCTTTTTTTTCAGATATGCCATTTTTCATTTGAACGAATAAATACAAGTCTTATTGTCTTATTGCTCCAGGTAAAACTCTGTGATGTGTTTCTTAATTACGGCACAAAAGTTAATGAAGAGGGTGAAATCCAAAATCCACTTAAAACTACAAATAAAAGTATAATTAGAGATCAAATCGGTCCACGTGTTAATGTAGAATTGGTCACAAACGCAAGAAGAATGAATAATAAGTCTATATATGATATAGAACGGGAGATTATCCGAGAACCTTCGGCAGACTCGCAAATAATAATAATAATCGTGTACAAAAATGAAAACAAGATCGCAGAGACTTCCCGTTTTTTTATCCACAGAATGATGAATAATGACGCCTTACTGAAGGCAAAGCAAAGACAACTGTGAGAAAAGCAGAAACATAATACAACATCAGCACATAAAAAGGAGGCCACGTTTACAACAAAGACACTTCTTCTCTACTGATGCAAAATAGCCCTCAACAATGTCCATGACACCCGGGGCTCTGCTTTCTTTACTCATCTCAGTGGTTCCTCCAACAAAAGAGAGAAAACTAAACAGATTAATCAGGAACTTTTTCTTGTTCCTCAGCAGGGACATAACCCTTCTTTGCTCCTTCTTTTGCAATCCAAAAAAAATTAAATAAATAAATCTCAATCAACTTCAATAAACCACTACCCCGAAAACTGAAATTCTTTTTTTTCCCCTCAGCATGCCATTCTTTCAGTTTGGCCTGTCTAGCTCAGCAAGCTCAAACCTGCACAAATCAGTTATCTTCCTTCAGACAGCATGGCATATCTGCAACCCTTTCTCTTTACGTCTCTCCAACATTCTTGTGGTGATCATGAGTCATGGAGGAAAGGGAACACACAAAATCACAAAACAAGAATGCTCTCAAACAAAGAATGAAAGATAGCATGCATTTTAAACAAAAAAAATTTGTCTTCTTCGAGACTTCAGAAAGGAGACCGATCGTCCGTGTTGCCTCTCGTAACACAGAACCTAATACAACAACTAATTAAGCACTCATTAAACCAGACAGTGGTACTTCACTGGGTTCTCCCTTTACGAGTTCCCAAGCCGCCAACATTCAAGCCACGCCATCTGACTACTTACACATCTCTGTACCAGAAATACAGGCAACTACACTTAGCTGGAAGCTCTGTGAGCCTCTGGTAAGAGACTTAGTGGTCTCTACTTCAATCCATGGACCAGACCAGTGCATGACTCAATCTGAAGGCTGTCACAAGAGAGCTCCCCTCTAACTAGCACTCTCAATGGTCTGACCATGAATAGAGGGAGAAAAGGCAGATGGTGGAAAAAAGCACAGCCTAAAACCAGCAAATATTCAGAGCCAGCAAGGATGGAGGCTTGAGGTCTTGTTCCATTGCTAAGGGTCCTCTTCCAGCAGCATCATACCTGCTTTCTACCGAGGGCCTCCATTAAGCCTGAGCGAGAGCTTCGAACAGATTGTTCTTCTTTTTTTTTTCCCCACCTCCTCCTGTATGCAGACATTCACCCAGCATGCCGGTCACGTGACCTAGCAGCTCCCTCTGTTGGACAGCTTTGCTAAAGCTCCGACTGAGCATGCTCAGTCAGTTCGAATTTCAATGTTTATTTAATTCTTCCTAAAGCAGGTCACCAATGAAATAATTTTGTTTTGCTCGCAAAAAAACACACACATATATAAAATGAAGAGGCAAAAGGAACGTCATGTCCAAAAACAGCAAGCAGGACCAAGAGTGTGAACAATCCTTAATCTCATCTGGTCAACCCTGAGGTCTTTATCTCTGCTGAGCCTGAGGAGGGCAGGGCTGTCACAAGAGACTTGTGCTGAAGGCCAAAAGAAAGAATGATTTTAACATTTACAGCAGTGGAAAATGGGAGCTGCTAAAAGACTGAATAACCTGACTAATCCAAGCCTTTGGCTTCAACGCAGCCAAAAGGAATCGTTCTGCATCTCTGGACAAGCATCAACTAATCGTGACTCTCAAGCGGTATTATTTCTATTCACTGCTATTATCTGAATGGCTATCAAGGTTATAAATAAATAAAATGTAAAAAAAATAAATAAAAAAAATGCATTTTAGAAGCTTTGAGCTTCGAAGTGTAGGTTAAAGCAGGATTAACTTCCAGGCAATCAGAGTAGTGGTTCTATTTCACCGAATTGGAACGGTATGTTCTTCTAATCCTGCTCATAAAAAAAAAAACATTTCAAAATCTGTGGATTAAATGCCTAATAATAATAATAATAATAATAATAATAATAATAAAAAACTCAAAACATTGTAATCATGCAGGCCACAATCATTCTAGATCATTAGTGTCTACCAACTGTTTTTATTTTTTTCCCGCTTCACTAGATGACTAAGCTCACCAATGGAGCATGCTCAGGAGTCCCCTCAATCCCCCCCCCCCCACCCCCCACCCCATTCTCATTTTGAATTCACGTCCGATTGCCAGGCAAAAGCACTACTCTGAATCAGAGCTACTAGTCCTCATGAGGTGTTTCATTACGTGAAAACCATAGTGAAAGCGCTACCCATATCACGTTTGTCTACAAAAAAAATAGCAGAATTTTCAGTTTCATGCCCACCATTCCATGCACAAATCCTTCTGTTTGACTGGCTGTACGGCAAGAGACAGACACAGAGCCACAAAAGGGATACAGCAGGGGAGAGCAACTGAGAGAGAACTAAGAGGAAGGGAAGAAACGGCGCTCTTCTACAAACCTATAAGCCTTTTTCAATAAAGGAACCACAGCAAAGGAACTCTGTACAACATACAACGCCCGAATTACAAGAATGAAAACAGACCCGTCCATGCGAGCAAAAGTAAGTTAAAAGTCCTTATCAGTATAACCCTCAACTCAGAGCTTTAAATGAATGGAATCTTCAATCCAAGAGACTGCTGAAATAATAATAATCTATCATAACATTTCCAACCACTTATAACTGGTATTTCTGGGAAAAAAGGAAAGAAAAAAAACAAGCCAAAAAAAAAAAAAAAACCCCACATCTTACTTTAGTTGACTAACCATCGTGAGAGGCCATTTTAACAAATGAATCTATTAGTTTTAGGGGTCAACAACAACAATGGTAACAAGCTTCCTTTCAGTCCATGCCTTCATTAGAAGCCTGCAGAGAGAAAAGAAGTACCAAAGAACTGCCACATGTTTCTTCCTCATAGCTGCAGCAAATATGCAGCTACGCCTGGTAAATATCAGAGAGTGTTTGAGCTATAGAGCTCACATCTGACAATACACCTCTGCCAAACACAAGAAAACACTATGAAAGTCTCTGGTTGCTTTAGTAGCAAGGTCACAGGAAGTACAAGAGAATATCTGGTAGAGCCTGCACAGAGCCTGAGTCCAACAACTGTCAGGAAGGCCTTCTGATCAGCTTCTGTACCCATGCACAAATCAACTGATGAATCAGTCATCTGTAATCAAACAGAAATTCAAAAATCAATGAAAAATGAGAAGTTGCATTCAAAAAAAGACAGACAGAGAGAAACAGAGAGCAAAAGCAACCCAAGATAGACCTTGGCCTAATTCTTTTTTCGGGAATCAAATAAATGATCAGCCGTATATATCTGGCATTGGCTTTCCCAAAAGAGAGGCAGCAAAATAGAGAAGCTAATAATCCTGCTATTTTATGTTGAGCCCTCCAGCAACATGGCAGTACCTGGCAAAGCCTGTGGGTCTCCATTGATGGGGGAAGAGGAGGAAGAGGGCGAGAGTAAAGCTCCACTGACTAAAGTCTAGCTTCCCGCACAAGCACCGTCCCTTCTCAGGTCACATGACCAACTCTCTGTAGAAAGCATTGACATGGCGCTCTCTGGGCATGCTCAGTTGGAGCTCTGCTGGTCTTCACGAAGAAGGAAGAGCAGGGAAAAAAAACCACAACACTGCAGCCATTTTCATGGAATGGTGTGTGGATCCAGTGGTGGTGTTAACAGAACACATGCTGAATCCAATTTCAGACTTTATGCCTAGTGAACAAATGTTGTCAACATCTATTTTAATAGCTAAAATGAACATAGGCCCAGCATAGCAAATAAAGATTTGTGTCTGTGCTTAATCATGGGGTAGTGCAGAAACACGAGGGCTGGCTTCGAACCAATTTTCTACTGTACAAATGCAATTCTCGCTCGACGGTCAAAATGTGACATATATAAACGTAATGTGTTTTGAGTTCCAATGATAAATAAGGCCACATTCCTAATTGGGTATAGGCCCAATTTTTCTACAAAAAAAATGAACAAAAACTTTTTATTGTTATAAAATCATAGGATATTTAATATATACTGCAATTAAAAAAAAAAAAAACATCTGATATTACAATCCTGTTTATTTTAAAAATCCCAGGTAACTGAAATTATGCTGCAACATTTTGTTGACTCTCACATCACCTTTAATAATCGACAAGAAATGTCCACAATTTTAATTTAGAACCACGATCATTTTTAAAGTAGTAAGGTGGGTAAATGGGTCTAGAAGTAAATATCTATGTTAGACAGGTAGTTTTTTTAAAATTCTGGTATAATCATGCCTTATTACAAATAAAAGTCAACCGACTGTTAGCTGTCATAAATTAGTTTTTTAGCTAAGCTACATTTAGCAACACGATGATGAATCGGATGAACAGACATTCCTTCCTCCTTTTTATCTCTTTTATCATTATTCCTCCTTTAGCTAATTTCTACCTAGTTGTCGACGGTTAGCCTGAGAAAGCAAAAGCTTTAGTCAAGGACCTTGGTGTAATCCAGGATTCTGGTTTATTGTTATATTCCAAAGTACATAGCATATATAAAACCCACATATTAGCATTTGAGAATCATACCCAAAAGAAGACATTTTGTAAAACTGAAACTTCAACCACACACAAGCGTCAACAATTTATGAATATACTATTCTCACTTGTTCGGTCTTATTCAAGCTATATTAGCAGTCTATTTGGTTTATAAGCTAAAAGTAGTCTTGTTTATAACATTTAACTATCTAAAACTTTTTGCTCTATATAATATATTTTGACCTCCCTGTAAGACTTACAAAACAATGTGAAAATGTATTTAAACTTTATAACCTTGTCTTGACTCTCTGACCAAAAATAATGTATCGTGTATATTATCATGTAAATCATGTACGTTGTTAGTTAAGTCGGCCTTTTAGCTAGTCTTTTTGAAGAATTTGCTGAAAGTCGTTAGATACCATAACAAATTACTTCTAAATGATTCAGTTCGTGATCGGATCCCGGCTCCCAAAATGTCCACGATGCTACGACGCCACTAAATCATCATCAAAACAAAGAAGAGCAATTGTACAGACAAGTGAACCCATTTTAAAATAGCTAACAAAAAGATGTTAGTCTACAAAACAAAACTTCCTGAATGACTGATTATTTCTCCACCAATGCGAGTGAAGAGACGACCACCAATGCTCCACCAATTGGTGGTCCAAGTGACGTCCACCAATGTAGCGAAGAGACAACCGTGTAGGTATAGTAGCGTCTAAGCATCGAAATAAGTGCTTTCGTACCAGACTTGCGATTTCTTGGCTTTTTCTGTTGATATGAACTCGAGTGTTGTAGCTGAGGTGGAGGAACTATCACAGCCAACGTTTGTTCTCTAACCAGTGTCTTCCAATGTTTCTGGGGACACAATAGTAGGCTATACCTTATTTAGATTACTAAACATAGAGATACAGACAATAGCAGTGCGTCACACTTCTATTACATACGTTTTCTAATCCGGATTTGTATAATCTAGGAAGCAGTGAGGCAAAACCTAACCCTGTTTGTAAAGCTAGTTTCATTTAAAGTGAAATACATCAAATTTACACAGAAGTGTTATTTCAAGAGATTTAAGAGAATGTGAATACTGTATGTATGGCATGAATGTACAATTTCCCAGAATGGGTATCTGACAAACGGCTGACAGAACTGACAGGGGGGAACAAAACAACAGAATTTTACCACAAAAACACTAGTGTTGAAGGGGAGGACAGGATTATGCTAACGGAATTATTAAAACAGATCAAAAAGCATGATCCTGTTGTGTTGTTTTCAAATAATTTACAAATTTAAAAATAAATAAAAATACAACCCTAAAGCAACCACAGCTATAACAAACAAGGGTCTTTTATTCCTCGTGTCCTTTCCCCTTCAGTGAAAAGACTGTATTTTCCCATTTAAACTGACCAAATATTCTTGTGTCTCCTGAATTTTCATACTAATCTAAAAAAAAAATCGCAAATGCTACTTTTCGACCATAAATATTGGACCCTTTGCCTGATTCGCCCAAATAAGTTGCTTCTATAAATGGATTTTCAGTGCATTTTAATGCTGTAAACAGTAACGAGGTACAATCTTGTTATCAATCTCATCCAGCTGAAACCAAACTGGATCGGTTTTAACATTTATTGATCCGATCCATTGTCACGTTTGATTCAACGAACGGGAGACATTTTGACTTACAATAAACGGATCTTGTGACCGAGATATTCAGTCACTGAGATGATGTCAGGGTCAGGATCAGGATCAGGTATCGCTGGATACAAAAGTATTTGATATCGATATCTTACACCGCAGTCCTGTCGAATACTCAAACCTGATTGGTCAGAAGGTGTTGATTAATTTTTCTATTAGATGTGTGACTAGTGGCAGCTCCTATTCTTAATAATAAACACTTGTTTTAATAGATAATTTCACAAATACTTGTAATGCAGACTTAATCAAAATGATCTAAGGCTAATAAACAGATTAAAAGGTGTTATTTAACAAAACTAAAAGGCATTACTGTTGATAAACAAAGCTTATTAACACAAGCTTTATGCAAGGAAACATTAAGGTAAGGAGTCTTCAGTTTCAGTGATTTGTAACAGTTACTACATTTTCCACCATAATAAAGACATGGTGGTTTAACAGGAACTGAGAAGCTGTGGCTTTAATGGTTAAAGCATTGGGCTTTAAATTGTAACAGCATTAAGCGTACATATAAGTGGATAAAAATCATGGTGTTATTCATTATAAAACAGTAAGCTGATTGATCCCAAATCCAGTATGATTAAATTATTTTAACAGCATCTGTTGTATTTTATTCCTTAAATATACACCAACTACGTGACGACTTAAACAACCATCGAACAAAGCCAAGGAAACTAGATTCAAGATGCAACTAAAAATATAACTAGAAATGCAGACAACAGGACAACCAGATTATAACCCAGGCACCATTTTCAGTGCCCAATTGGTGTTCAATGCCACACTGAAAGCACAATGAACAACTCAGTATAGTACCTTCACACCCTACACTGCCTCTCACTGACAGCAGGAAGCCAACGGCCTGCCGACAAAAACAGATCAATCCACTCCCTTGACCAGAAACTAAGGGAAGTCACTTGAGGTTTGTGAGTCATACAATGAACTGGTCCGTTCTTACAGGCTTTGACTGATCATCTTGACAATTCATCTCCAACCCTGAGTTTGTGAGTAAAGAAATATTACACCATGAAGAGTATGAACCAAATGGACCAAATTTGGCATGTACACTCCTCTCCACTGACATTTCCAAAACCATTCATATTTATCTTAATCTATAAATTTGATTCATTTCACACAAGATATTTTTCAAATGAAAGCGTGCATCCGAGTGTGCGTGGTGTCTGTTGATGGACCGAGGATCCACACTGGGATGCGTTTCTGCCTCGTACACACCGCTCCAAGGATAGGCTCTGACTCCACCACAAATATGAATGAAGAAATACACATCCAATTAAGCACCACCATAAAGCCTTGAAGCAGGAACAGGCTGCAGCCAGGGAATAAAATATGGCAAGTATGGAGCGCCCTCTACTGCCCAAGTAGTGCTAGTTCTCCACATAGCACATGCTATCTATATCTATTCTTTAGGTTTGAAGCTTGCACGTTGAAATGACAAATGGACTGCGTGTTACATAAATAATTTCCTTTAATTTCATAGCACAAAATCAGGCTACATAAAATAACAATAATATGGTTACACTTGTCACGTGACACTGACCTTTCACTCACTCACTGATCTTTAGGAAAGATGCAGCAGGTAAATAAACTGTCTTAAAATCAGTTATATTTAGACAAACAAATGTAAACAGTAACAGCTAACCATTTACAATCTCAGCACACACACACACGCACACACACACACACACACACAGTGAGCAGCAGATAATAACATTTGATTGCAGTTTTTTTTAGAATAACTCCCCTGAGTGACTTTACTCACTCATAATAGACAGGGTTACTGTTTATGGCATTAATGTAGCACCAGAAGCCACAGGGCCCCAGAACACAAGTGTACACATAAATATTCTGTTTATACCGAATATTATACAACAATAGTTCCCACAGTTAGCGAGTTTCAGACCAGAAAATATAATGTGAAGCGTTTAAAAATACATAAATTGCTTTAAATACGTAAAAAAAAAAAATCAAACCGGAATAAACATCACAATGACACGAGACTTGAAGCTGTTCATCAATGCGTATAAAATGCGCATTCAAATAAATATATCCGTTTGTATGACTGCGACCTGCAAAACCACGTTTTACAAAGAGCAGCATTTTACCTCCCTGTCTATAAAACGTGATTGCATGGCAAAAACAACTAATAAGCAAAATGTCTTACGTTTAAATAGTTTGTAGTCCCGCGTTTCCACGTAATCCTGAGCTAATCTGTAGCATGCTTTAAAGCTTTTTGTGCCGCTGTAGGAATGAAGGGGTTTGTCTTCTTCTGTGTGTTTATGGCGCGTCGCAACTAAATACCAGAGCGCCACCTTTACAATGGAGCTTTATCCTTCTGCCTGCTTGGCCGTTCAGAGTGTCTTTGAATTAAAATATAGATTAAAAAACAACTTTCATTAAGCATGCTAAATATAGTCATGTTTAATCATATTGTTATATAATAAACCAAAGCCTAGCATTATTAGCATATTAGCCTATTAGTCTTTCCCACTGTGTTCTGTAGTTTGCTGTAATGTTTGAGAAAAGTGAACAAATTGTCACACCATCACTACCATGTCACTAAAAAGTCATTTCTGTCTGGAAATGACACAATTTAGACTTTATTATTTAGTTTTTTTAGTGTGTTATGCATCAAGGCTAACTGCACTACATGGGGATATAATAATGGTATCATTTAGCATCCTAACCTGTGGGATTATAAGTAAACTTTCTAAAATTACAACCACAACCATTCAATTAACCTTTAATATTAATACCTTATATATAAATATTTAATAAAAAAATACCTTTTTATAATTTTTTTAGTCAATTACCCGATTAACTGTGTAGACAATTTGTTGAAACTTCCACAAAATCTTTCTTTGGTTTGAAATGTAGTTCAGCTGTAACATGGAATTCTCAATTTCTTCATAAGATTATTCTGAATATTCTTAATAATTTACAGAACTCGTAATTTAAAACAGGTGTTGCGGTTCAGCTTCAAGTACATTAATTCACACATTTACTCATCTTCATCAACCATTTTATCCTTTAATGATGTACCAGTGTTGCCTGTTTTCATGGGGAAGTACATCATTTCATCATCATAGACTTCTTTGCATATTTATTCAATCATCATGATCGCTTGCATAACAAAACATTATAAAGAAGAAATATTTTCTGAAGATACCCAGCCATTGGTGACTGCTTGTTTTCGAACATCAGCGATCGCAAATTGAGGGTAACACCATCATTGGTTGTGAGTGAACTGAACATTAATTGTTAACCTTGTGTAGCTAGCAGGAACGATGTGAGCTGAAGAGTTTGCTAAAAAGGAGTCACCAGATTTATGACAATTTTAAATAAAGCCACTTAAGCCACAGTGTTGGCAGTTCTTTTAAAGGGAAAGTAGCTAAAACATGCCTCAATTTCAACAAAGCATTTTCCTTAAAAATCCCTAAAATTTCCCCCATTTTGATGTTTGATGTGAACATTAACTAAAACTTGACCTGTATCTACACGATTATAGGTACTGAACTGCTGCCACAGGATTGGTTGATTGGATAATTGCATATGTGGTCCTATTAATGTGGCCAGTAAGTACATATAAAACCAAAGAAAAGGAAGAAGAGAATGAAGAAACGCTGTAGTGATTTTATTGTAAATGAAGAAAAATGAAAAGCGCAGGCTGTGATCAAGTGACAGATACTGGGTTTATTAATATTTAATAACACAATGGTATTAATAAACCAAGACTTGCTTGGTATAACTGTATTGCTTGTTATCCATCAAGTGGATTGTTCAACTGAAAAAACCTTCCACTCTCATTAACACATGGATCTCCTACCAAAATCTGTAAGTAATTTATTGAATCTAGAAATAGCCTGGAGCAACTTCCTTTTTCTAAGAACAGTTCTTTACTAGGCTGTAAAATAAGTCTGACATTTAAAACAAAAATATTTTGTTCTTTTATGGCCAATTACCTGAATTTTGGGACAGTGCTGTTTAAACTTAATGCTTTTCACAGTAGCGTTTTACAGTTTTGACTGTAGATCTACAGCATTAGCATTAACAGATGACATGATATTATCAGAATCAGGAGCAAGCTGGTACGTAAACAATGGGCAACCTGAGGAACTACACACAGTGTAGTGTTGTTGAAAAAATCCAGCTATCTAGGCTTAAATATTCCATCAGATGTAAAGCCAGGACTTGCTGAACAACACAAAACACGACATTAACTTGTCGTCCTATGTATAACTATGTTAGTTTAGCTACCACTTTAAATCATAGTCAGTATGATTTCTGGGAAACCTAAACATTGATTTGAGCAAGACCAGTTGAGTCAAGTTGATGGCTTAGCTCCATAAGTCTATTTTCTGACTTATCCAACCTTTCCATTTTCTTGCTTGAAGCACTTGTAGATGGAGTAAAGCTTTCAAATGTGGAATCCAGTTTGACACATCCTTAATCAAACCACAAAATAAAGCCTTGAGACACAACACAAGATGTTTTAAAGCAATATAAACTGGAGAGATTTTATTAGTACGACATACTTATAAACAAAACTAATTTGGATTCAAATATTTGAGTTCATTTTTATTTATTTATTTTTTTTGTAAATACGATCCACATACATCGATCCACAGTGGTGCTACTGTATTCCAAAGCCTGCTAACAAGGATCAGATGACTACATTGCTCGAAAACATTGCAACACATAATTATACACAGCAATAGAAAAATACAAAACTAGAGACCATGTTTGGGGAGTGGGGGGATCCACACATTATAAATAAAGAACATTATAAAGCTGTTGAATCTTTGGTGATGGACGATGAGGTAAAGCAGGAGGGAAAATGGATGTAAAGATTGGAAGAATTTTCAACACATTTTAAGAAGCAGGATGGATTCGGTCAAGGATTCCAGTTTGAAATAAACAATATTATACCACAGTGCTGTGGAATTCTCAAATCTGATTGGTCTGGAGGTTTTTATTCGGTTTCAATAGCGTAGCTAGTACAGTTCAGCTGCAAGGTTTGTATTATTCTTGTGCATTTGCTCTAATGATCTTTGCTAGAGTAACAGTGACTTGGACGACATACTGGAGAGGATGTTTAATTTTTTTGGTAAAGGAGTTTCCAGTGTCAATTTGTAAGTTGCAGTTATGGTTTTCTCAAATTTTTTTGCTCTTATACTTATATAACTATAACAGAGATGCTGGTGATTAACTTATTTCACAGAAGTTCCACTACATTAAGCATAACAATAAACAGATCTGAACAAAAATGATAACTGTTGGGGAAAATTGCAAACATTTAGGAGGAATAAAATACTTCACAGTGTCCTGTCCTGGAAAATAACTCCACTTATGCTCATTATCTATTATTGTCCTATAAGAGCACAAATTTCCTGGCAGGCTGGGTTCCATTTAAACATGATGAGTGGAGCTAACCAACCCACTGCAGAGCTACTTCTTAGTGCTGGTCCCAAGCATGGACGTAATGGGAAAGTTCTGCCAGGAAGAGCATAAAGCTGTGCGAAATCAAATATACAGGGAACAGCTAAAAGAACAGCTGTGGACCAGATGATCTACTGTGGTGACCATGAACAGGAAAGAGCTAAATGAAGAACATTTTCCTATAACCGTCATGTTTGATTTTTTACCGTAACGACGGATACGGACATATTTCTGCACACTTTTGACACAGTTACTATCCCAAGGTTTAAGGCATGTGTTGTAGACTGACTGACGTGCGCCTTCGATCCAAATGATAGAACTTGTAGAGTTTCTAGACGATTTGTAATATAGATCATATAAATTTGGATGACATTGTGTCTAGTTTGCTACATCAAGCCATACAGAGACCAAACGGAAACGGAAGAACTGTCAGATGTCCGAGCATAGTGAAAATTACGGAGCACCATTTGATCCCAATTAATTTCGCTACACTTCGAAAATCTTTACTTTTTTAACCTTCATGACTTTTATGTTAAGAGATGTTTTTTTTTTCAAGAAAACTTAAAATGAAGTGTTCAATACTTACAAAAGAAGAGAATAGACTGGTCTCTAGAATTGAGTTCATGTAAAATATTCTTTATAACAATTAAACTTTTCCCATATATTATCTTTGTCCCAGTTACCAACCCTTGTATTTTAGATCCTTAGTCAAATCCTAATATTTTATTTATTTATGAAATAATTATTAATTACTTAAATATTATTATAATTATATATATATTTTTTTACAATCTGAGGAGAGGCTGCATTGTAACACAGTGATTTGCTTAGAAAGATGATCAACGATTTCGTTAAAATGTCAATTTTCTTCCTTCTCACAGTAGTGAAAATTGTACACAGAGAAAACAATTGAAAAGAGTGGTCAGTTTTTCATGCAGTCTCTTTTGTTTTATCCTAAAATATAACAGAGTAGAAATGAGTAACACTTAACTGAATATTTGAATATGTTGGGAAAAAAAAAAACACCAGAAGGAGGTTTTGCTATAATGAGAGAAAATAACAGTAAAGTAATTGTACAACTGATTTTACATACATGATTTAAACACACACACACACACACACACACACACACACACACACACACACACACGCACACACGCACACACACGCACACACACAGAAAATCAGAATTAAATCCTATTTAAAAAAGTGCCATTTTGTGCTTCAACTTGGAAAAAAATAAACAGACAAACAAACAAACAAACAAACAAAAAGGAACAGTTTAAGGGTCTGAAGAACTGATACATATTTTAAAATACTGGAGAATCACCGTTTTACACAGCAGTCACAGGATAAGGCCTCTGGGAATTTATGTTGAATCTTCATCAATTGTGGAGTCATTGAAGAAAAAAAAACATGTACAAAAAATTCTGCGTTCACAAACATCCGCGTTTCATTCCAGCTATAGAAACATCATCTGTTTTGTTCCCGAGACTCTCACAAACACATGCAGGAACTCGTGATGCACCTGATCTACAAAATGCCGATAGAAATTTATATATATATATATATATATATATATATATATATATATATATATATATATATATATATTTTTTTTTTTTTTTTTTAATTACATTGATAACATTATCAAGTAATTGTAAGGAATTTATATTTTAGTTCCAGAAATATTTTTATTCCATTTAAATAAAGGAAGTTGAAAAAATTCATGATGGACTACATAAACATATCTGGATAATGGAATAACAACGAATGGCTTCGTAAAATCTTCAAGAAGGAAAATATGCTTGTAGTCGATACGCAGCAGAGGTGCCAACATTTCTAACAGGACAATCGGAAGAGTCAGCTCTGTTTTAAATCTCACCTGTAAGCAACTGGTTCCTGGATTCTGGTTTGAATCATGAATTCATAAGTCAGAGTAAATAAAGTCAGCGTGAAGCGAAGATATTCTCTCCAGTAGGAAATACACATCTTTCGCACCCCGTGTCCTTTCCCCTTCAGCGTACCTGCTTTGATTTGTGTTTGTTTTCACCTAAAATAAATGCGTAAATTCTACGCTTTTGCTAGTAACCGAATCAAAACATTCAGGAAATTGATTGAGGAAAACTTTTTCAAAAAAATCTGCAAAATTTTTTTAATTGCAGCTAAAATAATCCAAAGGACAATAATAACAATAATTTAAATGATAAGATATTTTTATCATCATGGTGGTAAAAACATTTTTTTTTAATCTTGTTTAACGTTTATATTTAAACACAGCTATTTTATATTTAAACATTTTATAATTCCTTTGTTTTTTGTTTTTTTTACTGTAAGCCCTGACTAAGCGTAGACTCGGCGCAGTACTCAGTGCTCGTGTAAGTGAACTGCACTTTCTCTGCATGCTCCTTTCACACTCATTGACAATTCTATGCAGACTCGTGGATTAAAGATAATGTTTATACACAAAGTCTGTGGTGTGAAAACTTACAAATATGTAATATGAACGATGTTTAACAGAACTACCTGCAATGCCTTGTTCACTGAGCGCTTTCAGCAGCCGTGTCTATGCTTTCTGTTATAATGTGGAATTGATAAAATGCATTCATATTCATATCTGGGACTAGTGTTTGAACTAGTTTATGATGAAAGTAATAAATAAAATTACTTTTAGTGAGTGCTGTTGCTATGGTAATGGTAAAACAATAGATGTTGGCACCTCTGAAGCGGGGTTTTAACGTAACATAACAGTTAACATACTTCTCCTTCCTCTTGCCGAATGCCTTCAATACCAATACTACTACTACTACTACTACTACTAATACTACTAAGCTACTTTATATTTATATACATTAGGAAAAGAAATTCAGTGACTGCACAGACTCGGATCAGTATGCAAGCTTTAAAAAAAAAAAAAAAAAAAAGTTCTTATGTATGTTTTTCGAAACTGTGCTGATCAAATTCTAACGAGTCCTCCTGAGGAGGGCCTGAGGAAATGTTCACAGATCAACATCAGATTGACCACAGGGCTTTCAAAAACTTGCTCTGATGTCACATAGCCTGTCTTTTGGGACAAGCATCACAGAAGGCCAGCCTTGGCTAACCATTGTATTGTCCTTTGTATTGTATAACGTTTGTCACCGCATCACAGATGCAGGTTTAGAGTTCAGGAGTGTGTCCATGATTAGGCACTGATCCAGAAACCCTTCCTCCAAACCAAGGAGTGAGGAATATCGTTTCTATACATCGTGTGGAAAAAATGGACAAGATACCTTTAAATACGTTTGGTCATGTTTAGGGAGGACGGCAATGCCTGGAGTGTCCAGCAGGGGGAAGGTGAAGATTAACTGACAGGCATATTACAGTGTTGTCATCTACGTCATGCTGGTGTTGAAGCTGGAGTTGGTACTGCTACAGCTTTCTTCATATGTAGGAGGTGGTTCTGAGTATGACAGAGAAGATAAAAGGAAATACTTTTATAAAAGTCAGAAATGTTTACTAGCTGGAAAAGTATTTCTTGTTATTGCTCATTTATTTGGGCGATTGGAGAAATGGCTTCAGGATTAGACGAATCAATACGAACTACTCGGGAGACTGCCTTTCACTGATGTGCATGATTCTCTTAAGTGCAATCTGAGCAGTAGATTTAGCAGAAGCGGTTTGGTCATGTCGTTTGTGAGATGTTATTCGGGCTGACTCGAACAGGAACAAAGTAACTGTCTAATTTGTTCAGATCGTCATTAGCCTAAGATGCATGACATCATAAAGCAACAGGCATGAAATCAACAAATATCAACATATACATTACTAAATAATCCGTCTGTTTTTGTTTTGTTATCTAAATAATTTTTATCTATTTAAATTATATCTATTTCATATCTGGGACGTAATTTGCATTAAAAATAAATCACAAAAATGAACTTTTAGTGAAGGCTGTTGCTATAGTAACGGTTTAACCGTTAATTTCGTTGGGTTTTAAATGTAGCAAGGTGCCAATGAGCCGAAACGGTTTTAAGTTTTTTTTGTCTATGTTTGTCTGTTTAGTATATTTATTTATTCATTAATGTTTATAACTTCCATGTATGTGGTTAACTAAACGATAAAAAATAAAGTTTAAAATGTAAATTTATATAAACATTAAGCCCTATTTATCCCTATTGAGTAGGTAAGTTCCTAAAAAAAATGACAAAGTTGATTAAAACACCATCTCATTGTGTAAAATGTTAATTAAGATGATGTCCTTGTGTAAAACGAACCACCTGCAAATAAAGGCTACTGTTTGATGCGCAATTGTGTTTTCACTGTGTAAATCAGATCAGCAGGTCGTGGTGTTGTCACTCACCGTGCGGATATTCCCAGCTGCTATAATCTGGAGGCAGAATGAGAGGGCAGTTTGTGGGCACAGGTGTGGCATTTCCGTCAGTGAAAAAGGGAATGGTGGCTCCCGTGGAGACACAGAAAAGCGGCGCCGAGCTTTCGGCTGACTGGCCTGGCTGACCCTGAGGAAGAGCTTGGGCCGGGGCGTGACTAAAGGCACCAGGCGACATGGCGATGGCCTGGCCCGAGTAGTCCTGCTGGGAGTGACTCTTGGTAGGAATTTCCTCGCTGCTTAGAGCTCCTGCACCCTGCACCTCATCCTCGTCGTCCTCAGCCGGAGGCGCGCTCGGTACCACCGGTCCAGGGCTGACGCTCGGTGCGGCGGCCATCGCAGCTCCGTGCTGAAGGGGGTTTGGCTGAGGCGGTCTCGTAGGGGTCAGGTTAACGGCAATGTTTCCGATGTAGATGGGCAGCGTCACCACCGTCTCAGGAGACTTTAGGGAAACCTTTCAGAATAAAAGAATGATAAAATAACAATTAAGTTATAACTCGGTCAGAATATGAGGCAGGCAGGAAGTGTGTGATTTCTGGAAAAACAATTATGTGGCTGAGGAAGTTTGGCATGTCGCCTGAGAAACTTCTACAGCTGCATCATCGAGAGTGACCTGACCAACTGCATCACTGTGTGGTATTGCAGCACTACTGTCATGGACCGCAAACGTCTGCAGAGAGTGGTGAAGTGGCGCAGAAAATTATCAGGACTTCACTGCCCTATCTGCAGAGCATCTACCACCACAGAGTCCACAGGAGAGCTGCTTCCATTCTCAAAGACCCCTTTCTCAAAGATTCTCAAAGGATTGTTCACACTTCTACCCTCAGGACGGAGGTACAGAAGTGTGAAATGTAGGACCTCTAGACTGAAGAACTCTTTCTTCCCCTCTGCCATCAGACTCCTAAACAGCTGATAGGAGTTTGCAATTATGGACATAACTGCTTAACTGTTTACATGGACATAACTGTTTACATTGAACTACATTTTTTGCACATTCATTTTCTCAGAACTGCACTACCTCACCAAGAACTGCTCTACCTCACTTTATTGCCTTATTCGGCACTGCACCTCTTATTGCCTTTATTAAGAACTTTATTTCTTTTATTGCTCTTTTTTATTCTATTTTATTCATTTTTCATTCACACATTTTTATTTTTACTTTACTGTATGACATTTAGTGTGGACAGCAAAGTAAGACTTTCATTGTGCAGGGAAACATGCTTTCTGTCTGTGCATATGACAATAAACACTTTGAATTGAATTGAATGTTCTGCAGTTTGACCAATATACTGGACTTTCCCAAATAGATTCAAGCCATGTTTATATGTGCTTTCCTGAGCAGTTAAATGATTTCAAAGCTTTCGATAAAAAATAATACTTAATGCAATAGAGTACTTTATAGTTATACTGATTTGAGCATGAAACCATTCCTGAAGTGACTTTCAAGTTGTCAAGCTGTGTAAATTCACAAATCTATTTGCATATCCACATTTATTTGCACTTTTAGGTGCAACTCCCAAACTGCATAGTCATCAAGGTACACATGCAAAACTGGATCGTTTGCTCTTTCGAAAGACGAAATCATCGACAGATCCTGTGGCTCTTTACAGAAAGACAAGAATTGGCAAGAAGGCTAAAAGAAACAATAAAATGAGTTCAATTTCAATTACAAAGGGGCACGGTGGCTTAGTGGTTAGCATGTTCGCCTCACACCTCCAGGTTTGGGGGTTCGATTCCCGCCTCCGCCTTGTGTGTGTGGAGTTTGCATGTTCTCCTCGTGCCTCCGGGGTTTCCTCCGGGTACTCCGGTTTCCTCCCCCGGTCCAAAGACATGCATGGTAGGTTGATTGGCATCTCTGGAAAATTGTCCATAGTGTGTGAGTGTGTGAGTGAATGAGTGTGTGTGTGTGCCCTGCGATGGGTTGGCACTCCGTCCAGGGTGTATCCTGCCTTGATGCCCGATGACGCCTGAGATAGGCACAGGCTCCCCGCGACCCGAGAAGTTCGGATAAGCGGTAGAGAATGAGTGAGTGAGTGAGTTCAATTTCAGGTGAAACGTATTTATAGTTTATTCTTCTCACACAACTCAGATGGCCCAGACTCTCTTAAAGCGAGGTGTGAGGAAGAGTTGAACTTACCTGGACAAAGTACTCGACATCTATGAGGCTGCAGCCAGCGAGGGCAGACTGAGGGAGAGGAGGAACGATGATCTGCTCTTTCCACTCTGCATGTTTCCCCGCTTTGACACCTGCCCCCTCTACCTCCGCTATGGTCCTCAAATCGAACAACGGCCTTTTCATCTTATAGGTCACTTTCTGTATAGGACAAAGCCAATCAGATAGGACAAGAAGCTGCACACTGATGTAAAGGCCATCTTCGATACAACATCCTCAAGACAAAACTATATCTACCTGTATGAGACTAGCCAGGATGTAGCCTGTGTCTTTGCCTGATTTGTTGTGGATCTCGGTGGAGAGTTTGATGATCTGGCCTGGAGTGTATCCTCTCAGGTCGCTGTGAGCCTTCAGCATGAGGGTTCCCGTCTTCACCAGGAAGTACGTGAACTTCTTAGTTGTGACAGCGCAGCTTGGTTGCTGGCAGAAGACAGCATCAGAAAACAGGACTGTGACTCAAAATAAACATTCCTTGTGCCTTTGACAGTGTATAATTATTATGTACAGGCTTGCATAAATATTCCCTCCCTTTGAACGTTTCCATATTTTGTAGTCTAGTGATTGTTCGGTTGCTTCAAGCTTCTTCGCTTTTGTACTGGTCATGACATACTACCGATAGTGCTGTTAAAATGAAGATTGTTCGCTGCAAACTCACAAGAGAATAAACTATGGTGAGCCATCAGTGGAACATGACAGAAAAGCGACAATAGTGTTTAGCATGTTAGTGAAACTTATGAAGCACGGAATGTGTCGCTGTAGTTCCTACTAATCAATCACAGGCTTTGCTGCAAACCATGTTTAAGAACAAATTTTGGCCGTCTGCCTTATGCATAAAACAGACAGTTCCTCTAGGATTTTCAGCTATTTATTTATTTTTGATAAATTTTGCTGCAGAATTAAAAAATTTGTGATGCAACTTGCTGAGTTTTTTTTTTTCTGCTTTTTTAAACTTGAATTGGTGAAATTGGAAGCACATTGGAAGGATTTTTCTTCTAAGCTCCTACAAGTGAAGACACATATATAATTACTTCTTGCAATAACTCACGTACATACTCACGTTCGACGCACGTGTATCAAAGACACCACTAGCTACATCCTGGCTAGTGATTTAATGGAACGATCCCATCAATGAGCAAAGACTTTTCATGACATTCCTTTGCTCTACCAGCCAAACGTTATCTCGGCGTGGAAAATTTAGGATCGCTAGTTTCAGTTGTTAGCCTCATCAAAATAAATAAATAAATGCATGCGATGACGCTTTACACCCTTACTGGATGCTCGAAGTTTGCTTTAAATAACCAATGCCTGATTGATATGTCCTGAGAATGTTCCTGGTTCCTCAGGATGTTTTGTTCCGGTATTCCAACAAGTGCTGTACTTATATTAAAATCACATAAATTGTTGAATGACTTCTAACGGCGAAGGATTAGAGCTGATTTAGACGATTAACACCAATGAGGGTTAATAGTTTTGCAAGCCAAACCCGATGTAGTAAATGCTTTAGAATTATACAGATAGGCTATAGCATGACGATTGTAGCAGAATAAAGGGTATAGGGGGTGAATACTTATGCAAGCCACTCTGTAATTTAAGAACCAGATGTGCGTCATGTAAAAAAGGAGCTTCTTATCTGTATGTATAGATCAAAGAGGTGACAGCTGTGCATACTAGTTATAACAAGAAGACTTAAGTTAAGACTTCTCACCTCTATATCAGGCAACTCATTGAGGTTCAAGACATTGAGTAGGTAAAAGGGTTTCTGAGACTTGTAGTCCTTAGAGAAGCGTGGCGTGTCTATTACAGCCCTGATTCTGTAAACGACCTTCCCGAACGGACCCTCGAATGAAGTTGGAGCGTGTGCTAAGAAGGGTACAGTTATTTAATTAGGACATAATTTGAAAAAATAATAAGATAAAACACAAACTCAATAATAAAAAAAAAATAACATTCTGACTTTCTCCTGTAAAAGCTATGTGTATAAATTAATCCCATATGAATATAGTCACTTAATACAGACATCTGCTGCCTAGGTCTATTTACTGGATTCATGAATTAAAAGAGATGGTTGCTGTTGAAGACTAGGCTCAGACTAGGACTAATTAGCCAGAGCTCTAAATAGCACTGTCACTGGATGAGATCTGTGTGATTTAAAAGCTTGTTCCTCTAGCATGGCAGGACAGTGACTAGCAGGGGCTCATTTAGTAGGGCTAATAATGGAAGCGGATGACAGAGACAGACAAGAAGACGAAAAGCAAAAAATCACAATAAGAGACACTGAACGGTGAGACACATCATACTTAATCCTGGATTCCTTTCTTTCTTTCTTTCTTTCTTTCTTTCTTTCTTTCTTTCTTTCTTTCTTTCTTTTTGCAGAGAAATTAAAGAAGAGTACAATGATGAAATGCCTTTTGTGCGAATACGAACAACATTAAAGGAAAGAAAGAAAGAAAGAAAGAAAGAAAGAAAGACAATGTTCACATGGCTTCCTATCTAGATTAGATTTATCATCATTTATAGGACTGACAAAATCTTTATATCAATTTTCAATACAAACCAAATACATACCAAATATATCAAATGTAATTAGATTCTAAGGTTGAAAAATATTGGAAATGCTCCCAAAATTAAGTTAGAACTTGTAGCAAATGCCTCAAAATACACAAGTCGCTTCAAGTTACTTGTCAGTACATTTTAGATATGAGAGAGGGGGAGGGGGGGAGAGAGAGAGCTGTATTGACAAGAAAGAAAGAAAGAGAAAGATAGAGAACCATGCAGAAAAGAGAGAGTGAGAAAGAGATAAAGAGAGAGAGAGAGAAACTGTGCTGACAAGAAAGAATGAAAGAAAGAAAGAACTGTGCAGAAAAGAGAGAGTGAGAAAGAGATAAACAGAGGGAGAGATAGATAGAGAGAGATAGAAACTGAGAGAGAGAGAGGTGTTGCCAAGAAAGAAAGAAAGAAAGAAAGAAAGAAAGAAAGAAAGAAAGAACTGTGCAGAAAAGAGAGAGTGAGAAAGAGATAAACAGAGGGAGAGATAGATAGAGAGAGAGATAGAAACTGAGAGAGAGAGAGAGAGAGAGAGAGGTGTTGCCAAGAAAGAAAGAAAGAAAGAAAGAAAGAAAGAAAGAAAGAAAGAAAGAAAGAAAGAGAACTGCAGAAAAGTGAGAGTGAGAAAGAGAGAGATATAGAGACAGGGAGGGAGAGAGAGAGAGAGAGAGAGAGAGAGAGAGGGAGAGAAAGACAAACCACGCTAAATGAACCAAATGATCTTCAATTCAGTTATGTTGTGTCCCCTTTACCTACTGATCAACTCTAATGACTAAAGTCCTACTAGCTTAAATCAATACAATCCATTCAATACACTTGAGCTTAGCAAAGGAAAGAAAGAGAAGCATATAGATACTTATAGCCATGGCATTTACCCTTTTCCCCCAAAATGCCTGATGCCCCGATGCCCAAAGCAAACCCTATAGAAAGGGCTATTGTTGGAACTGTAACCTAAGTGCTGATAATGAGCTAGACACAGAGTGGCCCGTCAGCCAGAATCACCATCAAGCCTTCACTGTGGCCAAACATCGCTCTCTGATACAGTCTGAATGTTTAGGGTTAGCTTTATCAGACCTCCAGAGGTCACACAAGAATAGAACAAGTGATAGAACAAGCGATAGAACGTTTCCAATGCCATGTCAATCATAAGAATAATCTTCTAATTTCGGCATTATGGTATAGAAATTCTTGAAATGTCTTTTCGATTAATCGGAAAATTCTACATTACAGTTCACACTCGTTCGGCCGTCCTACTGGAACATATTCACCCCTCTGAGATATATGGTATGGTCCACAAGTCATAACAGAAAGCTGCTTCATCTACAGTACATTTCCTGAAGATCCCGAGAAGAAGAAAAGCAAGTCCTTTTTTAGTCTTCTTTCTTTCGGCATATACAGTGATGTCGACTGATGAGGTCTCTTTGAAAAGACAACCCTGTTATTAATCCTGTTATTTATTTAGAAAGTAAATTATTCATTTCAGAAATGCCTGAAGAAATGAGGAAGTAAATCATTAAAATGTTCTTAATGCCCATAAGTGTTACATATTTAAGACTAACATATTGGCATTTTAATGGTTAAATTTTAATTTATTTGTTTTTGATAAGATGCATTAATTAATAAAAAAATTATTAAAAAAGTATTAATTAATAAAAAAAAAAGTATTGCTTCATGAGTTGCTTTCAGGTATCGCAGTAACTCAAACAACAATGAAATCAATAACACTGATTATTCTAAAAGAGCGATTTATCAAGATTCAAGTTCAAGATTTGGCTCACGCATGTCCATACTAATTTCTCCTAAAACCTTTCTGAATTTGTCAAAATTATACCAACACTCGGACAGCAGAGGGCAGAAAATGACATCAACAAACACTATCATCTTCCAGAATTGTAGAAGCTCAGATTTATTGTTATTGCCCTGCTCTGATACACTCAATGGGC
Source organism: Tachysurus fulvidraco (assembly GCF_022655615.1). Taxonomy (NCBI): domain Eukaryota; kingdom Metazoa; phylum Chordata; class Actinopteri; order Siluriformes; family Bagridae; genus Tachysurus; species Tachysurus fulvidraco. The sequence continues at coordinate 17,901,444 of NC_062538.1, forward strand.
TTGTTATTGGTATACTGTAAAATCACAGGAAGTGACTAACCATTAATAACACAGGGTGTGTTTAAAATCTGCCCATGATTCCAAAAATACTAAATGACTATCTACAGAGCAAAGGTAACCAAATTAGATAATGGGTGAGATTGGATTTACTGGAACGCCGAAACGTAATCTTTCTGGAAAGCACATAGAAACGACTATTACGTCAACAGCATAGCACTTAATCAACTTCCGTCTGACGAACGAACATGTTAGCAAACACAGAGTCTAAAGGTTGAAGGAAGAAATATGATAAAAAATAAAATAAATAAACATTATTAGATGTTATTAGTAGTAATATTAACTATAGTCTTAGAACAAATGGATTTTGTAGGTGAAAAAAAAATATATATATAAACATACTATGAACTCTTTAAATATATATAAACTGGTCCAAAATGTTTTTTTGTATTTAGTTTGGACTACTGTCAGTCATTTTTATAGACACGCCCACAAAGTCAAACGCGATAACGATTTCATAATGATCTGATATTTTCTTTAAAAATGACTAAAATGAAAATATAAGAAAGTATTTAATCAGTACAAATACTTGAGTATAAATAGCATAAAAATTCTGTAAATTAAAATTCCAAGATTTAGTTATTTGAAACCAAAGATATATAAGAATATCCATTTTTTTTTACATGCTCATATTAGTCCATAGTGATATTTTGATAATATTTTATTTTAATTATTTTGATGTAATTGTATTTTTCTGTAGTAAAATTGTATTTTGTCATTCACATCTATATATTTTTTTAAGATGCTCTTCACATCAAATGCAACTCAATGTGCTTTATAAGTAAAGTAAGACAATAAAAGAGAAAATGATCAAAAAGTATGAATAAATAAGAGAGTTTAGAAACAGCAGGGGGGGGGAAAGAAAGTCAAATTAGAGATTAAATTGTGTATTATAAAAATTATAAAACAAATAAAATTATATTGTATATATAGAAAGAGAGAGAGAAAGAGAGAGAGAGAGAGAGAGAGAGAGAGAGAGAGAGAGAGAGAGAGAGAGAGAGATTATTCAATTTTTAGGTGCACGAAAGCATATGGTTGTTTGCCACTTGATACTTTACACATAATTGGCCACTAATGTTGTGTAATGCGTTGTTCCCAGGACTGGTGTAATTTAATGCTCTCAAAAGCATGTGTCATAAAGGTCATAAAGGTCTAACTCGTCTGATATCCGTCAAATGACAGAACAAACTCAAGAAGAACAAGTTTCTTTGTGTCTATCACTGTCTTTATACCTAAACTTTCTCGTTTGGACACATTTGTCTTCGTTGTACCTAAGGAAGGTTTTGTTTATCCAGGAAATAATGCTCGATATAAAGTTGGCTATGGAAAGCTCTTTAGTGTTTGTATAGTAATGTTAATGATTTAATGTTTAGTAAATGATGTAATGTTAAGGGTGCAGAATGTTTCAAAAATGCTTCAGAAAACTGAGTCAGGCCGACTAACAAAACAAACATGTAGCCAATTAGCAGAAAGGGGTGTGTCTTCTCAATATGCGGCGGAGAGAGTGTTATGTGCGCACGTCTGACATTAGCCTCTGCCGTTACCTCTGCCTCGGGTTCTAGGGGTTGAACGTAATCTTCCGCGTGAAACGGAGTTAAACCTTTCACGCTACAACACACATTACTAAAAAAAACACATGTGACCTGTATTACCATAGTATTCCTCATTGAGTTCATTTACTGATAAAAATATCCCCTCGGCCAGCTGCCCCAGCAGGTTCCGCCTTAATAGTTGCCTGGGTTACATATGTATGTGTGAGGCGGAGCTATCAAAACAGGGGTGGGACCCATTTGGGCCAGGGGCGTGTTTGTTTTGGTGATTTCAAATGTCAACATTGGCTTTCAGAGATCGTGCACCTCGCCTTTAAAGATTGAACCCAGTGTAATGAAACCAGGATGTAAAAAGAAAACAGAAGAGGGCCGAGTACGGATCCCTGTGGAACACCACGTACGGAATATCATGTAATTTGGTAGCATAATCTAAGCAGAATGATAAGATTTTTTAATCTTTGATGCAGTGTTGTCTCTAATAAGGAGAATAAATCAGCAGATATGTTTGTCCCCTACATTAGCATTCAGGAACAAACATTCTGAACTAATGTGATAATTGGTGCATTCACTGGACTTCCACTAAAATGTCAGAATTCAGAATTCCAAATATTAAAATAACTGGCTAAACTGCCAAATATCCCCTGCTATACAAAAAGAATTATAGTGACAAACTCCCATCATGGCTGCTGGAACGAGTAATCAAAAACAGGAAGAAGTTTTCCAGGATACTGTTTGAGGATAAGAGATGCAACCTTCCTTTCCTTCCTAGACTCACAGCATACATCTGAGCTTACACCCAGACTATGATAAGCCACTTAATGTTCAAACACCCATTCTCAAGAGACCACTAGTACTCTTGAGCTTCCTAATATACTCCAACTTATTAAACAGGATGGAAAGCAAAGGAATGGGATGTTTCCCTACTAACAGACCACTAATAAATAACTTTAGACACGCTGATGCTGTAAACTGTCATTAAATCATTACCCAAATTTACAAATCGTGTGAACATCCACTAGCATCATTTGCTCTAAGGGCTAATTAACACCAACAGGTCTATCCATCTAATTCAGTTATAGCACAATTAGCATAATTAACAGTGTGACACTTGAGCTTACTTGGTATAAGAAACTGAAAAGGGAAGCAGTGCTCTCCGGCTGGAAGGGTTCCTGCAAAACAAGAGAAGAAGTGCGGTTTAAACGGAATTATATTTTTCTTTTTTTTTCCCCGCAAAATGTTTCTATTAAAGAACTATTTAAAAGCGAGGCAGAGTCCAGTCCAAACGACATAATCTGGGGTTTAGCATTAATTTAATAAACATACAAACAGGGAAATTGGTTTATAATTATAAATTATAAAATACACTGAGAATCAAATTGATTACATTTATAATTACTTTTTATTATTATTTATTTATTTAATTTTTTTCTCACTTGACGGATACAAATTCATCAACTCACCAACATCTCTTTTTTCTTTCTTGAAGTTAATGATGTTATAAATAAATGACCCCCAAAACCTCCTTAGCACTCAGAAGTAAGAATTAAGCAGTGCTTAATTAAAGTTCTTAAAAAAAAGTTCCTACAAGTGAAGCTGCCACCCTTAGGCCCTTAAGCACGGTCCTTAACCCTCATTGCTAAAGAGTCACTATATCATAGCTGACACTGTGACACTATGACCCCAACCTCCAAAGTAATGTATATTTGACAAAATAAAGGCTTCTTTTCTATACTGAGAACTGACTTGGTTTTGCATTAATTTCTGCAATCAGAAAAGAGCAAAATGCAGGAGGAAGTGTCAGTCTGGTTAAAATGCTTAAATCTAATTGGTCATTTTATAATTAATTGCTATTTTCAAAACTGCAATCCTGCTCACTGTGTGTGTGTGTGGTTCATGCCATGTATTATACTAACACATGCTCTCGACTTCAACAGGAAGTTCAGGTCAAGAGATAAGACAATGACTATTCAAGTGAAAAATGACTAACTTCTCCATCTAGCCCTGACATGTTACCTATCCTATAAAACTTTCTAAAAGCTTTCTGTTTCTAAGAAGCAACATGTATGTGATGTGTTTTAGGTGTATGAAATCCCAGCTGTGCGGAGCAGCTCAGGATTTCAAAACGATCACTGCGGCTTAAGAATTACGGCGTATTTCTCTTATTGTTTACATGAAGCTGCCTCACAGACAGGAAGAGGTCTGTTAGAGGAAATGATGAAAAGGAGCGGCTCTGAAAGCACAGTTGCTGCAATCTGCTGGCTCTTAAAACCCCAGAGCAAAGTAGAAGAATATGTTTTAAGTATTTGTTAGTATGAAAAAGACAGACATTGTTGTTCCTATCAGTCTGTCAGCTGTGACTGTTTAGGTTATCTCAAAATCAGGGGAATTTAAACTATTAAAAGACAACAGTGTGTACTCCAAGCATTTAAACAATCAGATAATAGAGATAAGGTCTAAATAAGACAAACAGAGTATCAGAGAATCCTCCAGAATGCTGACGGTGTGCTTCTTGAGCTATGTTTCAGTTTTCTTGCCATGAAAATACGGCATTCTGGATTGGCGTTTGTATACAAAAATTCACCAATGCATATGTGCGTCATATCATACAATCTTCACTCTCATTGGCAGTCGCTGTATCAAGTCACCCCAAATTTTTCGCAAGTCACCAGCTTTCATTAAAAACGAATGATCTACAGTCCAAACAAATCATTACCCAGGGTTCAGAGTAGAAAGTGACAAAGCGATCGGTGTCTGTTCATTTTCTATGTAAATAAAATAATAGAATATAAATAATAATTTTTAAAAAAGCATTTCTTTATACTAATTTAAAATTTTAATTATTGAAAGTTCAATAATTTGCCATTGGAGGGACACTGTTCTTGTTTGTCAGATCCCACCAGCAAATTTTATGACGTCATCAATTGATAATGAGTTAAAATCATGACTAACTGGTAACCACTTTAATAATAGCACCTTCTCCAGTTTAACCAGTCCAGCTCAAATAAAGCTCTACCTGTAACACTCCCTACCAATCGTTTTTTCCAATACTTCCGCTGAAGCACTGGAAAATCCAGTTCAGTGAGCTGATAAGATCTTTGTCAAAACAAGCCTATTAGTTAATGCCTTTCAGAGTGTATTACCTTGTGTAAGGAATCAAACATGACAGGGCGTGCCTGTCCGGGATCTATCAGAAGTTTATGATGTTCTAATGACAGCATATAACGAAGGGTTTTCGTTTCTTCTAACATACCATAGCATCATTTCCTCTCTTTCAAATGTAATGACAAATTACGTGAAGCGTCCTTCATACAGATCCCTGTGTATGAGGGTGTTAATGAAAACACTGAAAAACTATGTACGGAAAATACAGCCGCTCAACCATCACTCAATTCTAATCAGAATTACGACATCAGTGATGTATAACAATTTATTACCACAGACATGCTGGCATCTCCTATCTAATTATCAAGTATTAAATTCCACTACTAGAACATTTTTTTATGTACTGCTCTTAAACCCATGATAAGGTCATTCTAAACCTTGGTTTTAACCCACAGTAGAGGAACATTTCATATTTATAATATAGAAGCCGGTTTAGCACCACATTTTACCCATGTTTTGGAAGTCCTGCATGTACAATGTAAAATAATGTGGTGTAAGAACGTTACAACTAAAAGCTAAGCAACAGACATCCAATTATGTGCCTCATAAGACATGAAAATCAGGACATAGCAATACTTAAAACAAAGGGCTCGGTAGGTAGTGCCAGAGGGGCGCTAAGGCGTTGAACTACAGATCAGACGGTTGTGAGTTTAAACCTCAATTGTACCAAGCTACCACTGCTGGGCCCCTGAGCCAGGCGCTTAACCTTTAATTGCTCAGTTGTACAAAATGAGATAAAAATGTATGTCGCTCTGTATAAGAGCATTTGCCAAATTCTACAAAAGAACATCCACTCAAGACACTTAATTAGCTTTGACTTTATTGTAGCATTCAGAGTCATCCTGAATGGTCACCCAGGTTGGGTTTCTTTTTGAATCTGGTTTTCCTTGCTGTCTCCTTAGGGATGGAAATCTACACCGAGTTCTCTGTAAGGCTGCTTTGTGACAATGTCTATTACTAAAAGTGCTATAGAAATAAAACTGAATATATCTCTTGTGAAATAAAGCGTAATTCAGGATGTAAAACTCCAAGATGTTAAAATGTTTTGCATTGATAATTCAGTCCACAGAACATACAGGTTTCCTGTTTGATGATACATGCAGTCAAGCAAAAATACACGTACAACACTCTTTCATCCTCCAACCTCCCACAGGTTACTGTCAAGGTGTCAAAGAAGCAATGAGTCATCTGTTTCACAGACAGGAAGAGTCAAAACTTTTGCTTTTAGGTATACCAACAGGCAGGAAGTAACTACTACAGGTTTTTTTTCCAGACATGAGTGCTCAAACACTTCAAACCACATCACTGAATGTCATTTCTTCCAAGATACGTCTTTCACTCTCATAGCTCATTTCTTTAGTCATTTCTTTCTGAAGCTATACTAAATGTATATGTTTTAGATTATTTTCTTTCTTCATCAAATGTATTCTTTGCTTTCCATGTAACGTACAGTCATAAAGAGGGGTTAATTTTTTTTTTGATATCACTGGAGCAGGCAGTTTTGTTAATATCTGGCAACCCTGCACGCAAAGTTTTAATTAGCCAGGTTTCATTTTATTTTCACAAATTTTAAGTTTTTAACTAATTTCAAAATAGAAAACTAAAGCTACAGTTTCAGGCAATGCTTATTTATTTTATTTCTTTTTGGAAAATAACCAGACTACTTTCTCAATATAAATATAAAGAAGCTTTGTGCAAAAGTTTGCACAAATTCTCAGTTAGATTCTCAGTTAGGTTCTGTCTGAAAAAGAAATTGTTTAAAAAAAAAAAAAAGCAAACTAAATAGTTTCAATTTCTAGACCTGGTTTAACTGCAATTTTAATGTTACTTTTCATCCTTAGCATCTCTTCCCACAGCAAACGTACACTTCTAGGCAGTTGATGGATGCTTCCAACCAAACAAAAGCCACACCTGAGTCTTTTAAAAGCCAAGATCAACTGATTAAACAGGTGGAATTAGATGTGTCTCCTGCTGAATTGGAATGAAATCCTGTACCCACACAGGTCCTTTGGGGATAAGATTAGCAACCCCTGATCTAGCTTCTTGGATTTTAGTCTGTCTCACTTGTAAGTTGCTTTGGATGTTTAAAAAAAAATCGCCTCCCAAATCAAAAAGTGTAAATGTATTTATACACCTTTAGAAATATATTTACTGAGAACAATGGTGATGTAGAAATGGAAAAATAATTAAAAACCATACACATTTATGTATATTTATGTATATGTATATACATTATTTTTCACTTATATTTACATATTTATATTTTATATAGTTTCTTTTTATATAGTTTCTACTTTTTTATTTATCTACCTACTTTTGGTTATATTTTCCAATCCCAAATTGCATTCTTTATGTTTGAATAAAAGCATTTGAATACCTTATGTTTGAAAACAAGCATTTCACTGCATGTCGTACTCTGTATGTATGTGTATGTGACAATTAATATTTGATTTGATTTGATTTGTTCATTACTTATTTTACCTGCTGTATGTATCATGCGGTAATACACTAGAGAAGAGGGAAATCTAATCAACTCAATTCAAATTTATTTGTATAGCGCTTTTAACAATGGACATTGTCTCAAAGCAACTTAACAGAACAGAAGAAACATTGCAAAAAATACTAAAAGGTTAACATTGTAGAAAGATTTATAAAAGATTCAAGATTAATATTGTACTTATATTTAAATGTGTTTGTATTTATCCCCAACGAACAAGCCTGAGGTGACTGAGGTGACGGTAATGAAAAACTCCCTTAGATGAAAGAGGAAGAAACCTTGAGAGGAACCAGACTCAAAAGTGATCCTCATCCTCATTTGGGTGACAGTGGAGGGTGTGATCATAAACTGTTATAACACCGGAGATTGTTATTATGAATAATGTCCTTTCTACAATCATATACAGTCTGACAATTTTGTATTGATAAGGAGGTTGTTGTCCTTCTTTTCGATAAAACATGAGACCATCACCTTACCTTTGTCAGCCACAGAGAGCATGCTGCTCACATACTGCTCCTCCACCATCCATGTGGTGTCGTTCATCTTGCTGGAGATGCCACAGGAGCCAACACAGTTCACCTTGATGGCTGAAGAGAAGAGATGAGAAAATGAGTCACGGTCATTAGTCGAGCTAGAATCAAACAGTCAAAATCCTCAATAACTATTAATCAATGCTCCACTTCAGTAAATGTAACTATAAGTGGATACAAATGACAAACGGATCATAAAAATGTAATCGTTAGGCAAATTTAAGATGAATAAAACATATCAGAGTGAGAAAATATCAGAGCGCAATAATCAACCACCTGTTGGGATTAATTTATTGTGTTCTTACTCAGAAGGATCATTCACAGAACAGGAGCCATTTAGACCATTACAGCTATTTGATTTCTATTTAATAAACTTGACAGTGTTCTTCAAATCCAACTAGTTACTCCATCTGGAAGCATATATTTAAACACCGGTTGTTCAAGCTGAGAATCTTGAGAAAGAAATAAAGTATCACGCCCTGTGAAACCTTTCACATGGTGAAATTTACTATGTTATAGAATTCTGAACACTACTTTCCAGAAAATTAAATATATTTCTCTGTTTTTATGTATTGCACCCATTTTTATATCCGGGTTAGAACCAATGACAAAAAGAGAACTGAAATTTTGCTATAAAACAACATGTGTAATAAAATCCTACTTTGCTTTAGATTTCTTAGGACAGGATGATTGTTTTTTTAATAACTTTTAATATAAACATTTCATGTTCTTTTGAGGAAGTATATTTTTTTATTTTATTGAAGCTGAAAAATGTGTTTTTGTTCTGTTTACTGGAAATCAGCCACTGTGACATCTGATGGGATTTCCCAGACTGCCACACAAATATGCATATGCAAAATTATTCCATGGTATTGAAAGATAACAGTGTGCCACATTCCTCCACTCGCTTGCTGATTCATAATATGGTTTGCAAACACTGGTTTTTAATTCTGAGGCAACGTAGTTCATTCAGTCAATAGTAAAAATATATATATATATATATTATTTAATTGTCCGGTAAATAAAGTAGGTAGAGTCGAGTTTACCCAAGGATTTTAAAAAGGTTAGAGTAAACAATCTGAAAAGAAAAGCAAAAAGAATGAAGAGAGAGGGAAAAAGGGAGTTCTGCTTACTGGCCGTACTGTGTGTATGATGTCAAGCCTAATCACCTCATGGCTGTGGCACAAAGTCATTGCTCTTTTTCTCTCTGTCTAGCAAGCCTGAAGTACCCTCCTTCCCCATCCTCTCCCCCCAACATTCCCAGAGCATCATGTTTCGCATCCACACACAAAGAAGCACTGAAATACCCAGAGGAGAAAAGAAAAACAGATAGCTTCCACATATACAGGTGCTTTTCATTCTGCTTTCTAATTGAAATCCAAGCTCTTTTAGTTTAAACTCCACAAGACTATTGTGGCTAAAACGTGTGGAAAAATGGAGAAGACGCATTCCACCAGATCGGGTTAAACACAGAGAACCGATCATTTCCGATGACACACATTCAATCCGTCATACGGATGTGGAATTTTAAGACTTGTGGTGAGTCTAGACAATGGTAACACACACAAACACCAGTGGCAGATGGTGGAGCTTGCTGGCACAGAGGCTTCTCCAGGTCCGCGCTGCAGGAATAATTGCAAGATGCTCTAAAGAAGAAAAGTCACTCCGGGGTCCTCAGAGTTTCATTCTGCTTGGGGTATATAAAACACTAAATTAACAGTTGGACCATCTGTGGCTTGCCAGCTGAGCCAGTAGGAAAAGATAAAACTGAAACAACTGGAGGTATTACCTCGGTTAACATTTTGTCTAGAAAGAAACTGTGCCTGTTTGCAAAGGAAGCTCCAATCTTGGATCACATGAAGAGATTGGGGACAATAATAAAGACACACGGGTTAGACAGGCAAACAGATTAAAAAATTAATGTCTTCTGTTGATGTAAGAACATTTGAGAGACAAACAAACACATTTTTGTATATGTATGTTTAGTCATCTGTTTGTCTTTTATTAGTATTTATGTTCATTGAATGTTTGTGTGTATTTGTATGTTTCTTTGTTTATTCATCTGTGTATCTGTCATTTTTTTGTTGTCAATTGTTTTGATGTATCGCACCCATTTTTATATCCGGGTTAGAACCAATGACAAAAAGAGAACTGAAATTTTTGCTATGGAACTTGGCTATAAAACAACATGTGTAATAATGCTTTGCAATACTTTGCTTTAGATTTCTTAGGACAGGATGATTGTTTTTTTTAATCACTTTTAATATAAACATTTCGTGTTCTTTTGAGGAAGTATAGTATAAAAGAGAACTGTTAGCTTGTGTTCTTAACGTCTAATATTTGATCATTTTGTTTTGTCTGTCTGTCTTTTTTAGTTTGTCTGTTTATCTCATTGTTGTTGTTATTTGTCTGTCTGTCTGATTGTCTGTCCTTTTGCTTAATGCATGGGGGTTTTAATAAGCAAAATAAATTTGTCTGTTTTCATGGCAAAGTAAGTCAAGTTTCAAGGTAGGGAAAAAAAATATTTTTAGTAAAATCTTATTTTAAAGTAAACTTTTTAAACAGATCATTTTGACATAAACGGAACAAACTAATTAACTGAAGTATTACTTATTTTACCTTCAATGAATTTCAGCTCAAAAGGTCATTCTGGGAAATGGTTGGAGAGTGGATAGCAGTACTGTACACCATGACCGTGTGACTATAACCAGACCTTTCGTTCAGATAAGCAAAAATAGTCATGTCTTTAGGGAGGGGGTATAAACAGAAACTGGGGTATTCCTGTTGTCTGTTACATTGCAACTCTTTAATACAGAAACAATGAGTACTCACCAATGTAACACAAATTCGACGATGCCTCTAACACACACTGTTCTGACTGTATTATTAGATTGTGGACTGGAATACTTAGTGTCTTTCTAACCAAAGGTTTGATATGAACAAGACTGACATGAAATCAAGTGGATACAAAACTGAAGACATTCCACTCTATTCTGAACTCCCAACGGTTTCCATGAAATATTTCCCTTCTCAGGCCTCGAATTTACAGTCCATTGTTTCTGTCTGTGTAGAAAACACAACTTTTACACAACACATTGTACTTCACAAATAACATTCTTGCCCATGTGTTAAGCCTATTTTACAACAAAACCACCAAGTAAACCAACTAAAACTGACCAAATTTCTAGAAACATCCAACAAATTTAATGAACCATACCACCAAGATAAATTTATTTTCCTATTTAAATTCTAAAGTTTTATTCCTCTTCTACCAAAACAGTTTGATAATTTTTCTCAGTTTTTCTTTTAATAGCTACCTTTAATGCTGCGGCACATCCGTTAAACACGTTTTACGAAAAAACAAAACAAAACAGGGTTTCTTCCTCTTTTTGTCTCGGGGAGTTTTTCCTTGCCACCATCACTTCTGACTTTCTCATTAGTGATAAATATACAATTAAATATAACATTTTATCAATTATATTTTAATTAATATTAATATAATAATATTAATATTAAATTTTAAATTAAATTAATTTAATTACATTTTTGAAAAAAAAAAAATTCCTGTTATTACGTATGTTATAGCAGCTACAAACAAACATTTCTCTCTGTCTAGACATTTATAAGACAAAAAATGCAGCTTGTAATGTTAGAGAGAATCTGCAAAATAAACATTATATTGTGATATCATGATACATTTGATATTGATATAAGGCAGCTGATTCAATGTTTTCTGCTGTTTTGAATCTTTATAAAAATTTTCTTCTTTTGTGTTATTAAAAATCAAATTTACGTTTTCACACATTAAAACTTATTAAACAAATGATTTATAGCTTTATTTTTAAATGAAAACTGTTTATCAAACACATCACAATAAACACCGATTGTTCATTTAAATCTTTCTGATTTCATTTGTGTCCAACTAAACATGTATATTTATACTGTGGTATACATTTTGTAATGCATATTATCTTGGTCATATATATAACGAACTATTGCCCAAGGCATGTTTTATTTATAAAACTAACCAACACTGTCCCACCATTTAACAGTTTACTGCACGAGTTATTTGGTAGGCAATAAAGGCTAACCACAACCCAAGGAAAGAAAATCCTAAACAAAAGAGAGGCAGTTGGAATCTCCCTGGCAACTGGCAGGCATCCTGCGGCCAATCAGACATCTGTTGTAAAGCCATTTAGACAGAATTTGACCCCTGTGACTAGAGCGCCATTCAACAATGAGTCAGCATGCAGGCGAGGCCAGATCTGATGGCCCTGGTGTGGAACGATACTAATATCTCCTTGTTCACAGACTTGCTGAGGGAAGTTTCATCCATACAGAGTGAAACTGGAGCTACACTCCAAGTATAATAAGGGTGGATCCAAAATCCAAAGGCAACATAGGTTGGCTTTGTCCTCAAGCCAACACAGAGAAGGAAGAGGTCGAGTAAAACAATAGGAAAATTGTTCACCCTAAGGACAGTATTTCAGCTGATGTGGTGGAAGAAGGAGAAAGAGGAGGAATCCCCCCCACTCTCGTGTTCTAACATTAACAGAAGACATTAAAGCGTATCATTACCCACGTGCAGTGACGGAATACAACATTTGTTTCCAAGCCATATCTTTTGTAAGCTGCAAAACCTGATACAGTAAAAAAGAACTTCCCTACATTTGACTCCATAAACTACTGATTTAACAAATGAGGTGATACATTTTTTCTCATTACTACAAACAGAAGAATGAAAACGACACAACCTTGGAGCCACGTTAAAGGGATAAGTAAAAGAAAAGGAAAGGTAATGAAGTAATGAAGCATGTAAATAAAACAATATAGGATCCCAATAACCTACATATAGGTGACACGCAATAAGTCTTTGTTCTTTAAAGGTGGGGTCTCCGTTGTTTGAAAGCCAATGTTGACATTTGAAATCACCAAAACAAACACGCCCTTAACCCAAATGGGTCCAACCCCTGTTTTGATAGCTCCGCCCCACACATACACTAGACAAGTATAACCCAGACAAGTATTATGGTGGAACCTATTTTGGCAGCTGACCGAGGGTATATTTTTATCAATAAATGAGCTCAATGAGTAATACTATGGTAATACAAATGTGTTTTTGTAGTACTGTGTGTTGTACTGTGAAAGGTTTATCTCCGTTTCACCCGGAAGACATTCAGTCCAGCACTTTAAAGCTGATCCTATATTAACACGGGTCCTACTTCTTGCCTTATCGTAAGCCTTTCTTTGCTTCCTTTCTTTGTTCTTATCCGCCATGTCAATGTTAAAACCATTTTCTGCCAATGTCACACATGAGCACTGAACACTCTCTCCGCCCATATTGACAAGACACGCCCCTTTCTGCTCACTGGCTACACGTTAGTTTTGTTTTTGTTTTGTTTGGCGGCCCAAAGCAGTTTTCTCAAACAACGGAGACCCCACCTTTAAGCTTAGTCAAATGTAAGTCTTTAGAATAGGTCATTGGTTCAAACTCTAAAAGAAAATATGATTTTTGGCCACAAGTCTATGCTAATTGCAAAAAGTACGAAGTCACCTAGCAACCAAGGCAATTTCATTAACATCAGAATCAATGTACATGTAAGTCATGAATTATACAAGAGTTTGAGATCCAGCTCAATGATTTGGCATTTCAAATTTGCCTATATTACCTATAACTCTTGGATATTTCTCTCCAGTAGTCTGTGTTGGCCATAAAATTCCACTTCCTAGTTATATCATCTATTACAGTAGTGACGTCATCTGCAGACATTGAACATTTTTGTCTTGAAAATTCTTCAGATGAAGATGAAAATAGGTGAAAAGGAAGAAGGGATGCAAATTTTACCAAAAGCTCCTTTAACAATAACGTACATAAATCGATATCACAATAGACAGATGACCAACTATAAATTGTATGTAGCTAATTTGGGATCTATTTCTGCTAGCAGATTAAAGACACACAGAACGTTTTCGCCATGCATTGTCCACACTGAACTAATGTAAAAAAGCAATATTGCATTCTCAATACTCAATAGAAGTATTGGTCTTGCTCATGTGATATTGAATAAATATAATCCTGGCACCTTCTAAGTATGACTTACGTTGCGTTATTATATTAGTCTGTATACAATGTCTTACACATTCCAATATCTACACCATGAGTGTCATCAAACTGTACAGAAACAAGCAAACAAACCATACGTATCAATTGTACTTTGCATCAGATCAGACTTGTGGATCCTAGATGAAGAAGTAAAAACTATTACTTTTAGTTTATGGTGTGGTTCATGGTCAGCTGTTCCAAGAAATTCCAATAGTCTGTTTACAATGGTTTGCCCTCAGAGCAGGTTCAGATCCACTGAAACACTTAACAGATTGTATCACACCAACTACAGACTTTCAAATGAAATGGAGAAGGAAGTGTCCCATGAGGGACTTCTCTGCTTTTGTCTCTTAAACTACATATTCCAGTGAGCTGACACTGACCTAGCAAATGTTTTCTTTGCCTGCACCACAAACGATAATTGCCGTAATCTGAAGTATCTAAGCGGCCTGAAAGTTTTTTTTTTTAGTTTTTTTTTTTTAAGGTCACAGTCAGAAACAGTTGGCAAAATTAAGTTCACAGGTCTACAATGTCCCTATCTTTTAACCACAAAACCTCATATCGTTTGCTGGAATCATTTTGAGGAATCACCTGAGGCTTGACATCACCAGTGTTTGTAGGAAAATTATAACAGAATAGTATAAACCTGTAGAATTAGTTTCTTAAGGTTCATCATATCTGGTATTTCAAGGAAACATGGCATGAACATACTAGGGCAAAAACACTCTTATCATAGCATCAGTAAGATCTTGTGATTATACTTATAATGCACTGTTGAAGCCTAAAAGTTTCATTGCTGAGATCTTGATAGTTAGGATTAACCTTGCTCAACTGGCATGCCAACATTGATCACAATGCTACCAAGAAGTGCTGTGTACTGCAGCCAGTAATTAGTGGGAAGAAGAAAAAACATTCACAGAAGCTCAGGGTTCTGTTTACAGAAGCTGTGTGTGTGTGTGTCATGTGTATGTGTGTGTGTGTGTATGTGTGTGTGTGTGTGTGTGAGATAGTTAGTGCTGATTTTCACATGGCCATTAAACTCAAACAGAAGTAAAGAACAATATTGTAAAAAATATAGCACTCCCAATTCTGGCTTGGGAAAATTTTCTCGGGAAAACTTTGTTTAATTTATGCACAAGTATCGGGTTATTACATTTCAATTATTTGATTATTAAATTATCAAAATAATCAATAGTTGGTAGGGGTGTAGCGATTCACTGTCATCACAATTTGGTTTGTTTCATGATACTGGATTGATGATTCAATTCAATATGAAAGGCATGGCTAGAAAGGCTTTTTGAATCAAACAATGCAAAGCAATGTGCATTTTTGTATAAAACAAAATAAATAATGTGACTGAAAAGCAAAACTGTATGTTAAAATGTAGAACTACTGTAAATGTATACATGTTCCCAAAATTTGATTCAATAAACCCAGTCTCAGAGCAAAATGATCAATCCAAATATAAGAAACGCTGAAAAAAAGCTCCAAAGTCGGCTAAAATGGCCAACTTCCAACTGCCAATGAGGCATGAGGCTGGTGTTGTTAAAAAGCTAATAAGCCCTAAGAATATAACATATTATTTGGGTTAGTCACTGTGATCCATCTATTGGAAACTTCTTAATCTCGATGAAAAAACATAATCATGTGACCACCACAGTTTCTATATATTTTAAAGTTGTGGGTTGCAGAGATTGGGTCCTTTGTTTTATTTATTTATTTATTTTAAAAAAGGACAACTTCATGAAATGCCTAATTAATACAATACTACAGGAACTGGATATTTCCACTGTGCTCATTTTTACGTTGTGTCATGATGCATTCTTAGACTCACACAAGTTGCACCAACAAGTATTTATAATCTTCCACTGTGACCATATAAGAACATGTACTTAATCACCCTGAATCATCCTTGCTGGAACAGTCATACAACCATCAGTAGAACCATCAGTCTATTAATCAAATACCAAGAGAAGGTCCCACTCTCCTGTAACAACTAAATAATTACAAGTTCCCTTTTTTTAGTTCATCCAAACAACTATAGAGATTTGTTTTCTTAACAAGTCAAGTAAGTTTCTAGAAAACCAAACCATGGGACTTTGTACTACGCTTCTCTGATTTACAAGCTAATTAATTTATTAATTGTCCACTCCTGTCAAGAGCAATTAGATAATATATTTTTTGGACATTTCTGGCTATCTACATATCCATCAACATATATAGAAAAGTGTTTTCTGCAATCACAGCACTGGTGATTTACTGACCTTAGATTCCACCATTCCACCTGACCTCCATTTTACCCACTTTAGATAAGAAAGTGAAATTGAATTCATATCTCAAATCCACGCTGGCATTTTTTATGACCAGATTTCCATGTTATTAAAAGGTCTAAACTGAAACAGAATGGCTACATCCCTGCATAAAACCACTTCAAAACACCATCAGCTGTGAGAGAAATGGAAATCACAGAAAAGCCCAATTGCGCCTAGACTTTATATTTCAAAGAAGAGTTGGAATTTTTTTTTTCTGTGACCGTCAGCACATCTGCTTTTATTAAACCAAGCCAGATTAACAAAGCAAAATGAGTTGCAGAAGCTGAATGTGACCCTGACAGGAATCTTTCATTCACTCCCTTACTGTTGCTTTCTCTGTCATCTTTTATTAAAGAGGATTTTTTTTTCTTTTCCATATATGTGAAGGTGTATAAAGGTAAAGTATCTCAATAGATCCATATTAAAAATACTAAATCAAACGTTTGGAGGAAGGATGGTTATAATTCATTAACTATAGCTTTTTAAACACAGAATTTTCATACAATCTTAAGTAAATCTTTTAGCAATTTATTAGACTATGTTTATTTGAATAGAAAATTTGCACTGGTAATTTAGTAAGCATCACTCACTCTCATTTCATTCATCGTGTCAGCTGAGTCATTATGTTTCACCCGATGACTAACATTATGTGAGACAAAAACAAACCGGATCTTTTTATAGGAAACTGAGAAAATCGTTCAGATCATGCAACAGTTATGGACAGAATATTAATAGGTTTATATGAAGAATGTTAAAGGTTAAAATCAAGGATATTTTGCATGTAGGTTTTAAAAAGGTTCTAATTGAGGCAAGTCAATTTTGTTTTTGTACATGCTTGTATGCTTTTGTCCAGATCCAAAATCACATATAGATACCACGCTGTTCTCTTATTTCCAGGTTCCTGCTTTCATCATCTGTCATATATCTCTGAGTATGAAGAAAGGCTTGTTATTGAACCTTGAGACTTTATATTTGACCTGGTTATTAACCTTTAAATATTCCAACTATACATATCGCTTTGTGTAGATATTGTATATATTCTGTATACTCCAGGTCACTGGGTTGACTTGCATATTTTTTGTCTCTTTTGTCAATTTTGTGTATCAGCCAGCTAGAGTTACTAGCTAGAGCACTTTAAATGCAACAGTCTGGATTTTAGTTCAATGAGCGAATACCTCCTTATCAGCTCTGACAGAAATCTTTCAAATGATTATCCACTGTTCACTAAACCATTCCAGGTTATAACCTTGCCAGATCCGTGTGGCCAAAAAAGAAATCAAAAGGCTCTTTATTCTGTGCAGTTCAGTATCTGTGAGAGTACCTGCTCACAAAAGCTGGGAATCATGGCTGGGAAATTCCCATACATCTGTTGTGGTCGTGACTTGAAGACTATTGGCATGGCAACGGTTCTAATCATGACCCATGTGAAAGTGACCTTGGTTAAATGCCACACTGAAACCTTCTTTCTGACTGAGATTTGCTTCTAGAGATCCTACCTGAGGAAAAGAGTATCAACTTCTATATGCTTAAGCCTAATGCTTTGCATTGAGTTATTAGTATCAGATTATTGTGAGACTAAAAAGAGCTGAAAGTAAACTTCACCCAGAAACACGTTCAGTGTGTTTACATTGAAATATCTGCAATGTGCTTATTGAGTCTGTTGTAATTTTGTGGTTGGTGCTGCATTTTTTTTGTTGGCATTGCTAGTGCCGAGATTTGGGTTGACTATGAGTTAATAAGCATGATATATGCATTAGGCTAAAAGCTGAAGCTTTGAAACCCTACTTGTTTGAGCAAAGTACTGTATATGAATAAGGAGATGAGAAACTAAAACACAAGACACCTGAACAGACTAAAGCGCTGCAGCATCACTGTCTTATGAAGGAATGAAATTTAGTCCCGCTGGTGTAACCATTTATGTGACAAGCAGTAGACCAAAAGTCATGGAAAGAACTTTTAATTAAAAAATGTTAACTCAGGGTTGAATGAAATCTTGATTATGATAATATGCAGGTTAACAGTTAATAAGCAAATCATCCTGGATCTAATGAACACAAAGGCTTATAAAAGTTCACTAATCAGAAGTATGGCTGACTGTAAGCTGTGGTGAGGTTGGTCGACCACAGAATGTGTAACATTCCAGCCTTCCCCCTCTTTTTTTTACGTTCTTTGTATAGTGCTTAGCTTTCAGGTTCATGAAAGGTCTATGGGCAAATTAAAGACAATGGGTCAAGACAATTTCATACACATTCTTGTTTCAGGGCTTGGTAGTCAATGCAACTAGCATTTCAGATCAATTCCGACGGTTGGACAAATCACTAATCTGGTATCCTGGGACAAACAAAATACACGTCTGGACTATCTGTCTCTTTATTTACAGCTGCCCAAAGACATAAAGGCGAAGACCTAATTTGGTTGCTGATATAGCCAGCATATATATTTTCTATCCAACAACACCATGGAAAATGAAAATGCCACATTAAAATTCATCACAATTAAATGCATCACAACAAAAAAATATTTTCTGACACATATTTATGACACATTACAAACACAAAATACTTCCTAAACTACACACATTAACCAAAGGCGAATCAGCTGAACCAATTATTAACTTCTAGTTACAACAGCAAAATACCGAACAGTGCAAAACTGTCATACAGAGCTAATAGCATGACAAGCAAAGAGATTGTCAAGGCCAGAGTCAATAAAAACATCTCATATTTCTGTATAATAATGCACTTAGCGTGTCATACTCTGGGGTTCAATTACATTACAGAAAATATCTTTTAACCTAGATAATTAGGTTTCCGAGTAAGCTAACCATGGGACTGACTGAGAAACACACTTGTGGGCTAGTTAATGAATGTATGATTTGTTCACTGATGCATTATCAGTTTAGGACTGTTGTATTAATTAGCTGGAATCCCAGTGGTTCTCAGACCAGGGGTCTATAAAGCACAGTCAGGGGTCTGTAATGTTTTTTCTTTTGTAGAGGAAATAACAAGCCATCATTATCAGAGTTAAGGTATTCATTATTGAGTTCTTATAGTTACCTGTATGTTTCTTAATGGGTTGAATCCAAACCTCAAAAAAAAACTATAAATATCAAAATCAAATATTCCCCTTTTCCTATAATTTGATTTCAGAAATAAATAAATAAATAAATAAATAAATAAATAAATAAATAAATAGCTAGCCAGAATTTTGCTGCACATATTTCCATAATATGCTTTAACATCTGATTAACTGGATTATCGTATGATTTATTTTGTTTCAACTGCTGTTCAATTAAATGATCAAAAAGAATGAATTCAAGAAACTTAAAAACTTTTCAAACTTTTATGAGTTGAATGGCATGTTTTAACACTTTAAGTGAACACAGCTGTTATTCATAATGACTAAATGTAAAGGCATCAAAATGATCATGTATCACTCCACAGTCTCTGGCTCTGAGGATCAGCGAGACAAAGCCTTAGACCAAGAGAGTGAAAGAAAAGCAGTGTGTAGGAGTCTGGGCATTTTGCCAGGCCTGTAGCACCATACTGAAATCCCCCGTAGAGTGCAGCTGGTGGATTGGCAGAGCTGCCAGGAGGCACAGTGCAGTAAAGTCAGGTCAATAGGTGCCAGCGCTTTTGGCATGAGCTTGTACAGACTCCAAGCTGACGCACAGATATGACGAATGCTACAATACAAAATGACTAAACAAGAAGAAAATCTGATAACAATATGATCACAGTTCAGTAGAGAGCTCAGAGAATTTACCTTTAAATTTAGATTGATAACTATGGAATAAAAACACTGTCAATAATAATTGTACGTAATTCAAAGCATTTGTGTGTAAATTTTAATTTAGTTGTGCATAATTTAAAACTATTGTACGTAATTATGTTTTTTGCAGAGTTGGATCCCAAAATCTACGGCCATGACAGTTTACAGATACGAGATTTTGTGTGTTTGTTCAAATACAACTCCAAAATGTACGACTATGACAGTTTACACACACAACACTTGTTTTCACAACATCTCTTTTTTACACACGAAAACGGTCTGCGAAAAACAACTGTCAAAAATACGTCATCACGTTCACAGGCATTACTATCCGAGGTAAGATGAATCGATTCCACGAAGTGGGCATGCGCCCCGCCCTCTTCTAAACCACTGGCGCCGAAATGGCGGGTTAGTTACTAATAACAGAGAGAATTTTGTGCTAACACTTTAAAATAATGCTTTTTATTTTATTTCTTGACTTTTATAAGGCATTTGATACTGTTGAACATACTTTTTTATTTGAAATTTTAGATTTTTTAGGTTTTGGGAGTAATTTTTGTAAAATAATTAAGATGTTTTATACTGACATATAGTTCTGTATCCCTGAATCCTAGTATAACTCCTAGGTTTGAAGTGCTCCGCGGTATTAGGCAGGGATGCCTGATTTCTCCCAAACTGTTTATTCTAGCCACTCAATCACTTATATTGCTCATTAATCATAACCCCCATTTGCAAGGGATCTCAATATTTGACAAGGAATTTAAAATTAGTCAATTTGCAGACGACACAGCAATCCTTTTAAAGAATACATTTATGGTTGATGTTGCCCTAAATTCAGTCTCGATTTTCTCTAAAGCTTCAGGATTTACCCTTAATATTAAAAAATGTGAGCTACTTCCCATTCACTCATCAACGGACTCTATCATCTCTTCAATTGAGGTTAAAGACGAAGTGAAATATTTAGGAATAGTTTTATCTAAAAATGCTATTAGAAGAGAAGACGTTAAATTTTCTAACCAGTTAATAGATATGAGGAAATCTTTGAGCCGCTGAAGTCACTCTGTCTAAATCGGAGGGTATTTCCAAAATAATCTATCCATGCCACTCCCTGTATGTTTCTACAGTTAATGTTAAGAAAGCTAATTCGAACGTTTTCCAATTTCTGTGGAAAAACAAAACTCATTATATTAAGAAATCACAGCTGGTTAAAGACTATGATATGGGTGGTATTAAAGCATTGGATTCTGAAGCAATGTTTGGGACATTCAAGATTAACTGGTTGAAAACATATCACAACCAGATTCTATGTGGTTTCACATACCTAGAAATCTATTTAAACAAGTAGGAGGGCTTGGTTTTCTTTTGCATTGTGATTTTGAGGTGACCAAAATTCCTGTTATGTTGTCAAAATTCAAGTTCTTCAATATTGGAAAATTATATTTACCCATAACTTTTCTCCTCATGGATCTACCTTATGGAACAATAGGGTCATAATAATCAATAGGAAATCCCTGTTCAGGTATGATTGGTATGAAAAGGGAATTGTTTTTGTGAATGATAGATGACAAGGGTATCCTTTTGGATTACAAAGCCTTCCTAGACAAATATAATTTGAACAGTACATATAGAAAATACAATATGATCTGTAAAGCAATACCTGCACCGTTATTACAGTTAATTCAAAACACATTGTTAAATGCAAGTACAAGACCCTTACCAACAATACCAAACTTAGTTATTAATGATTGCACTTTATTTCACAATAAATGTAATAATAAATGTATTAGTGATGCTTTGAAATCTATACAGTATTATTTGGTTACAACAGAGGAGTGTGTATACAGATTCTAAACATGGATACATTGTCCATAAAAAAAAAATCACATTTTAATATCATTAAATGGCCCATTTCCCCAAAAATGAAAGAGACCCACTTTAAAATGATCTATAAGATATATCCAGTCACTGACATTCTTAAAAGAAGATTTAAATTTGATGTAGACCCTTGTGTTTTTTGTGAGGTGGCTGATGAGACTCTGGAACACATGTTCTTTTTTTGCCCCGTATCTAACAGCTTCTGGTCCGAGATACACAATTGGCACCTAAGATGGATAATATCCCTACTTTCAACCTGTCACACATACTCTTTTATATGAACAATACAGATTCATCAGTATCTGATTTACTCAATATGATTATTATGATGGGTAAATATCAAATTCATTGCAGTAAGTGGAGGTGTTCTAAGCCTTCTTTTGTTTGGTTTATGAATGACTTTAAACTGTTTTTTTCCTCACTGAAAAAGATCAAATCTACTAAAATTGCAAGGAAAATGTATAGTGATATATCTAGGAAACTACTATTTTGATGAGTCTCTCCTTGTTCTAGATATTTGCTTTCTACCTTCTTTAGCTTTTTGATTTGTGTATTTAAGCCCACAAAATACACGATTGTGTATTCATTTCCCCAACGAGAGTTTTGTATGTTGGTGCTTTTTGTTAATAAAAAAAACCCCAAAACTTTAAAATAATGGTCTGTTGGTGACGAGTGACTATGCAGGAAGTAATAGGTAGCACTGAGCTTAATACTACTTAATACTACGGGGCGCATGCGCACTTTGTGGAATCGATTCATCTTCCCTCAGATAGTAATGCCTGTGAACGTGATGACGTATTTTTGACAGTTTCGCAGATCGTTTTTGTGTGTGAAATAGAGGTGTTGTGAAAACAAGCGTTGTGTGTGTAAACTGTCATAGTCGTACATTTTGGAGTTGTATTTGAACAAACACACAAAATCTCGTATCTGTAAACTGTCGTGGCCGAAGGTTTAGGGATCCAACTCCGCAAAATTTAAATTTACACACAAATGCTTTGAATTACGTACGATTATTATTGACAGTGTTTTTATTCCATAGATATCCACCAAAAAACTGAAAAAGACAAAAAAAAAACAACACAACAAAATCTGTTGACTGTACTTAGTTAACTGGCTAGTTAGATATCCTGTTGAAGTAATCAGGTAACTGTTTTGTGTGTGTTTCTTTTTCTTTCTAATGTAATCACATTTTGAACACAGTATATTTAAATGTAGCTCTTTTCTTTACTATAAAATTGTTTTTAGGGCATTTTAAGAGTAGCAGCATTTAGGAATGACCTTGTTAGCCAAGATAGCAATCTCCCTGAGGTACAAATGGATTTCCTGTGGTAAAAATAGCATTTCCTGACAAAAATGTTTGTTTATTTATTTATTTATTTATTTATTTATTTATTTATTTATTTAAGGACTGTTAACACATTACATATTTTACAATTTCTAGGTTCTACTGTGAATTAACACCTTTTGCACATAGAGGGCTAAGCTGGTGAAAATAAAGTGGGAAATCTCTAAATAAAGAGTTAGCTGAGTTTTTTGCTACAAGTGTATTTGGTAGATCTGATATGATCACAGACAAAATCCTCAGCCAGGGTGTGCTCAGTTTTATCCAGAAAGGGTAAGTGTGGTGGGTGCAGGTTTGTATCCCAACCAAGCAGAGGCCATACCTGAGTCTATTGAAATCCAAGATCAACCGATTAAACAGGTTGCTTCAAGTGTGGCTAGATTGGAGATTAGACACCCCTGCTCTAAGTGATCCTCTAATGAACGTATATGCTCGGTGCATGTCTCTGATTTCCTTATGAATAATTACTTATGACATATTACTATAGCCAGATCTCTATATTAATTCTGACCATCGGAGAATCGAACATAAAGCTGAATAAACCTTCTAAAATGAACGAATATAAAAGGAAGTCTCGCCATGATAAGGAATCTCAGTCCCTCTCGTTTTTCTCAAAATGATCATCAGCAGCAAACATCAAATTACTCTAAATTCAGCACCAACTGGATTAATCGAAATGTATCTTCATATCCATCGTCATTATAACTGACCCTAATATAGAAGTGAAAACAATAATGCAGAGTCAGCCATGGTGCATGTATCCAGTGGTAGATTGCTGAGCAGGAACATTGCAGCATGGATGTAGCTCAGCACAGCTAAGAAATATGTGATGACACACTCGATCCATCATTCACTGCAGTGGTAGCTGACGCTCTAGGTAGCTCTGTGTAGCACTGCAGTGTGCTGCAAGGTGCAAATAGCATTTAGATGGCTTGTATCCTCACTATGCTGAAGGAGCAGTTTTCTATACCTAAACCATTGACTTTATACACTTTTTTTTTGCCTCACTATAAGGTTTCTGACAATCTATGCTAAAAAGTTTGGTTCACTTGAAATACTTGGACACTTTGCCATCATCTTTTAAATGTCATCTTTATTAAAAATATATATACGCTCTAAAGTGTTCCTTTTCAATCATTATGGAAATTACAATAATGATTGCATCAAATGTGGCTTCGGTCATTTGGATCCACACAACGTGGAAGTTTGCTAAATAAAATAAAATGATTACTGCAGACTAAGATAGATAACTATTTTTATTAAAGACAACTAAAATATATTTAAAAAAAGATACGGTTTTCTTTAATACAAATCCGCAAGTTTCCACTAGACAGCAGTAGAAAATGGGGCAAGGAGCCGATTCCCAGCGACACACAGGGCTTGGGCACGGCTGAAGCGCATGTCTGGCAACAGTAAAAGTGGTTTCACCTTTCATGATCAAGCCTCTTGAGGCAGCGGTTAATGAAAAAAGGGCTCCACTTGAGAGACGACAACAAACGGTCTCATGGGTTTTTCTGCTCTTTACTTAAAAGTGTTTTATCCATTATCAGATACTGTTAAAAAAACTGAGAATATATATATATATATATATATATATATATATATATATATATATATATATATATATATATATATATATATTTCACATACACCATTACATACATGTCATTTACTTAACAAATGCAGTAGGATGAAATAAGAATAAGGGAAGTATCCTTGTATCGGTTTCATCTCTACACTGTATGTAAATGGCCTACCTGCACTGTGTGCATTGAATGTGACTGTATTTGTTGGTTTGCTTTACCATCAGAAGCACAGTGACTATTCTCTCTTCATATCAGTTATAAAATAGCCTGCACCATCGTAATCGTATGTATGATGACGCATACACTTTGAAGCCTTTATTCCGTTTGCTAGAATGTGCTTTACAAGTGTTCTTACATATTTGATGAGCGCCATTGCCATTTTTCTTTGGGAGCTCTTGCAGAACTGAAACCAGTACAAGTGTGGCGAATGAACCAGAAACACCAGTGCAACGTTAAGAAGAATGTGAAATCGGTTACAATTTCTCTCCTTAACTACAATATTAAAATATCTTAAGATATACTAGTAAATCTAATATGGATTAATCTAGTCTTAGCACAAGGTTATTTACTGTTTCAATAATAGATAGTTGAGCTAGTCAAGAGGTCTCCTAGTGATGATACAGTCTGGAAGATTCGATGTGCTTCAAGTTTGGACAGTTGAGGATTGTACTGACTAATGAAGTTTGAGATATATTTTTCTATCGAAAAACTACCTGTCATACACTCTCACACTCATAATGAAACATGGCATCGCTAAAACGTATTAAGATACTAAATATCAAAATTTCAAAGTGAGAAGAATTTCCATCACTTTGCAATCATATGCTATGGCGTATGTGATAATAAAATTATCTACACTATTCATCTTGGGAGTCAGTCTTGAATTGCCTGAAAAAAGACCCTGCATCATCAATAATGAAGCACAGTGTATCTGAAAGGTCTAAGGCTGGCTGGAGTCATTTCACTCCACGACCTTAGCTAGTCTGTTAGTAAGTCGATACACAGTCTGTCTAGTGTCCTGTAAATACAGGACCATTTTTCAACGAAAGAACGTCATCGCAAACAGCCAGGACCAGACACTGACACAAAGCACACACTCACAGAGGAAAAAACATCCTCACAGACTCAACAAAACAGACAGGATTATAATATGAGCTCTTAAGATGTAACTTGAGTGTATGGTTAATACTTCCACAATACTGATAATACATTCATGTAGGCCATTATATTCTAATTCCCTGGTACATCTCTGCCAAAAAAATCATACATTTATGCTATCAAATGCTAGCAATAAAACAATTATTCATTCTTACATTTAATTGTCTTTTGTCCATTTTTTCGGACATAAACCAGATGTCTTTATAGGTTTATGCATATTTTTTCTGAAGAAAAATAAACACAACAGGGTACATTGAATGCAAATTACCTGAAAGTACTATGAGTACAAATGAATATACTCAAACCTGCACAACCGTCTGTTGTATATCCTCACATACACACACACCTTGTGCACCTTTTATTATTTTATTAAATTGATTGAAGCTGCTTCTAGTTTTTCTATTTTTCTAAATATAATTATGTTCATAAATATGAGGAACACATTTTCAGTTATTATCATGTAATACATAATAAAGTAAAAATGAGGGGGAAAAAATCAATGAGAATAAAATGTTAACACATTGGGGGAAAGTCTTTTTAAAACAGCATTTAAGAGCTTTACTAAACATAGATTTTTAATCTGTTGTGGTAACCTTTCATTTCAACAACAGCATCCAATCAAAAATGATAAAAAAAATGTAAAATAATAATAATAATTAAAAAAAAACATTAGGTAGCCAAAAATCTGATTTTCTGATTGAAGTAATATTTTAAGGAAACTAAAATTAATGTTGTGGTTTTTGAGGACAAAGCTGAAAAATAACAGCAACGCTGAACTTGTTTATTCTGCACCTGTAAGAGCAGGAAGAAGTATGTTAATGGATTTGCTGTTTACACCTGCTGTGTTTGATCCTTTTAGTGCTTGAGTGTGTGTGTGTGTGTGTGTGTGTGTGTGTGTGTGTGTGTGTGTGTGTGTGTGTGTGTGTGTGTGTGTGTGTGTGTGTGAATGAGTGAGTGAGTGAGTGTGTGTGAGTGAGTGAGTGAGTGAGTGAGTGAGTGAGTGAGTGAGTGTGTGAGAGTGAGTGTGTGTGTCTGTGTGTGTGTGTGTGTGTGTGTGTGTGTATGTGAGGATATACAACAGTCTGTTGTGTCATTAAAGATTTAAAGATTGCATTCAGAATCAGAAAAAAATAAATAGTTAAATTGTTTATTGAGGCTAGGCAACTTGCTCCAGAATGATAAGGTTTTTCACGTGCACACAAACTACAAGCTGTACAGTTCTCGAGCTGCACTGCAATAACAATTACATCACACTTTTATATTCAGTTCCAACATCTGATATAAATAAAGAAATAAAAAAAAACATGAAGATTGCAAGATGCATCAAAAATGTTTCAATATCACACTAGTGTATAATCCAAAAGGGCTAGATATCTAGTTTCTAGATAAATAATAGTGAAAAAAGTGAGATCGGGGAAACATGAGTCACACATTTGCAGATACCACTGCATAATTGCCGTGGTCGGAAGCAGCTTTGTCTCCACCCAATTCCCAGATTTCTTTCCACAACTCACAACATCTGGACTTAAGATTTAAAGATCAGCCCTCTGTTTTAGATTTTTATGCTCAGTGTTCCACAATTAAAATGACATGATAAGCAAAAAAAGAAGTTTTTCTTTGTCATGTTAGTGTTTCTACAGTAAAAGCATGAGCCTAATGATAAATGAAATAAGAAATGTTTATTAGAAAAAGAAAACTGTAGAATTGTTGCCAAGGTTTGATTCTTTACCATTTATAGAAGGAATCTTCAGTGTGACCATGTAGGGAATTTCAGTAAGTGTTCAGAATCCTCGGAACAGACGACTTTGCGCTTTCTTTGCAGCGTATCTAATTAACTTTTAGCATGAGGTAAAAGAGAAGCTGTTCATGGAACAAAAGGTTTATACTTGTTCAAATATAAGAGATAACAGAAAGTAATAATGCATTTATTGCATCACTGCAATCACAAATATTCCAACCGAAGTGAAATAACACGTTTTGACAAATGTTAATGATTCGTATTAACTATATTTAAGATTCTGTGTCTGTATGTTAACTGATCTAAATCCAGCACTGTTAGAAACTAATTTAAAGTGGAATAGAGGGAACCATCACCTGTATTTTAGTATATTGGGGCAATTGGTCTCTTTCTGCACTGTGGGACATATAAACAATTCTCATACTGTTTTTCATTGTACATCATGTATGATGATCTAGTGTTCTTTTTTCTCATTTTTTCTCTTTGCGATTTGGATTTGTCTGCACTGCAGATTGCTCTATTGGTATATCGGGTTATTGTGCCTGTGTTTCTTTAATAAATCTCTGCACATCTTTTCCATTCCATCTGATCCTGCCTCATCATTATAACATTGTTAATAGTGCAAGCGGCCATATTGATTTGACGTCACGCAGTAAACAAGTGACTGGTTGAAATTTTGAGTTGAGGTGGCATTTTTGGGCAGACTTGACAAATTATAGGGACGTCATAAGTTGCAATAACTTGTCTCAAGGCCATTCTACAATGTTTGCATGTAACTATAAACTGTATTGTTTATTAATAAATTAAAAATTGTGAGTGCTGGCAAGTCGTGGTGGGAAACGAGTTGAAAACAATTCTTTTGGTATAAACAGTTTTGGTCTAGGAAAATCATTCACTTTGCTCTGCTTTGTATCTGCATGGGACATCACATATGAGCTGGAAAGAATGAGGACAGTGTTATGTAAGCATTAAGTGCCTCCACAGACAGTGAATCAAATGAGTGATACAGTGCATATTAGGTGAAAAAGTGTGACAGATCTCCTTCTAAGCCCTATAAACACACACACACACACACACACACACACACACACACACACACACACACACACACACACACACACTCACTTCCTCTTGAGCAACTCTCTCTGCAGCTGCTGCCTAGCCTACAGTAAGGATGTGTAATTGAGAAGTGCTCTATGTACACCATTACATACAAGGTCAATTTGGGCCTTGGGCTTTGTTCATTTTGAGAATGAATATTGTTATAAGAACGGTGTTACATGAAAAGCTACCAATACTCCACTCAGGAAGAGTTAACAATCTAGATGAGACATGGCCACGGCCTTTTCCACTGGAAAATTTCCATCGCCTTTTCTTTTATTAATTGCCACCGGTGTAGACATGTCTGTATGTGAGACATGTCTGCATGTATAGATGCTGGAAAGCCTGAAAGAAGAATAATGTCGCTGTTTCTCAGTATCTAACCTGCTTATTATAGCAGAGATTAAAAAAAAAACACTACCTCATTTCAGTCTACTATGTGTGTGCAGATAAACAGAATAAAAACTCACTTCTAACTGACATTTAGCTTGTTAGAGAATAGCTTGTTAACCGTCTCATGAACTTTCTAATCAAAGATATTTGCAAAACCAAGCTAAATATTTAGCAATTGTGTCTGCCACCCAAAGGGGTGCAGAAGAAGCTAATTTTCTAGCAATCGTGTTTAAAACTTTTCACGACAACACTAATAATCATAATCATACTTTATTGCTATAAATAAAATTGCAGTAAATTAGTTTTTTTTTTAGTGTTTGGTCCAATAAGCCAGTTTGTCAATGTCAATTTTGTTCTTTTTTGCATTAAAATAAATGGTGAGAAACACAATAAAACAACTGACTAAATGAAACATAATACATTCTAACCATTTCCAATAACAACATTAGTAACAGGATAACATAAAACATGCTAGCAGCATTAACTGGCACTGCTACTTTGAAGTAAACAACAGCATGAAGCATTAAGTAAACAACACAACTAAGAGTCTGACTGGAACCAAATTCCTTGTGTGTCAACACGATAAATCTGATTCTGATTCTGATGACTTACTCATCATATATCACAATGTGCACAATCAGCACTCAAAGGTTAACACTGCTAGCTTAAAATAAACAGTACTAGCAACTGCCAGCAATGCTACTTTAGCAAAAATGCTAATGTTTTTCAAAATAACAGCAAGTCCCACAGCTACACCACTTGAACTAAAGCAATCTGCCAACTATTATTTTATTAAAAGTATGTCATTGTTAAAGCTACGTTTGTGTATATGTGGAAATTCAATTCGATTCATTTTATTTGTATAGCATATTGAACAATTCACATTGTCTCAAAGCAGCTTTAAAAAGTATAGAAACAGAATTAAAAAAAAAGAGTCAGTCCATGAAACGAGTCATTTTCTTTTACTACTAATGCCATAGCAGCTACAAACAGTTGTTCCATGACCTGCATCTTTTATTCTTTCATATCAATTTAAGGACATTAAAGTGCTGTTACACAGAAAAAAAAACAGAAAGCATTAATTACTGTGATGCAAAACGTACTGAGAAGTACCAAAGGCCCGCTTATAGAAAGCTGGTGTTATAAGAAATGAAGTCACACTTATAGTCATTAATCAGAGAATTTAAGAACTTTGTGGTATTATACTGTGACTTTTTCCGGTTAAAAAAAGGGTAGAGCCTGTGGAATATTCAGATCAGGTTGCGCCTTGGCTTCTCCATTTACACTGTCTTCCTGATGGAAAACAAACGCATTACAGAGACTTATTGTGAATGAGTGAGGCTAACAGTCAAACCATCCATGCCCTGTTAAGGACAGAAAATCCATATCAAAAATAATAAATGTTCCACTGTGTCTAATATAAAAGACGACCTCAATCACAAAGACAAAGCAGTACTCAAGCAGCACAGAAAATAAAATGTTAATACCAAAATGTCGACAATACTGCTACTTTACTCAGCATGTTATTCATATATTTAATGCCCATTACTGAATATTAATGCAATTTTTTTTCTTGCTCTGCTGACAAAAAGATTTATGCATGTACAAACCCAGTGCTGGTTAGACTGGGGTTATTTCCCCATTTTCAAAGTTCACCATCTACGACAAAGGGTTGGTTAAGCACGAGTGAGCAATCATGCAAGATATGCACTAAAGAGATAATCGGATGATTTAAGTTCTACCTAACATACAAAAGGCTTGAAATATAAGCTGACCTTTTGTTGGACGTTAATTCCCTTCACCAGGTAATTGTGAAAATCGTCAGTTCCCCTAAATCAATAATCTACATTGTAATCTATTGCTTTCTTTCTAAACTACATAATAATTTTAGTTAAACAAAACAGACTAAATTTAATATCTGGAGCTTAGTTTTTCCACTGCCCCACCCATTCGAATGATGTCGGGTCGTTTTCTGATGAAATGTGCGGATGTCAAATAAGAATACATTCTCACTTCTCTATCATTTTTTTCCAAAATGACAATTGTTGTTTTATACAACACATTAATTCTTTTTTAAAATAAACTAAAGGGAAAAAGGGAAATGTAATAAGCAGAAGGTTAAGCTCCTCTTGATCTTAGTTTTCAGACAGTTAATGTACACCATACCACATCAAACCACTAAAAATTCACGTTAATCAAAAGAAGGGCACAAAGCCCTTGTGCTTTTACAAGCCCTTTTACAAAAGTAAGCACAAGCTCAAATGAAACGACACTATCGACTGTGAATATCTACCAAAGTATAAAATACTAGGCTCACACTGCTAGCTAAAAAAAAACTAAATTAACAATAGGTTAACACTTTAACTGGAACGGAAGCTAGCACTGACAGCTTAAAGTAAATAAACCAAATAGCAAGCTAACACTGATAACAGGCTAACACTATGACAGTATCTCAAAACAAACACCACTAGCAACTAAGTAAGTTTTGGCTAGTTTACTGAATACTTAGATACTTGGGTATGAACAAGAGGTTTAAATCATCCTGAGCAAATGATACCATTTACATTTATATCTTCAAACAAGTTTCAAAATAAATCTATAAATCACTGTCCATGATGAAGTTTTTATTTGATATAGAGAAGAATACAAACTTGAAATAAATGTATTTAGACAATGGGCGTAAAAATTTATACTTTGAAAAATTTATATGTAATAACAGTTTTAGATTTTCATCTTCAAAAATAGAAAGACTCCGGAAAAATTGAATGAATGCTCTTTGGTTGTATTAATGCTCCATGGATTCAGGCTTATTGGGGTGAGAACTGGGAACAGTTACAGTATATCACAGCACAAGATGACTTGCTAACTTGCACATTTGAAAGAAGCAACCGTCCATAGCTTGTGGCTGTTTTGTGCATGTCATCAGGTTTACACACGTTTTAACAAACAATTCAGGGTTTAAGATAGTTAGTTGGTAATGTTGGCAGTTCCTTAATGGAAAATACCAAGATTCTGTTAGAAGCCACGGGTTATAAATTCCTGTCTTAAGACGTCAGAGTGATACAGAGCTTGATGATGTGCCAGAGCAAACACACCTGAATCAACTCACCAACTAAGAAACATGCTCAGATGTGATATAACAGGGAAATCATCAAACTGGCCAGGTCAGCACCTACCTAAAACCGTAACAAACAATCATCCAAGCGTTTTAGCTGTAGACAAACAAGTAGAGAATCATATATCCAACACACAGCTCACAATGCTGCTGAATTCTGAAACCGATTGAATGGAAGACGTTCACGATCGAGAAGATCCGCTTTCCTAAAAACGTGTCAAGGTGTATTTTTATCTTGCTAACTTTAAATTAGAGAAAAAAGAGAGACCGAAAAACAAGTGGCTGGAACTAACTCTTTTCCTAATGCTGTTCCACAACATAAAACCTAACCATAAACTAGGAAAGTAATTGCGGACAAACTGCTGGAAATTGGAAATTAATCAACTTTTGGATGGTAACAGTGGCTGTGCATTGTGTGCAGCTGTATCTCTGACTTTTTTTTTTTTTTTTCTAAATTATGGTGCTGAGTGTTTTCTTCTTTACCACAAACACACTTCCTTTTCCTTCTATCACCAAGTTCAAAACAGAAGTATATAAACGTGTCAAAATCAGATCCCTGAAGGCCACACAAGACGAGCTGAACATTTTTAATCATGTTTTTACTGTTAAAACACCAGAATCCCTTAAAACCTGACCAATTCATGGTCTTGTGTAAGCACTGACAATCCTGATATGAGGACTGGATGAAAATATCCTTATAATAAACCCAGTTTAAAAAGCACTCCAGCATGTGAGGTCTGTGCCAGTCATCAGTGACCGTCTGAACCGATCACCGAGCGCGTACTGACACGCACGGAGCAGCTCACCCTTGTACTGCAGCGAGTTGGCGGTGATGATCCTCAGCGTTCCTGAGATGGTCTCTCCGGGGCTGTACACCACTTTGTTGTGGCTGAACGTGATCTCGAATTCCTGCAGCTTGCCCATCGTCTCGGTGCCGCTCAGCTCGCGAGGCAAAGCGCGTGAGATTCGGCTTAATCCGTGCGGTTGACGGCGGAGTCTCGCGTGACGTCGCACCTGCAGCGTTCCCACCTCTCTCTCTCTCTCTCTCTCTCTCTCTCACACACACACACACACTCTCTCTCACTCTCTCTCACGCCGTCTCTCCCCACCCCAGGTCGGAAGACTAGGACGTGACGTCATCGCTGAGTATAGGGAAGCGCGTGCAGTTCAGGCCTTTTTAATTTACCTATGCAGCATTATTTGTATATATATATATATATATATATATATATATATATATATATATATATATATATATATATATATATATGTATATATATATATATATGTATATATATATATACGTGTATATATATATATATATATATATATATATATATATATGTATATATATATATATATATATATATATATATATATACACACACACACACACACAAATATATATATATATTACTGTATAGAGTTCATGTATGCATACACTCAAGGTTGCCCTCTTACTATAGTTCAGAACTTTTATTTTCTACCAGGGACCTTTAATAAATTAACTAAGACTGAAATATTTTACTATAATCAATGTTTACAATAATATCATATAATATCACATAATTTGGTAACAGTGAAGCAGTATAGTCTTTAATTGTGTATACATTGTTTGTACGTGTATTTCTGAGATACACTAAGCCTATACATATAGCAAAACAAAAGTCCTATTATATTATGGCCAATATGTATTAAAAGATCAAAGAAATTCTTATATCATGCTAAATTAGATCATAAAATACAAATTGTGACTGAATGCCTGCTTATGAACTTTAAAATCGTTTTAAGTATGAGCTGCACATTTATCTGAACAAAATAATAAAAAGAAATCTGATTACTGGATCACATATTTTCACATATAAAAAACCTGAACCATAGTAATGATTGGACACATGCTCTACATGGCTGTAGCGTTAAACTAATTTTAAATTAAAAACATCTGTTTGTGGTCCTCAAGATTCAGTGCTTGCATTTGCTGCCCCCTGGTGAAATCTGTTATGAAATGAAGTGATCAGTTACCTCTAATATATAATTCTTTATTTATTTATTTATTTATTTATTTATTTATTTATTTATTTATTTATTTATTAGTGATTTTTTAAAATCTACATTTTGCCCCTTATGTGATATTTTGAATAGCAATTCTAAATTGTACTTCAAATAATCCACAGTTATATGTCTGAGTGTCTGAGTTCTGAAAATTGACGTGTGCAGTTGTGGTTATTAAATCCATCAAGACACCATGAACAAAATCCAACCATGTTAACAAACTGGAGTCAATAAACAACATAAGCATTCGTGTCCATCATTTGATAAAATTACAATTCATACTGCACGATGATGATGAGACATGAGACTTCCACTAACATCCACACCTGCAGAAGCTTGTTGAGCATAATGATGTATTCGTGCACAAAGCGAGCTCCATGGGTATATGGTTTGAGAAGGTTGGAGTGGAAGAACTCGAGTGTCCTGCACAAAACCCTGATTCTGATTCAACTCCACTGAACACCTTTGGGAACAGTAAAATACTCCTATCAGCCTATATATAATCATATTAAGTCATTGGATGACATTTTTTCACCATTTTGCTCTTGTATCTATATTTATGCATTTCATTGCCCTGACTGGTTGTTTGGTTAACTATCTTATCTGAATGACCAGGTGTACAGTTTTGCTCAATAAAGTGGTCAGGGAGTATAGATAGGGGATGTGGTAGCTTAGTGGTTAAGGTGTTGGACCCCTGCTCAGAAGTTTGTGAGTTTGACTCCCTGGTTCATCAAGCATCCACTGCTGGGCCCTTGAGCAATCCCCTTAACCCTCAGTTGTATAAAATGTGTGTCACTCTGTATAAAGGTTTCTGCCAAATGACACAAATGGAAATGAAATTAATGGAATTTGGAAATTGCCTGAGAGGGCATCACTACATTTTGGTGACTGCAAAAAATGTACGCTTTATATTGACACTATGCAATTTCTCTGTCATAATTAAGGTTTTTCAAAAGCATGTTTTAAATAGCACAAATCTATTTTCTAACATATTCATTAATTAAATTCAATATAGCCATATGTATTAGTGGTATTTGGAGTGTTTTACTCCAAATCATTAATATCCAGGTCACTCAGGAGATCTTCCTCCTCATCCTCCATTAGGCAGGTTTGAGCAATAGCACCAGTCACAGCATATGGGTCACAGTTGGCACTAGGTCGGCGATCCTCCAAGTATCCACGCTTTTCCTGGCTAACTTGCAGGGGAATGCGGATGCTGACTCCATGACTATCCACAGCAGCTGAAAACTCATGCATGTTGGAGGTAATGTTTAAGCCAGTAAGTCTCCTCTGGTTGTCCTGCCCACCATTAGGATCTGAGATTCGGATGTACTGGACATGATGTGCACGTAATTTTTCTATGATCATCTCGATATGTCTAATATAGTGGAGAAAAGCACAATGACAAACATAAGGGCATAATGTTACATGAATACAACTGTTTGTGCATCCATGTATAAAAATGCACTCACTCCAGCCCTCCATCTGCTCTAGTGGCCACAGTGCTGACGTTAGTGTGGCAGCCAGCTCCATTCCAGTTCCCTGGGATGGGTTTGGGGTCCAGAGAGACGATTACACCAAAGTCTTCACACACTCTGTGCAATGATCTCCTGCTACAATTCCTTCACATGGACCAACTTGGAACTCCCACTGAACAGTGACAGGCAAAAATGTTTAGCAACATGTAGCTTTGAACCAGTGGTGTAGTTGGGGCCATACGCACGTATACGGAGTATTCTTACTTTTTCCCCAGGGCTGTTTGCATATAACGACTTCTATGGCTTAATATTAGCGTATACCAGGGGTATTCAATTAAAATTCAAAGAGGTCCAGTTACTAAAATTTCCTCCCAGCAAAGATCTGAATCTTATATTGTCACTTAAAATAGTGTACCCTCATGTTAATAAAATCAACAACGCACACACATTTCTATATAAATTATTGTTAAATTTCAAGTGTTTTCAAAGTCTGAACTTGTATGACACTTGAATGGAAAACAATACTGTGGTTGTCTTTACTACATGTCATGTAAGAGACAATAGACCCTAAATTTCTTCTGAATAAAATAAATAAAAAGTGCAAACACAGCTTTGAGCAGCCTGTACTTAGGGCCTATATTTCAAGTAATGTAAAACATTCAGAATCTTTTGAATAAAATCTTTTGAACAATTTCCACCGGCACCCTGTAGATCAACAGTGACATTGTCGGTCATTGTTAATCTAGGACGATTTGCATGTTTCAGTTTGCCGTGCTTTATAAGATGCCCTTCCTAGCACAACCCTCTCTATTTATCCGGGCTTGGGACCGGCACAAAAATCACTGGCTTGCAACCCCTGTGGCTAGAATTAGAGGTATGACTAAATGACTAAATGACTTAAAATACTGACATTAACTCTGACCTACTTAAAATAATGTGGATATTATGAATAAAGTAATGAAGATTATCGTAGGGCACGGTGGCTTAGTGGTTAGCACGTTCGCCTCACACCTCCAGGGTTGGGGGTTTGATTTCCGCCTCCGCCTTGTGTGTGTGGAGTTTGCATGTTCTCCCCGTGCCTCGGGGGTTTCCTTTGAGTACTCCGGTTTCCTCCCCCTGGTCCAAAGACATGCATGGTAGGTTGATTGGCATCTCTGGAAAAATTGTCCATAGTGTGTGATTGTGTGAGCGAATGAGAGTGTGTGTGTGCCCTGCGATGGGTTGGCAGTCTGTCCAGAGTGTATCCTGCCTTGATGCCCAATGACACCCGAGATAGGCACAGGCTCCCCGTGACCCGAGGTAGTTCATTTATTTACTTTTGTATTAACCTATATGTGAGAAGAAGAGAGAGTGTAATGTTTATTGAAAGTCTTTTTTTCCATGAAATGCTTGCTTTTTACAACATCTCTTGGGTATTGGGTGAAGTCTGTTGTGAAATGAATTGATGAATGAACTTTGCAGACTAGAGAATATAATTTAATAGATATTATGCATGTGTATTTCATTCGTTTGTATGATTGTTATGCCTGTTGTGGTGGTAAGAAAACATATCAACAGGTTTGTGTGCATGTGTGCTTATGCAAAACAGCTCATTACCCGGAAATGATTTTTTTAAAAAAAAGTGTTTTAATAAAACCTTTATTTATTTAAGGTTTTTAAAAGTATGTTTTAAATAGCATGAATCTATTTTCTAAAAATGCAGTATTTATGTTCAATGTTTGCTAAATTTGTATACTATATGTTAGATATTCTTTTAAAATGTGAATTAGTGGTATATTTGAGTGTTTTAGAACAAATTGTTAATATCCAGGTTCCTCCTCATCCTCCATTAGGCAGGTCTGAGCAATAGCACCAGTCACAGCATATGGGTCACAGTTGGCGGCAGGCCGGCGATCCTCCAAGTATCCACGCTTGTCCTGGCTAACTTGCAGTGGAATGCGGATGCTGACATCATGACTATCCACAGCAGCTGAAAACTCATGGATGTTGGAGGTACTGTTTAAGCCTGTGAGTCTCCTCTGGTTGTCCTGCCCACCATGAGGATCTGAGATTCGGATGTACTGGACATGACGTGTGTGTAATTTTTCTATGATCTTCTCGATATGTCTAATATAGTGGAGAAAAGCACAATAACAAGCATAAGGGATTAATGTTATATGAATACAACTGTTTGTCTATCCATGCATAAAAATGCACTCACTCCAGCCCTCCTTCTGCTCTAGTGGCCACAGTGCTGAAGTTAGAGTGGCAGCCAGCTCCATTCCAGTTCCCTGGGATGGGTTTGGGGTCCAGAGAGGCGATTACACCAAAGTCTTCACACACTCTGTGCAATAGGAAGCGTGCCATCCACAAGTGATCTCCTGCTACAATTCCTTCACATGGACCAACCTGGAACTCCCACTGAACAATGACAGGCAAAAATGTTTAGCAACATGTAGCTTTGAACCAGTGGTGTAGTTGGGGCCATACGCACGTATACGGAGTATTCTTACTTTTTCCCCAGGGCTGCTTGCATATAACGACTTCTATGGCTTAATATTAGCGTATACCAGGGGTATTCAATTAAAATTCAAAGAGGTCCAGTAACTAAAATTTCCTCCCAGCAAAGATCCGAATCTTATATTGTCACTTAAAATAGTGTACCCTCGTGTTAATAAAATCAACAACGCACACACATTTCTATATAAATTATTGTTAAATTTCAAGTGTTTTCAAAGTCTGAACTTGTATGACACTTGAATGGAAAACAATCCTGTAGTTGTCTTTACTACATGTCATGTAAGAGACAATAGACCCTAAATTTCTTCTGAATAAAATAAATAAAAAGTGCAAACACAGCTTTGAGCAGCCTGTACTTAGGGCCTATATTTCCATCCATCCATCCATTTTCTACCGCTTATCCGGGGCCGGGTCGCGGGGGCAGCAGTCTAAGCAGGGATGCCCAGACTTCCCTCTCCCCAGACACTTCCTCCAGCTCTTCCGGGGGAATACCGAGGCGTTCCCAGGCCAGCCGAGAGACATAGTCCCTCCAGCGTGTCCTAGGTCTTCCCCGGGGACTCCTCCCGGTTGGACATGCCCGGAACACCTCCCCAGGGAGGCGTCCAGGAGGCATCCGAAACAGATGCCCGAGCCACCTCAGCTGACCCCTCTCAATGTGGAGGAGCAGCGGCTCTACTCTGAGCTCCTCCCGAGTGACTGAGCTCCTCACCCTATCTCTAAGGGTGCGCCCAGCCACTCTGCGGAGGAAACTCATTTCGGCCGCCTGTATCCGGGATCTTGTCCTTTCGGTCATGACCCAAAGCTCATGGCCATAGGTGAGGGTAGGAACGTAGATCGACTGGTAAATAGAGAGCTTCGCCTTGCGACTCAGCTCTTTCTTCACCACAACAGATCGGTATATCGACCGCATCACTGCGGAAGATACACCGATCCGCCTGTCGACCTCCCGCTCCATCCTTCCCTCACTCGTGAACAGGACCCCAAGATACTTAAACTCCTCCACTTGAGGCAGGAACTCTCCACCAACCTGAAGAGGGCAAGCCACCCTTTTCCGGCTGAGAACCATGGCCTCGGACTTGGAGGTGCTGATTCTCATCCCCGCCGCTTCACACTCGGCTGCAAACCGTCCCAGTGCATGCTGAAGGTCCTGATTTGAAGAAGCCAACAGGACAACATCATCTGCAAAAAGCAGAGACGAAATCCTGTGGTCCCCAAACCTGACTCCCTCCGGCCCCCGACTGCGCCTAGAAATCCTGTCCATATAAATAATGAACAGGACCGGTGACAAAGGGCAGCCCTGCCGGAGTCCAACATGCACCGGGAACAAGTCTGACTTACACCCGGCAATGCGAACCAAACTCCTGCTCCGGTCATATAGGGACCGGACAGCCCTTAACAGAGGGCCCCGGACCCCATACTCCCAGAGCACCCCCCATAGGCCATCACGAGGGACACAGTCAAATGCCTTCTCCAGATCCACAAAACACATGTGGACTGGTTGGGCAAACTCCCATGAACCCTCCAGCAACCTGGTGAGGGTATAGAGATGGTCCAGTGTTCCATGACCAGGACAAAACCCGCATTGTTCCTCCTGAATCCAAGGTTCGACTATCGGCCGAATTCTCCTCTCCAGTACCCTGGCATAGACTTTTCCGGGGAGGCTGAGGAGTGTGATCCCCCTATAGTTGGAACACACCCTCCGGTCCCCCTTCTTAAACAGAGGGACCACCACCCCAGTCTGCCAGTCCAGAGGCACTGTCCCCAACCGCCACGTGATGTTGCAGAGGCGTGTCAGCCAAGACAGCCCCACAACATCCAGAGACTTAAGGTACTCAGGGCGGATCTCATCCACCCCCGGTGCCTTGCCACTGAGGAGCTTCTCAACTACATCAGTGACCTCAGCTTGGGGGATCGACGAGTCCACAACCGAG
Source organism: Tachysurus fulvidraco (assembly GCF_022655615.1). Taxonomy (NCBI): domain Eukaryota; kingdom Metazoa; phylum Chordata; class Actinopteri; order Siluriformes; family Bagridae; genus Tachysurus; species Tachysurus fulvidraco. Next base: position 17,941,694 of record NC_062538.1, read on the forward strand.
CCCTCCACCTCTGCTTCCTCAATGGAAGACATGTTGGTGGGGTTGAGGAGATCCTCGAAGTACTCCTTCCACCGTCCGAGGATGTCACCAGTCGAAGTCAGCAGATTCTGTAAACAGTGTGAGCAGGGCACTGCTTCCCCCTCCTGAGACGCCGGACGGTTTGCCAGAATTTCTTCGAGGCCAACCGATAGTCCTTCTCCATGGCCTCACCGAACTCCTCCCAGACCCGAGTTTTTGCCTCTGCAACCACCCGGGCTGAAGCTCGCTTGGCCCTCCGGTAACTATCAGCTGCCTCCGGAGTCCCCCGAGCCAACCAGGCTCGATAGGACTCCTTCTTCAGCTTGACGGCATGCCTTACTTCCGGGGTCCACCACCGGGTTCGGGGATTGCCACCACGACAGGCACTGGAGGCCTTACGGCCACAGCTCCGTGCGGCTGCATCAACAATGGAGGTGGAGAACATGGTCCACTCGGACTCAATGTCTCCAACCTCCCTCGGGATCTGGTTGAAGCTCTGCCGGAGGTGAGAGTTGAAGATCTCTCTGACAGGAGACTCTACCAAACGTTCCCAATGGACCCTCACAGTACGTTTGGGTCTGCCAAGTCTGTCCAACTTCCTCCCCTGCCATCGGACCCAACTCACCACCAGGTGGTGATCAGTTGACAGCTCCGCCCCTCTCTTTACCCGAGTGTCCAAGACATACGGCCGGAGGTCAGATGAAACAACCACAAAGTCGATCATCGACTTCCGACCTAGGGTGTCCTGGTGCCATGTGTACTGATGGACACCCTTATGCTTGAACATGGTGTTTGTTATGGATAAACTGTGACTAGCACAGAAGTCCAATAACAGAACACCACTCGGGTTCAGTTCGGGGGGGCCGTTCCTCCCAATCACGCCCCTCCAGGTGTCACTGTCGCTGCCCACTTGAGCGTTGAAGTCCCCCAGTAGAATGACGGAGTCCCCAGTCAGACTTTCTAGCACCCCTTCCAGAGACGCCAAGAAGGTCGGGTACTCTACACTGCCATTTGGCCCATAAGCACAAATAACAGTGAGAGACCTCTCCCCGACCCTCTCGTTCACCGGGGTGAACTCCAACACATGGCTGCTGAGCTGGGGGGCTATGAGCAAGCCCACACCAGCCCGCCGCCTCTCACCGTGGGCAACTCCAGAGTAGTAGAGAGTCCAGCCTCTCTCGAGGAGTTGGGTTCCAGAGCCCAAGCTGTGCGTGGAGGCGAGCCCAACTATCTCTAGTCGGTATCTCTCAACCTCCCGCACCAGCTCAGGCTCCTTCCCCCCCAGCGAGGTGACATTCCATGTCCCTAGAGTCAGATTCCGTGTTCGGAGATTGGGTCGCCGAGGCTCCCGCCTTCGACTGCCACCCAATCCACATTGCACCAGCCCCTTACGGTTTCTCCTGCAGGTGGTGGGCCCACAGGAGATCGGCCCCACGTCGCTCCTTCGGGCTGAGCCCGGCCGGGCCCCGTGGGGTAAGACCCGGCCACCAGGCGCTCGCATGCGAGCCCCAACCCCGGGCCTGGCTCCAGGGTGGGGCCCCGGTTGCGCCATACCGGGCGACGTCACGGACCTTGTTATTATTTTCTTCATAAAGGGTTTTTGAACCGCTCTTTGTCTGGCCTGTCACCTAGGACCTGTTTGCCTTGGGAGACCCTACCAGGGGCAGAAAGCCCCAGACAACATAGCTCCTAGGATCATTCAGGCACGCAAACCCCTCCACCACAATAAGGTGGCGGTTCAAGGAGGGGGGCCTATATTTCAAGTAATGTAAAACATTCAGAATCTTTTGAATAAAATAAAAGTGCTTTTAATCTTTAAGAAAAAAATTAAACAAAAGACTTTTGAGCTTCCCCCTTTTTTAAACATTAACTACATTAATTACACATGAACCTTAGGCAAAAGGACATTTCAAGTAAAATAGAACAAAGCAGGATTTACTGAATTAAAGAAAAGTGCAGAGCTTTGAGCAGCTCCCTTTTTCCTCTCTCCTTTACCTCTCCTTACTCCCTTTCCATCTTCCGTTCCTAGTGAGAGAAATGGGCATGTAACTGTCCTGTCAGCAGTTTGAATCCTAATTGTCTTGCCAGCGTAATTAGGTGCATTACTGCCACCTTCTGCTCTGGAGTATGGAAGAGAAACAATCTGTTTTTGGCTTGGCTTTTGATGACGCTCCTGTCGTAACTAGATTAACTTTGCATGAACGAAAGATTTATCTTTTTATTAATATCAAAAAGCTTATAGAATCTTATAATATTAGATTATAATAAGGAGATGCTTAATATGATAATATTAGAATATTAACGGGTCCGCCATTTGGTGATGCCCGGCGTATACCCTCGGTATACCCACTTGTTTTGCTGCTTAACACGCCCATAATTTACCCTTGTCTTTTCTTCCCCTTTAACAGCATCGCATTTTTTAACTCGCTAAACTTCGTTGTAATTGGTTTATTTTTATTTGAATTCCTCCCCCTTTCCCCACCCCCGACTGCTGTCACATAAGACGTGTTTACAGGGAGGAGAGTTTACTTCATCAAAAGAAGCTGGTGTCGTGCTGAAGCAGATTTAAGTAAAGTTGGCCGCATATTCACAGATTCCCGAGTCAATAACTCCTGAGCGAAACGCTCTTATTACACAAATAACACCTCTTTTCTATGATAGTAATGTAGAGAGGCAGCTACAACCCAATTTTCCTCAAAATCAGCTTTCCGCCACGGCTGAAAAAATACACAAATCTCTATGGGATGCAGTTCAATAGACGATTCATCAGAAAAATCAAACTTATGCCACTTTTCCACAGTCCATGTTACAATAGATAGAAAAAATGTTTGGGACATACTCTAACTGAACAAGGGGGGCACGGTGGCTTAGTGGTTAGCACATTTGCCTCACACCTCCAGGGTTGGGGGTTTGATTCCCGCCTCCACCTTGTGTGTGTGGAGTTTGCATGTTCTCCCCGTGCCTCGGGGGTTTCCTTCGGGTACTCCAGTTTCAAGTAATTCAATAACAGATTTACACAATACAAAGTTTTTATGTTATATAGTTATTACGAGATCTATCCTTGAAAGGTTATACTATTCTGTGTGTTGTTTTTGCTTTTCTTGTTTTGGCAGAGTGGCAGGGAACAGGGGGTTTAAGAGGTGGGCGGGGGTAGTAGTGTACCACTTTTTTTTTGAGGACTACACCACTGCTTTGAACCATTCAAAAGGCTAGATTCATATCTGGTGATTTAAAAATGTCAAAAAAGATGGAAAAAAGACAAGAAAATTACAAGGGTTACCTACTGCTTCCACCAAGATAATGCAGTATGGAGCCAATGCACATTGCTCTATCCCATAATTTCAAAAGCCTTCTTTTTCTTTTTTACTTTCTTTGTTCTTTTTTTTTACCATTTTGGACACAACTTTATATTTTGATTAAATTGATATTTAGATGGGACAATCTTCAGACATGGGTATACACATACACTTAATTTTATGAGCTCTTCATTCAGATTTTTCTTGAGAAGAAACATCTGAGACATTCAACAGCAAATAAACACCTTTAAATAATGGCACTTGACTTTCAAGTCCTTGTTATAACTTATAAAATTGCTTTCCCTCAGATGAGCTAAAATAATTCAAGAAACATCATCAGAATTACATGTAAATGAGACCTGTCTCCATTTTGCCGCACAGTTCTAAATAGTACTTGTGTCTGTAGTTACTGAGTTCTGAATATTGAGGTGTGCAGTTGTGGTTATTAAATCTTCACCTCATATCAGAATGCATCCCACAATGAATGAAATAAATGGAATTTGGTAATTACCTGAGAGGGCATCGACTCAGCATTGGTACCACAAATTTTGATGCCTGCATAAATGCATGCTTTATAGTGACACTCTGCAATGTCTCTGCCATAAGCTCTATCTGCACCCACTCCACAATTATATGGTCCTGATAGACGGATAAAGAAAAACAGCTGTTAGAATTAATAGGACAAGTCGTATCCTTTTATCTTGCATAATAAAATAGCCAAACATCTAATCCATTCTGTGTACTCTATAATATCTATAAATTCAGTAAAAAAAGACTGAATTTACTACCCTGTGGTTTGGGGTAACTGTTTGATGGCCAGGAGTATGGACGTCCATCTATCCCCAGCAGAGTATACTCCTGCTCCATCCCAAACCACGGTATGGAATCCTTCACCTTCTCCATGATTTTCTTACAGGCATGCCGATGGTTAGTGTCTACAAATGAAATCAAAATACAGCTTTTAAATCAATTTTAAATGAATAAAATCTACTAATCCATTAGTCAAATGAGCTTTTTTTGACTTTACCTGCAGGTTTGCGGTTGATCTTGAGGACTTCACATAGCACCAGTTTATTGGGGTCCAGAATAAAAGGGTCTCTGAATATACATACAGGAACCAGGATCATGGTGTTGAGAGTCACAGGGTGGTTTATGCTAAGGAACACACAGTTCCACTCTGGAATATCTAGCACAAGAAAAGCAAAGATCTCAAGCGAAAATTAAAAATTCCTTACCATGATACAGTTACTGATCATATACCAAGAAAATATCTATATTTTTTGAAGTAAAGCCCCAAATTCCTTATTTCAAATAGACAATTCCTTAAAATGTGAAGTTTTATGTATAAGAAAGAATCACAAAAATAGTCCATCTACAAGGGTTAAATTAATAAATGTAATAAATATTAGATAATATAGTGTACGTAGGAAATTACATGAGTTTGATTTGATGATCCATTTTTAAATGTAAAGTTTTTATTTCCCTTCATTTTAGAAATTTGAAATATGAAAGTATTTGGTCAACATGTGAACTGCATTTAAAATGTAGAAATTTCCAAAATAAACACATGAAACTCATGGAATTTTTATTCTGTTATCCCATTTTCCCATAATGCCATTCAGATTGAACAACTAGACCAAACGCACATTGTCCAAATGACCGAACTACAATTTTAGACATTTTGGTTTTGTTTTGTTCTAAACAAATCTCAGTTAGAGCAAAATTTCAGTCTAGGTGCTTATGATACCCTCAATGCTGCTGGGTTCAGACTCCAAGGTTCGCGTTTTGCACCGAAGGCTCTCCCCAGATTCATCGATCCAAACATAGGTGACCTGACAGAGACCTCCCTGAGGAAGGCTGAGGTAGTGGGAGCTCCGCACCTTATTTAGTTGCGAGCTAATAGACAAGGCGTATGTCATGTCAGCCCCTGTAATAGTTTAGGTAGAACAAAAATGAAGAAAGAACAGAGATACTTTAAAAACAGAACAGTGGAAACAATGAGCAAGATAAGTAATGCAGATCACTGTTCGTGCCATGCAGTCCAAAACAAATTAGAGTTATTATTGCCAGCTTGAAGTTTTTAAACTTCATTTTTAAAATGTTTTCCAACGAGAAGGTGTCTTATATTATGTGAAGCATTAATCATTAAAATGATACCGTATTAAGACAAGTCTGTTAATATAATGCTGTTGTTTATAAAAAGAAATAATAAACAGTTTCTAAACAATCAGTTTCCAAAATTCATCAGTGGTGTAGTATAGTATAATTTAATAGTTTACCATCTAAATGGTGCTTGAAAATAATTAGATAAATTACATAGAACTGTACAAAAAATATTTAAGCATGTTCATGAATAAATGTCTGAAAATAAGCACATTCTCTTCTCACAAAGGAGACTTACTTTAGGAGAATTGCTTGTCCCTCTGGTTAGCTGTACGCAAATGAAACTACAAAACCTGAATCCTAAATTTAAAAGTCGGTTGGCTGTGATGTAAAAAAAAAAGGCCACACCTACTGCTAGGTCACTCCTACTTTATTAAGCAACTTGGACAACTTATTCAAAGCCAATCCAAAGGTTTTTTCTTGTAAATATGTGTAAGATTCAGTCCTTACTTTGACCAAAAACCTGGCCTGTTTTGTGTATTATGTTAGCTAATTTAAAAAAAAAAAAAAAAAAGTTGAGACATCTTCATTTACATAACACAAAGAAAGAAAGAACAGAACACTATAAGAAATGATTTATGGGGTTAATCAGTAAAGCTTAAAAGGAAGAACATTTTCAACATAAAAAATGAAGTTTGTTACAGTACATGTACCGTACATTGTCACACGACACTAAAACTAAAATTACAGCATATCCTAAGCTAATTCATCGACCTAATTCATCATATAAATAATGGACCCTGTTATCCTGCATATTGTAATTTTTGGAGTTTGTGTGAGACTGCAAAGTTGCTTCAAACAGAGCTGAATTTGCATGGATTAGAACAAAAGATTTGCTATTAAAATTCATTATAGATATTGTTTTATCAAAATTTTGTGCTAGAAAAAACTACCAAAAAAAACACAAAGTTGAGACAAGTTAGAATATCTTGAGTTATGAAATTTGCCCACTTAATATCACCAAAACATTGTAATAAAATTTAAGTTGTTTTAACTTAATTAAGCTTTTAGAGGTTAAATCAAAACATATTGGTTGTACTAAACAAATTGGGTTAGTCTATCTATAAAAGTTTTATGATATTTACTAAACAATGAATGAGTTTAAATTACTTAAAAAGATGCATGCAAATTGTTACCTTATTTTTTTTTTAGTTAAGCCAGTGTAATATTCATTCATTCATTTTCTACCGCTTATCCGAACTTCTTGGGTCACGGGGAGCCTGTGCCTATCCCAGGCGTCATCGGGCATCGAGGCAGGATACACCCTGGACGGAGTGCCAACTCATCGCAGGGCACACACACACTCTCATTCACTCATGCAATCACACACTATGGACAATTTTCCAGAGATGACAATCAACCTACCATGCATGTCTTTGGACCGAGGGACGAATCCGGAGTACCCAGAAGAAAATCCCCGAGGCATAAGGAGAACATGCAAAACACACACAATGCGGAGGCGGGAATCAAACCCCCAACCCTGGAGGTGTGAGGTAAACGTGCTAACCACTAAACCACTGTGCCCCCCAACACTGAACATTTTGTTACACTTTTATTAAATATAAATGTAATATATTATATGTAATAATTAAATATAATGATGTATTAACAATGTCTGGTGGAAGACACTGCAAGAAATACAGGATTAGATGATATAGTTAAAATCTTCATTCATTTATACATCATGTATTGTGAAATGTCACTTTTCCAATCGGACACTTAGCACAAGAGATTTGACTTGATCCATGCGGCTGATGGTGGAGTCTCATGTCACGACGCTCCCACAGCGTAGGGAATTGTGTGCAGTGCAGGCCTTCCTAATATGTCTTTGCAGCATTATTTATTCCTGTAGGTACTTTTATTCTGCAAATGTATAATCCAAGTGTTATTAAAATAAACAATGGCTCATATATCAGTTGGGTTAAGTGCAAATGTTGGATTCTAATGAAGTACAGTAGGTGTGCTCTGTTTTTGCAAAAAAAAAAAAAAAAAAAAAAAATGGCGAAACAAAATACCAAGGTCTTTCCTGTAATAAACTGATAAAAGAATATACACTATTATATGCCGCTAGTGTTCAGATTGTTAAAATCATGCAAAATCATTTTAACAACCAGTTTTGTTAATTATGTCTTCAGGGTATACAAACTTTTCAAAAATTTGCAGTTTGAATTTGCACTCTATGTTGTCCAAACTCTCATGTTTCGTGGAGGGAATTAGGACTGGCAAGCCACAGGGAGAAAACTTTATTTCTATTTCAATGCGGAGAGGAAGGATAGGGAAATGAATCAACAACAAACACCTGGATATTTTTTCTTGTGAAATTTTTTTGGATGAAAGAGACTGCCCAAAAAAGAGATCAGTTTTAAAATAAATTTCACAGTGTGACTATGGTTAGACTTGCAAAGACAAAGACTGGCTCAGTGAAACAAACTGAAAATTGAGATTGGTATGACGGAACCTTTCATATCTGAAATTTATTCTTCGTTTAACTAATGTGTTTTTGATCTGTTTTTGTAATCTATAGTCAAATGATCTAAATCAGTTGTTTTTTTCTAAATTGAAGAGAATTGATTGTATTATAAATTCATATTGACAGTACAAATTGTCTTGAGGTCTTCTTGTCTTCTTTTATTTTATTTATTTATTTTTGTATTAACCTATACAGGAGAAGAAGAGGCTGTCGGGGAGCACCCTGCTTCTTCTCCTGTGCACGCCCCGCCTGCTCGGAGCTCATCGCCAACGTACTGATTTCGTACTTGCTCCTCATTACACTGGCCTATATAAGCACCACATTCGCTCCACTCCAGCATCCGTTATTGTTTTCTGTTTCCAGTGTGTTTACTCTGCCTGCCTTTTCATTAAACCCTGTTTTGCTGGTGCCTCTGCTTCCGCCTCCTTCACTTCGCCTGACAGAATAACGGATCGAAAGACAAAAGAGAGAACAAAGGACAGGATCTGCCGGGCTCTAACCTCGCGATGTATCAACAACCCAGCACCGCTTCCGATTCGGTTCGGGACCTCATTGCTGCGCTCCGAGCCGCTTTCCCTTCCTCCGCTGCTCAACAAACCCCCCCGCTTCCACCAGCAGCCCCATGGCACTTCCGGTTGCCTTTTCCGGAGCAGCTTCCGAATGCGGTTTCCAGCTCCAGGTGAATCTATATATTGAGATGCACCCACAGCGATGCCCCACCGAACGATCCAAAGTAGCGTTCTTCATTTCCCTCCTCTCCGGGAGAGCGCTGGCTTGGGTACAATCGCCGTGGGACGCCGCTAGCCTGGCTACGCAATCTTATGCTGGGTTCACCGCGATGCCCCACCGAACGATCCAAAGTAGCGTTCTTCATTTCCCTCCTCTCCGGGAGAGCGCTGGCTTGGGTACAATCGCCGTGGGACGCCGCTAGCCTGGCTACGCAATCTTATGCTGGGTTCACCGCGCACTTCCTGGAAGTGTTTTGCGCCTCTTCCGGCGTCCTCACCACGGCCGACCAGCTGCTCAGCTTACGTCAGGGAACGACAGCATTTCGGATTACAGCCGTCATTTCCGCACCCTGGCGGCATCTAATGGCTGGAACGAGTCAGCTCAGTGTTTATCGACAGGGATTAAATCCTGAGATCAAGCAGGGCATGGCGGTGCATGAGGATACAGTGGGGCTGGAGAGCTTTATCCAGAAATCCATCGAGCTCTCTCAGCGCCTGGCAGCCTGTCATCCCGCTCCCACTCCTACTCAACCGGGAGTGCTGCAAGGCGCAACGGCCGCCCCCGATGCCGACCCTATGCAGCTGGGCTCCCAGAGACTGTCCCGGAGAGAAAGAGACCGCCGCCTGGCCATGGCAAGGTGCCTGTACTGCGGATCGCCGGGACACTCCGTCACTCGGTGCCCCACACGCCCCGTTCCCCACTGACATCTCACTCTTATCCAAGCTCACTGTGTCTCTTCTAACCCCCGCTCTATCTATCTCTGTACGTGCCCTAAGGCCCAGGCCTGCCTTGACCACTTACGCCTCCCCCGAGAGAGGGGCTCCCAGGACTTAGAGGTACAAACCATTCAGGGACGCCCGCTGGGAAAGGGGTGGGTGCACACCGGTAGTGACGCTCCAAGTGGGGCTATTCCATCGAGAGGAGATCCGGTTCCTGGTCCTGGAGTGTTCCACTGTCAGTGTGATCCTGGGGAGGCCATGGTTACAAAAGCACGCACCGAGGTGCTCCTGGGATCCCTGTGACGTCCTGGAGTGGAGTCTCCACTGTAAGGAGCACTGTCTCTCCCAGCTTCCGACGCGGGTCCAGGGGGCTATGATCGGCGCCACCTGGGTGGAAGAGGCTACAACTACAACTCAGGCAAACATCCCCGAGGAGTACCGGGACTTCGAGGACGTGTTCAGTGCCCAAGCCGCCACCTGTCTCCCCCCCTCATCGACCCTGGGACTGCTGCATTGACCTGCTCCCCGGTGCTAAGCTACCCAAGGGCAGTGTGTACCTGCTGTCCACTCCTGAACACCGAGCAATGAAGGAATACATCCAGCAGGCTGTCTGTCAGGGGTTTATCACGCACTCGTCCTCCCCAGCAGCATCCAGCTTCTTTTTCGTGGGAAAGAAGGATGGAGGTCTTCGCCCCTGTATTGATTACCGGCAGCTGAACTCCCAAATCGCTCCTCTTCCGTACCCCCTCCTACTCGTGCCTGCTGCTCTGGAGGACCTGCAGGATGCAAGGGTTTTCACCAAGCTTGATCTCCGGAGCGACTACAACCTAATATGCATAAGGAAGGGAGATGAGTGGAAGACTGCCTTCATCACACCCTCGGGGCACTATGAATACCGGGTCATGCCGTATGGCTTATCCATCGCTCCAGCTGTCTTCCAGGGGTTCACGAACGAGGTACTTTGGTCCAGAGGTTCGTCATGGTCTACATAAACGACATCCTGATCTACTCCCGAAATGGGGAGGAACACCTGAGACACGTGCGTGCCGTCCTGGAGGTACTGCGTTCACACCGGCTCTACCTGAACCTCTCGAAGTGCGAGTTCCACCGCCATACTATCCCCATCCTGGGCTACATCATCAGTGTGGAGGGGATCCAGATGGATGAAGGAAAGGTAAAGGCAGTGAGGGAGTGGCCCGTTCCTGAGTCGATCAAGGAGCTCCAGCGTTTCCTGGGTTTCGCGAATTTCTATAGCCGGATCACCGTCCCTCTCACTTCACTCCTCAGGGGTAAAGCCCGATCCCTGAGGTGGACCAGGGAGGCTCAGGAGGCCTTCCACGAGCTTCGCCAATGCTTCTGTAGCGCTCTGCGTCACCCAGACTCCCGGAGGCCCTTCATGGTCGAGGTAGACGCGTCTTCTACTGGAGTGGGGGCCACACTTTCCCAGCGATCGGGAACCCCTGCTCAGCTCCACCCATGTGCCTTCTTCTCCCACAAGCTCTCCGCAGCCGAACAGAACTACAACCTCGGCAACCGTGAGCTTCTGGCCATCAAGCTGGCCCTGGATAAATGGAGACACTGGCTGGTGGGAGCCGATCACCCGTTCACCGTGGTCACCGACCACAAGAACCTCCAGTACCTATGAGATGCACGGAGGCTTAATCCCCAACAGGCACGCTTTTTCAGCAGGTTCCGGTTCCACATCACCTATTGGGCCGGTACACTCAACGGCAAAGCCGATGCCCTATCCGGGATGTACGGGCCGGACGAACCCATTGACCCGGAACCCATCCTTCCTCCCGCGCTCATCCTGGGGCCCATCGTTTGAGAGATTGCCTGCAAGATTCGCACGGCATCGCTCCACGAGGCCACGCCTGCGGGATGCCCAGAAGGACGTGTCTTCGTCCTGACCTCCTGCCGAAGCTGTCTGATCAGATCAGTCCACGACGGACCGGGCACAGGCCACCCGGGTGGAAAACGGACGGTCCAGCTCGTCCAAACACGATACTGGTGGCCCTGCATGACAGAGGAGGTCACACGGTATGTGTAGGAATGCCCCACCTACGCCATTTCCAAGGTCCCACACCACCTGCCCATGGGCAAGCTAATGCCGCTCCCTGTCCCTCAGCACCCCTGGTCTCACCTGGGAATTGATTTTGTGACTGACTTGCCCCGGACGGAGGGCCACACTTGCATCCGGGTGGTGGTAGACCGATTCTATAAGGCCTGCCACTTCATCCCCATGAAGAGCCTGCCGACCGCCCTCAAGACAGCGGAAGCCCTGTTCCATCATGTCTTCCGGAACTTTGGACTCCCCGAGGAAATCGTCTCGGGCCGAGGGCCTCAGTTCACGTCCCGGGTCTGGAGAGGGTTCTTCAAACTCCTGGGGGTGTCCACGAACCTAACATCAGGATACCACCCACAGTCTAACTGCCAGGCCGAGCGAAAAATCCAGGAACTGAGCCGTTATTTGAGGACCTACTACAGCCAGGATCAAGGGGAGTGGTGTCGGTTTCTGCCATTGGCCGAGTATGCCCAGAACTCGCTCTGCCAGGACACTACAGATGGCCCCGCGGTCCCCGCACAGCCGGAAATCGTGGACCAGCCCGATATCTATGTGGTGAAGGAAGTTCTGGATTCTAGGCGGCGCAGGGGTCGCCTCGAGTACCTGGTGAACTGGGAGGGATATGGGCCGGAGGAGCGGTCATGGGTGGCTCGGCGAGACGTGCTGGATCCGGCGCTGCTTGCGGAGTTCCAAACTTCACATCCACGCTGCCCGGCACCCCGGTCGAGGGGCCGGCCTCATCGCCGGGTCAGGGCGTCTGGTGCCGCCCCTGGGGGAGGGGGTGGTATCAGGGAGCACCCTGCTTCTTCTCCTGTGCACGCCCCGCCTGCTTTGGAGCTCATTGCCAACGTACTGATTTCGCACACCTGGTCCTCATTACACTGGCCTATATAAGCACCACAGCTGTGATATGAATTGATGAATTAACTCTGCAGACTAAAGAATATAATTTAATAGATATTATACATGTGTATTCCATTTGTTTGTATGATTGTTATGCCTGTTGTGGTGGTAAGAAAACAAAAAAACAGGTTTGTGTGCACAGCCCATTACCCGGAAATGAAAAAAAAAAGTGTTTTAATAAAACTTTTATTTATTTAAGATTTTTTAAAAACATGTTTTAAATAGCATGAATATTCTTTTAAAGTGTGAATTAGTGGTATATTTGAATGTTTTAGAACAAATCGTTAATATCCAGGTTCCTCCTCATCCTCCATTAGGTAGGTTTGAGCAATAGCACTGGTCACAGTATGTGTCACAGTTGGTGGCAGGCCGGCGATCCTCCAAGTATCCACGCTTGTCCTGGCTAACTTGCAGTGGAATGCGGATGCTGACATCATGACTATCCACAGCAGCTGAAAACTCCTGGATGTTGGAGGTACTGTTTAAGCCAGTAAGTCTCCTCTGGTTGTCCTGCCCACCATGAGGATCTGAGACTCGGATGTACTGGACATGACGTGCGCGTGATTTTTCTATGATCTTCTTGATATGCCTAATATAGTGGAGAAAAGCACAATGACAATCATAAGGTATTAATGTTACATGAATGCACTCACTCCAGCCCTCCATCTGCTCTAGTGGCCACAGTGCTGACGTTAGTGTGGCAGCCAGCTTCATTCTAGTTCCCTGGGATGGGTTTGGGGTCCAGAGAGGCGATTACTCCAAAGTCTTCACACACTCTGTGCAATAGGAAGCGTGCCATCCACAAGTGATCTCCTCCTACAATTCCTTCACATGGACCCACCTGGAACTCTCACTGTATGGAGACAGGCAAAATGTTTAGCAACATGTAGTTTTGAACCATTGAAAAGGCTATATTCATATCTGGTGATTTAAAAACTTCAAAAAAGATGGGGAAAAAAAGACAAGAAAATTACAAGGGTGACTTACTGCTTCCACCAAGATAATACAGTATGAAGCCAATGCACATTGCTCTATCCCATAATTTCAAAAGCCTTCTTTTTCTTTTTTACTTTCTTCATTCTTTTTTACCATTTTGGACAAAACTTTATATTTTGATTAAATTGATATTTAGACATGGGTATACACATACACTTAATTTTATGAGCTCTTTTTCTTGAGAAGAAACATCTGAGACGTTCAACAGCAAATAAACACCTTTAAATTGTGGCACTTGCCTTTAAAGTCCTTATTATATTTTATAAAATTGCTTTCCCTCAGATGAGCTAAAATAATTCAAGAAACATCTTCAGAATGACATGTAAATTAGACCTGTCTCAATTTTGCCCCACAGTTCTATATAGTACTTGTGTCTGTAGTTATGACTGAGTTCTGAACATTGAGGTATAAAGTTGTGGTTATTAAATCTTCACATCATCTCTGAATGCATCCCACAATGAATGAAATAAATAGAATTTGGTAATTACCTGAGAAGGCATCGACTCAGCATTGGTACCACAAATTTTGATGCCTGCATAAATGCATGCTTTATAGTGACACTCTGCAATGTCTTTGCCATAAGCTCTATCTGCACCCACTCCACAATAATATGGTGTAGTGGGTGCAGATAGAGTCCATCTATCCCCGGCAGAGTATACTCCTGCTCCATCCCAAACCACAGTATGGAATCCTTCACCTTCTCCATGATTTTCTTGCAGGCATGCCGATAGCTAGAGTCTACAAATGAAATCAAAATACAGCTTTTAAAATAAATTTTAAATTAATAAAATCTACTAATCCATTAGTCAAATGAGTTTTTTTGACTTTACCTGCAGGTTTGCGGTTGATCTTGAGCACTTCACATAGCACCAGTTTGTTGGGGTCCAGCATAAAAGGGTCTCTGAATATACATACAGGAACCAGGATCATGGTGCTGAGAGTCACAGGGTGGTTTATGCTAAAGAACATACAGTTCCACTCCCTGAGGAAGGCTGAGGTAGTGGGAGCTCCGCACCTCATTTAGTTGTGAGCTAATAGACAAGGCGTACGTCATGGCAGCACCTGTATTAGTTTAGGTAGAACAAAAATGAAGAAAGAACAGAGATACTCTAAAAACAGAACAGTGGAAACACTGAGCAAGATAAGCAATGCAGATCACTGTTCATGCCATGCAGTCCAAAACAAATTAGAGTTATTATTGCCAGCTTGAAGTTTTAAAATGTTTTCCAATGAGAAGGTGTCTTATATTATGTGAAGCATTAATTGCTAAAATGATACCATATTAAGACAAGTCCATTAATATAAGGCTGTGGTTTATAAAAAGAAATAATAGACAAGGTTTCTAAACAATCAGATTCCAAAATTTATCAGTGGAGTAGTATAATTTAATAGTTTACCATCTAAACAGTGCTTGCAAATAATTAGATAAATTATATACAAATTACAAAAAAATGACAAATTACATCTGTAAATACCTAAGAGACAACAAATATTTAAGCATGTTTATGAATAAATGTCTGAAAGTAAGAGCATTTTCTACACACAAAGGAGACTCACTTTAGGAAGATTACTTGTTACTGGAATGTTTTCTGGGAGAGTCCTAGGCTGTTCCGTGCTGACGGCCAGCACCCCAGCAGAGTTGGAGCGGAGATCCTCTCGGACCACATCTCCAAGGTGCTGCACACCTTCTGACTGGTAAACTAGGATTTAAATCTAATTTTCAATAGCCATCCTTCACATCGTCACATTGATACAAATGCACACATAGCTCATCCTATAGAAACTGTGTCTGTTCCCCGAGTAGTGAGATCAAAAAGTAAATGCACGAGAAAATCTCAAAACAATCTTACTGTAATTAGACCAGAAAAATGGAAAAGAAACAAACAAAAACAGTTCCTAAAGTTTGGGCTTCTGAACATTAGATCACTTGCACCCAAAGCACTTATTGTAAATGGAATCATCTCAGACAATAGCCTTACTGCATCAGTCTAAATGAGTCAGTCTAAATGAGTCTACACCATCAGGATATATCTATAAGCATGAGCCTCGTCAGACTGGTCGTGGAGGTGGTGTTACCTCTATCTCGTGATCTCCTTACTGTTACTCAGAGAACACAGTATAGATTTAGTTATTTTGAAGTGCTTGTTCTTAATGCTGCACTCTTGCACATGCACACGAAAAAAGCCATGATGTCTTTTGCTATAGCGGCCGTGTACAGACCCCCAGGACCATACACTGATTTTCTTACAGAGTTTGCAGATTTTCTCTCAGACATCCTGCGAATCCTGAGGCATCTAGAGATCTACCAGCTCCAGTTAGACTCTGCTATACTAAAAAGATGTGAACTCCATGTGATCTTTTGAATATATACAACATTTGTTAGACTGTATATTTATAATCAAACCCTCCAGTGTCACCCATATGAGGATGGGTTCCCTTCGAGCCTGGTTCCTCTCAAGGTTTCTTCCTTACCATCTAAGGGAGTTTTTCCTTGCCACTGCTGCCTTAGTCACCTCAGACTTGCTCATTGGGGATATATACATACACATTGTGAACTAAATCTATCTAATATTAATCTTTAATTTTGTATTCTATTAATCTTTATATTATTCTTATAATAACCCTTTGTTCTATGTTTATGTTCTGTAAAGCTGCTTTGAGACAATGTCAATTATAAAAGTGCTGTACAAATAAACTTGAATTGAATTGAATTGAACTTGTCCCTCTGGTTAGCTGTATGCAAATTAAACTACGAAACCTAAACCCTAAATTTAAAAGTTGGTTGGCTGTGATGTAAAAAAAAAAGGCCACACCTACTGCAACACCTGGTCACTCCTATTTTATTAAGCAACCTGGGCAGCTTATTCAAAGTCAATCCAAAGGTTTTTTCTAGTAAATGTTTGTAAGATTCAGTTCTTATTTTGACCAAAAACGTGCAGTGTTTTGTTTATTATGTTAGCTAATTAAAAAAAAAAAAAAAAAGTTGAGACATCTTCATTTCCATAACACAAAGATAGAAAGAACAGAACACTATAAGAAATGATTTATGGGGTTAATCAGTAAAGCTTAAAAGGAAGAACATTTTCAACATAAAAAATTAAGTTTGTTACAGTGCATGTACCGTACATTGTCACACGACACTAAAACTAAAATTACAGCATATCCTAAGCTAATTCATCGATTCTATAAATAATGGAGTTTTGGCTAGATAGTGTGTTCAAGCTGACTCTACTGTATGGACGGCTAAATATTTTATAGTCGCAGCTAAATGATCTTATGTTGATGACCTAGTTGTTTTTGTGTGAGGTTAAACGTTAATTATATTACAGCTAAAGAACATTCTGTGTCTTTAAAAGCAGGCTGCAAAAGCCACCATGTTGTAGAAAGTAGGAAAAGACATAATAATAAGCGAGTTCATTTAAGCACATTACCTAAAGCATGGCATTGTGTGTTTGCACCATTTTTCACATTGCCCTAGACCTGACCACATTTAAGTTTTACTTGTTACTTCAAGCAGTGAGAGATTTGCTTCAGTGATTCAATTCAGTTCACTCTTCTGTGCTATATCTATTATTATGCTGGCTAGTATGTCTGACTTCTATTCCCCTTCAAGATGTTTAGAGTTAAAAATGTAAATGTGATTTAAACTTAAAGATAAGTTTTTAAAGATTAACACTTCTCCTCCATTCCTTAGGCAGCTTCTCACTATCTAAAATCCTGTTGAACAATATAAATAGAAACGCCACTGATGTCTCTCCAATACCTGTGGAGTCCTTCTCCACAGGTATGTCATCCGGACCAACAGCTTTTCCACTGTTGATTCACCTCAGAGCGTTCCTCACTTCATCCTTTCTAATTTTTAATATTACTTGCTCTACAATATTCACCTCTCCCTCCTGTCTTTCCCTCTTATTTTCCTCATTCATCAGGTCCTCAAATTACTCCTTCCATCTTTTCTGTACACTCTCCTTGCCTGTTATCACCTTTCCATCTCTATCTTTAATCGCCCTTATCTGTTGCACATCCTTATCATCTCTTTCTCTCTGTCTTGCTCAACTGAATAAGTCCTTCTTGCCTTTCCTCGTGTCTAATCAGGCATACAACTCATTGTTTGCTTTCTGTTTGGCCTTTGCCACATCCCTCTTCACTCTGTGCTGCAATTCCTTCTAATCCTGTTTACGTTCTTCAATCCCTTCTATGTCTAACTTCTTTTTAGCTAGAATCTTCCTTTGAATGTTGTCCTGTACTTCCTTGTTCCACCGCCATGTTTTCTTTCTCCTTCAAGATTACACACCTAGCACCCTCCTACCTGTCTTCCTGATCACTTTTGCTGTAGATTAGCAGTCATCTTGAAGCTCTTCCTGACCACCCAAATCTTCCACAGTCTTCCTTTTTAACCTTCCACCACATGGTCTTATTTTCTATTTTTTCTCTCCTCTTCTTCCTGACCACCAGAGACATCTTACACATCACAACCCAATGCTGTCTGGCTACATTCCCTCCTACCACCACTTTGAAGTCACTAATCTCTCTCAGATTGCCCCGTCTACATAGAATGTAGTCTCTGTGCTTTGCTCCCCTTCCATCTGGTCTCCTGCACACAGATATATCTACCTTCCTTCTCTCCATCATGTCCGCCAGCTCTCTACCTTTCCCTGTCATAGAATCAATGTTAAGAATCCCTATTCTCAGACCTGTAGTACACTCCTGCCTTTCCTCTTCTCTCTCTGCCAGAGAGTTTCAGAGTAGAATGGAACCAAAATTAGTTAAAATTTTAAATTTGACCACTTAATATCACCAAAACTTCATAAACTTGTAATGAAAATTAAGTTGTTTTAACTTAATTAAGCTTTATGTGGTCAAACTAGTGTTCGAATTAATAGGCAAGTCGTACCCTTTTATCCTGCATATTGTAAATGCATCAATTTGCATCTAGTTTGTGTGAGACTGCAAAGTTGCTTCAAACAGAGCTGAATTTGCATGGATTAGAACAAAAGATTTGCTATTAAAATAGTTGAACACTGAACATTGTCCATTTTTATTACACACGTATTCATTATAGATATTGTTTTATCAAAATTTTGTACAAGACACTGCAAGAAATATATGATTTGATATAGCTCTATGACTTTGTTGTGTAGAGAATTTCATTTATACCTCCTGTATATTGAAATCTTAATTATGGTTTTTATTCAGGGAACTCTTCAGATGTAAAATTATTCCACTGAACTATTGAAATCTCATTATTTAAATGTTGGCAATAATATCTTGACTATTTATTTGAATGTTAGAGACAGACACAGAGAGCTGAACATTGCTTTTTGGGATATTTGGTTTGTATTTTTTTTCTGCCATGAACAAACTGAGAGTAGATATTTTATATCACTTGGAAGAGTGAGGATTTTACCTAGGAAAGACTGAGATAGGATTAGAAAACATGTCATGTAAGAAACCATAAGGAACACGGTGTTGGGTGGTTAGTTAGGGTTAAGGTTAGCTTATTAGGGTTAGATTATTAAGAGGGATTTCATACTCCATATTGTCATGTCAGTCAGTCAGGAAAAGGGTATTTAAAATGTATATGCATCCAATATTACCCCAACTTTGACAAGTTAAATTTAATAAATTTAATTGATTAAACTCTTAAGTACAGTATGCTTTAAATAGCCTGCATCTCTTTTGTAACATATGCAGTATATACTGTATATTCAATATATCCACACATATATCAATAAACCTATTATATATTTAGTTACATGCTGTAGAACCATGTAATTTAGTGTTATTTGGTGTGATTTACTCAAAATCATTAATATCCAGGTCACTCAGGAGATCTTCCTCCTCATCCTCCATTAGGCAGGTCTGAGCAATAGCACCGGTCACAGCATATGGGTCACAATTGGCGGCAGGCCGGCGATCCTCCAAGTATCCACGCTTGTCCTGGCTAACTTGCAGTGGAATGCGGATGCTGACTCCCCGACTAGCCACAGCAGCTGAAAACTCTTGCATGTTGGAGGTCTCGTTAAAGCCAGTAAGTCTCCTCTGGTTGTCCTGCCCACCACGAGGATCTGAGATTCGGATGTGCTGGACATGACGTGCGCGTAATTTTTCTATGATCATCTCAATATGCCTAATATAGTGGGGAAAAACACAATGACAAACATAAGGGATTAATGTTACATGAATACAACTGTTTGTGCATTCATGTATAAAAATGCACTCACTCCAGCCCTCCTTCTGCTCTAGTGGCCACAGTGCTGAAGTTAGTGTGGCAGCCAGCTCCATTCCAGTTCCCTGGGATGGGTTTGGGGTCCAGAGAGGCGATTACACCAAAGTCTTCACACACTCTGTGCAATAGGAAGCGTGCCATCCACAAGTGATCTCCTGCTACAATTCCTTCACATGGACCGACCTGGAATTCCCACTGTACAGAGACAGTCAAAAATGTAGCTTTGAAGCATTAAATATTCGTATTTGGTGATTTAAGACCAAAGTTACATTTCATCTGAATACGTCCTACTCTAGGTGACAAGCAGTATGCCAATTGTATGACTGAATTCTCAGTGTTCATACAAACAATCGGTGAGAAAATACCTAGACGACCTGCTGTTTCCAATAAGATTCTGCAGTATAGCGCCTGTGCACGTCACACTGTCCCGTAATGTAATGAGTCTGGCATGGAAGAGCTGTTAGAATTTAAAATAGTGGAAAGCAGAACAGCGGCTTTTTTTTATTGCTATAAGTGGTAAACATTTTTCCATGTGGTTAAACTGATATTGTTTAACTTCACCTGAATAAATTGTTATTTTTTTGAAAGCTTAAGCTAGAAAAAGCTGTTATGTCCAAATTGTATTCATATTACCCATATATTCTGCTCTGTATATATAGCATGAACAGCCAAGCAGTAGGTACTGAATCGAATGCAGTACGTACAATATACAATTTTTTGTGTTTTTTTAACTTACCCCTCACTTCAGCTATAATCACTTAAGAAAATTGTCAGAAACGCATGTAAATGAGATATATGAGTTTTGCTCCACCTGTGCAATTCTAACCTAAACTCTGAATAGCAATTATGTCTGAGTTACATCTGGTTATCAAAATGTCACCTCAACTCTATAAATGACCTACAATGAATGAACAAAATAAATGGAACTTGTTAATTACCTGAGAAGGCATCACCTCAGCATTGGCACCAAAAATTTTGATGCCTGCATAAATGCATGCTTTATAGTGACACTCTACAATGTCTCTGCCATAAGCTCTATCTGCACCCACTCCACAATAATATGGTCCTGATAAAAAGATAAGGAAAAACACACAAAACATATAATATTTATATAGATAAGAAAATGAGGCATATATGTTTATTCCAAAGCTACAGAAAAAAATTTCATGTTTCATGTTTCTATTTAAATAATAATTCACGTGCAAATAGCTGTTATATTAATTAGGACAAGTCATATCATTTTGTCTTGCATAATAAAATGGCCAGGCATCTAATCCATTCTGTATACTCTGACATAAAGACTGAATTTCTCACCCTGTGGTTTGGGGTAACCATTTGATGGCCAGGAGTATGGATGTCTATCTATCCCCAGCAAAGTATACTCCTGCTCCATCCCAAACCATGGTTGGAAATCCTTCACCTTCTCCATGATTTTCTTACAGGCATGCCGATGGTTAGTGTCTACATATAAACAGAAATCAACATACAAATTTAAATTAATCTACAAATAAAATTGACTAATCCATTAATCACATGAGTTTTCTTTGACTTTACCTGCAGGTTTACGGTTGTTCTTTAGCACCTCACAGAGTACAAGTTTGTTAGGGTCCAAAGTGAAAGGGTCTCTGAATATACACACCGGAAGCAGGATCATGTCACTATCGGCAGTCACAGACTGGTTCGTGCTAGATCCATCAAAGTTCCACTCTGAAATATCTAGCACATAAGCAAAGATCTTAAGTGTAAAATATAAATTACTTACCTTAGTACACTTATTTGGTATTAAATATCAAATATAAAAAGTTTCCAAAAGGAAAATGTTTCATGGACTGCTTGTATATATTTGATGCTAATCCGCCTTGTGTAAAAATTCAATAAAGGATATCAGTGAGGATTAATTTTTGTGGAACCAATCATAACAGTACTATTAACCATTTGTAAAATAATAATAATAATAATAATAATAATAATAATAATAATAATAATAATAATAATAATAATAATAATAATAATAAGGCCTGGGCTGATTTCTTTCTAGTCCAGACTGAATATTCATGCAATCTTTTACTTACAGGCATGTCAACTGATTACACATAATGACACAAAGTGAGATAAATGCAAAAGAGGTGTATTGTTTGTCATTCATTGTTTTGTACCATAAAATAATTCTCAGTTAAAGCATAATTTCAGTCTAGGTGCTTATGATACCCTCTATGCTGCCGGGTTCAGACTCCAAGGTTCGGGTTTTGCTTCGAAGGCCTTCCCCAGAGCCATCGATCCAAACATAGGTGACCTGACAGAGACCTCCCTGAGGAAGGCTGAGGTAGTGGGAGCGCAGCACCTTATTTAGTTGCGAGCTGGCAGACAAGGCGTACGTCATGGCAGCACCTAGAGAGAGCAGAGATACTTTAAAAATAAAAAAGTGGAAATACTGAGCAAGAAATTAGAGTTATTATTAACACCCTGAAGTTCTTTTCCAGTGAGAGGGTGTTTTAGATTATTTTTAAAGCATCCACTAAAATATATTATTAAATAAATATAAATATATTATTAAGACAAGTATATTAATATAAACCTTTGCTGTTATTACGAAAAAAATAATTAACAGCTTCTGAACAATTAGATTCCAAAATTCAACAGAACTGTAATATAAAACAATTTATTAGTTAAGCATCATGCATAAATATATGATAAGAAGAGGATTCTCTTCACACAAAGGAGACTTACTTTAGGATGATTACTTGGCCGCTCTTGTTTAATTGCACGCAAATTGAACTGCAAACCTGAATATGGTTCCGAGTCCTGCATTTAAATATTGTCTATGATGTCATAAAAAAGGCCACACCTACTGCAAGTTCATTACTGCTTACTTAACTTACTCAACAACCTTTTCAAAGTCATCTAATCTAAAGTATTTACATTTTATACTCATTTTCTGGTCATGTGTTTCTTTGACAATAAATAATCTGTTATTATTGTTATTAATATATTAGCTAATTAAATCTGTTTTGACTAATATGTTATATTAGTTTTTAAATATGCTAATTAAAAAACAACAACAACAAAAAAACTTAACATAAGACAAACACTAGCTGTTTTTTTCCAGTCACCATGTATCCATTTGGGGAACTGCAATCACTGATGCATGACTGTCAGCTGAAATACAAATTACTCTAATTTGCTGAGGCAGTTATCCACCTTATTCAGTGCATAATTACATGCTATACAAATATACCAGGAGCCAACGAGAGTAATGAAAGAGAGCTCAGTTTTTTGCAGAGTGAGCCATGGGCACCCAGCAAGGCCACAGAGGAACAGAACTGTTCATTAAGTCCAGTCTAACTTCACTTCACAAATACACCAGGGTGTAATCTGTAAGAAATGCTGATTGAGCAGTGAGCCATGGTGAAGACAGCAGTTCTACCTCAGCTGAACCAACACTTTAATCTTTAATATTAGTAATCAGTCTCTGGGAAAAGTAAACTTGTATGTTTGATGTGCATGTGTCATGTCATATTGTCATTGTTCTGATTGTGTTGGTTTATAAAATATCTGAAAATTTAACATCTTATTACATGTTACTTATACATTATTATTAATCATGATATTTGTATTATCAATATTTTGTGGAAGACAATGCAAGAAATTCAGGATTTGATATTTCCCTTATGTTACTAAGTTTTATTAAATAGACCTGAGCACACGTAAGCTTTTTTGGCAGTTTAGCCTTATTGAATATACAATAGGTTGAATATACTTCAGCTGTATATACATGTATGATACATTCGAGTTGTACTGGGACTTATGTATGTTTTACCGTATTTATTTGAGTTAGGCACAGCTGAATTTTATTGCCAATTACAATAAATTTAGTTCACTTGAGATGAACACACATGTGAGATGTATTGACACATTGTATTAAATAAATTTGAGTTGCACTGCCATTTAAGTTGCATTGAATACCCTTGAATTGAGTATACTTGAGTTGTATTGACGTTTAAAACACACTGAATACATGTGAGAAGAATAAAACTAACTACAATTTAAAAATAAACTACCACTTGAGATGTATTGAATACACTTGAGTTGAATCAATTCGTGTAGTGTTAGCATTGATTTGGGTACGAATACATCTGAGTTGCATACAAGGAACTTGTATTGCATACTCTTGCGTTATGTACACTTTAGTTGAAAATAAAAAGCCTTGAATAGTATTCAATAGATTTACGTAGTAATGAATACATTTGAGTTGTTTTGGTAATTAAGTTGACTATACCTGGGTTGTATTGACACTTGTACCGAATACACTTGAGATGAATTCATTTGAGTGATCAATTTGTGTTAGTTAGTGTAAATTTTTTTGCAAATTTGTAAATTGGTTTGAATTGAAAACACTTGAGTTGTGTTCTCTTAAGCTGAACCTTGAATAGTGTTGAATAGAATATGAAAAGTATTGAATACACAAGTTGTATACATTTGAGATGTATTTCCACTTGATTTCTCTGCACTGGAGTTGTACAAACAATTAACTTGTATTGTGTATGTTTGCTTATTATGTTTTATTCCACTGCTGCACAAATTATGTTCAGGCTCTAGGGCTATTCACAGAACACAGATGACTCATCACCACCAGAAGCCCTCTGTATGTTGCCTTCTTCCACCTTATTCACATTCAGCCCATTACATCCAGCCCCTAATGTCAGCCATGTGAAATTTGTCAGCTTGTATACTTGTTAGCTCTGTCAGCTCCTATAGCTCATATTCACTTCAATGCTTATCATTCAACCTGATTATTATGGTGCATTTGTGGATGTGATGATGTAGTACTTTGCTATTGCGCTGTGCGGTGTTGTTACAGGCAAAAAGCAAGCTGAGGCTGTCTCAAGCTGAGGCAGCAGCCATGGGATAAGAAGAGGCGAAGAATAATTGTCATTGTCACCACCCATTCAGAGAACATTGAAGAAGATTGTGATGGTCATTGTTGGTTTGTTTTATTTCATTTTTCTTCTTATGCATTTATTTTATTTTTTAAACATACATAACATAGATATTTACATATATGTTCATTCATTTGGCAGACATTTGCATCCAGACCAACTTAAAAAAAACAACACAGTTGCTATTTTTCTTTAAATGGACCACATTTGTGTACAGAAACATCTGACAGCAATCGGTATCTGGTACAGAAATCCTTTTGACACATCACATGGATAAAAATAGCACCTCATTCTCAATACAACAAATCACACACCATACAGAGAGCATTTAGGTTAACAACATCTAAACTCCACTGTTAATAAACAAAACAATGACAATAACTGTTTGGTAAAAGGCAACATGTGGCATAGTGTAAATTATATGGAGTTAATTATAAACACCATTCTTCTTCATTTCATGCTTTCCTAACTATACGGCAGGTCTTCTTCCATCTGAGTCTATCTGACCTCACAGACTTGCTACTGACTCTCCACGGGCCATGGCAGATACGGGCACTGAAAGGCGAGAAAAACATTAATGCATCATATTTTAACCAAAAAGCCTACCCATGGAACACTGCACATGAGGCAGGGCACAATGCATACAACACTCACACACTTGTTCACATTTAGAAGAACCACCAGAATGGTACCATAAAACTAGTGAACCTGAAGGAAACCCATACATACACAGAGAAAAACTGCACATTACCAACATTGAAAGCACAGAATTAAACCAATGTCCCTATACCTATAGCTAGCAAGGGTAGTTGCTGCTCCCCCATGCTGTCCTTGAGCTGTATTTATTTATATTGAATTTAATCTTTATTTATTATTTGAATAATATTGACACAGTTTAACGTTCTTCAGGTTTTGCCAACTTTCTACCAAAGTTGAAGAGTCTGAGGAGTGCTGAAAAGCACAGGATAAAATATCCACTACACTAAGTTTTAAACTCTTTGGAAACAGCATCAGCATAAGAATGGTTCCTCGGGTGTTAGCGATACATTTATCATGGCTGAGTAGCCAAACACAAGCCACACGCTTGTTTTTTGGAGAAAACCCATGGTGATACACTCAAATGATACTGTAAAAATTCTGCTTTGGCTGGCCTTGATGAATTTTCAAAACATATGATATATTTTATATCGTACACCGACATCAGTTATAATGTCATGGACATGTTGATAACTGTGGGATGGTGTGAAGACTACTGTGATATGTACATTATCCTCAGGGTGGCATAATGATGCATGTAGGTAACACTGCTATCGCATGACTCCAGTTTGGGTTACTCTATGTATCATGTAGGATTTGTGGATTTCCTCTGAAATGAATATGTGAGCATTGTGCACTGTCATATCCTAAACAGAATCTATTGCTGCATCATGATCAGTGTTCCAGGGTTGGGCTCCACATTCATTGCAGTGTCACTAATTGTGATAAAAAAAACATTACATAGGTCACAGATTCTCAGTCCTGATCATGGAGTACCCCATGGTCTGCCTAGTTTAATGCTTTCCTGCTGTAGATTTGCTTATTAGTTATTAGAATCAGTGTGTGTAGGACAGCTGATACTCCAGGACCAGGGTTGGACACTTGGGACATAAGGATCTACAGTAGTTGGTAAACAGTTTTGTGTGATCATTCTAAAAGCAAAAAGACTAGCAGTTGCATCTGAACATCTAGATGCATCTGGATCCAGATCACCTTGTAATCCGAGACCATCTAGGCTCAGATACGACAAGTATACATGCTTTAAAAGATAAATAAACAATAAACTCACCTGGAGCGCCACGTCAGAGCGGCTCTCTTGTGAGGTTTGGCCGCTTGTGCCTTGTACTGAATCAGTCCGCACACCAGGTCGTGCGCTATCATCAAGTACAGCAGGAAGATGAGCACCGCAGGATCCATGGCGCTGTCCGAAAGGTGCAGAGAGTCTGTACGCTTTAAAGCATCTGGACGATGCGTGCTTCTGCGTGGCATAAAACGTGTGGGCTGCTTGCGCGTGATACGCTGTCACTCACTATCCTTCCATCCCAGCCATGCGGACTTCTATCTAGGCTGAACATTCCAGTGTGAGCACGCGCACGCACGCCCTCATGGACCGTCCCTGCATTGCTTGGTTCATGGTAGCTATACTGATGCTTCCGAGGTGCGCGCGAGGACAGAAGCGGGAGGATGTTGCCGTGGAGACATCACACCGTTGCTAAGGGTGTCGTCATATAGACTCGTGCAGCTCAACGCATGCGTTCCCATGTAAAGTTTAAACTTAACCTCCTGAAATGAATGTCTAGTTACAATTCAATACGAATATTAATGATAAGAATTGATCCATTTTTCTTATTGCACTCACATTAGGTGATCATATCAGATAATCACATTAGATTATCATATCATGTGACACATGGAGTTGCTTATATGTTGGTTTGGTTTTTTTTTGACACTATATGATACTGGATTTTCTCTAAAATGAGTTAGAATTTGTGCCTTGATTCATTTTCTGGAATTTTCTACTGCACCTAAATAGAGACAGAGCATCAGCCCGTAAAAGTATGTAAAGGGAATCAGCAGCAACTGTTTTTGTTCATAAATAACTCATCATTTAGTTGCACATCTGTTTCTCTACACATTCTATAAGTAATAGCTTTTTAACATGTTCTTGATAGTCAGTGTTAGCCCAACGTCAAAAACATATCCTATCTAACACTGAGAGAGAAATTATTTTATTATTTATAACAAATGTGAGACAAGTTGACAATTCTTATAAGAATATTCTGTTAGTTTAAATGTCTACATAATTATATTTAGACTTAATATTAAATAACCTCATTTTGGGCTGCTATATTACTTAATGTTCTTAATATCTTCTGGCTAGTTTTGTTTGGTTCTTAGCCCAGCTACTTTCAGTGTTTGCCATCTAACTAATACTTGACAGACAGGGTTAGCTTCTTATCTCCACTGCAAAACTAAAGAAGCAAAACTGAGACACCAGACATATACTGGTTACTAAACGACACTCAGAATACGCTTAAAAATGATGTACATACGATTTATTACTTTTAATCAGTGGTTTGTTACATATTACAAATATGTAAAAAAGGGTTTTAACAATGAAAGATCACATGATATATTTTACTGAATTTAGTTCTTGTTGTAAACACTCAGACAGCTACAGTAGTTAGCACAGGTCACATTTTGCATATAAAGTCATTTTAAAGTTCAAACCCCGAAGGCTAATGATAAATCCTTGCTTTTAACATGTAAATACTTTAAAATGTTCATTCAAACAGCATTAAATGATTTCTTTATGTTTGTGCATTAGCTTTTAGAACTGTATTTGTATACGTGTTGTCAGATCATGCACTGCAATGAGTTTTTAACCATTAGTACTAGTATTACTACTAGTAATAATACTAATCAGTAATAGAATATTCTATCAGTAATAGACTGTATATAAATATTATTTTACTGTACTGTTCCATTACTAATATCATCTAGCTCTTGCCTTCTTTACTAAAAGTATGCCCTGGGCCCACTCACATACTACCAATCTCAGCAGCGCAGACCACCATCAAGCGTTAATGAATAAAACATCAGTTAATTCCTCACCAATATGCCTTTTTTAACTTTTGAAGTTAATAAGTAAAAAAAATGCAGCTTGCCATGTTACCACTAAACCATGAAGCCATCCATCTTGCATATTTTCCATTCTTGGAAAGACTAAAAGATTGGAGACTCCTTCCATAAATGTTAAGCATCTCCTGATAGAAGACTTCAATGTCAAGAACTGCACACATATGTATGTGGAGCATGTGCAATACAAGTCCCTGTATGATTTGTTACCATTTAAATGATAATGTATTAGAAAAAGTTTCAAAATGTCTCTTGGTTTACCGTATTGTAATACAGTTTAATTGAATTTGATTGAATACTAACAGAACTGAGTAGTCTACTGCATGCTTTTATGGACGTGTGGATGCAATGATACAAGCAGTTCTTTAGCTGTGAAATCTTGGTCCTTTCACCATGTTGCACAATCATACACTCCGCTCATGCTCCTGTAAAACCGACATATCACTACTGTTAAACATTCAAAAGCTTTTATTCTTTAACTCAAGACTGCTTTAAAAAAAAAAACTGATAACATACCTGACTATAGACAGAAGGTAAAACAACATGATTCTGTTGGGGGTGAAATCAGAGTTATTAACACACTAATATATCCACAATTTGTTTTTCTTAATAAAAATGTCCTCAGTATTGATTTTTTTTTTGTTGACGGTACAAAGAGAAAGCATATCTTTGTTATGATCATAGTCTGTATTAATGCACTTACCTAGCACCCCATCGGTTATTATATTACTATATTATATCATAATTCTTATACAATTTTCTATGAACTATGATCACTGTCTCATAAGAAGCAGATCTAGAACAGAGGCCTGTTAATAACAAATACTTACAGGTTCATACAGATCATTTGTAAAGCCTGTATGAGTCTCTTGACCACTTGAGTCCTGTCTCTGAGAATTGGTACGCTCACGCATCCTTAGGTACAGAAACAGTAACACAGCTAGTGTTACCATCAGCAGAATGGCTACTAGCACAGATGCAGCAATGACTCCTGTGTTGTTAGGTGATGATGAACCTGAAAAGGGAAAAGTATTGGTTTAAATGACAAAAGAGATGTTTACTGTTACCATTAATATCATATTATAATACCATTTATTGCTGAAAGTCTTATTGTGCAGGTCTGACATGCTTGATGACTATATATACTATACTGCATATGCTATACAAACTTTAGGCAAAGGTTTGTGGAAACTTGATCATTTTATTTATATGTGCTTGTCTCTTTCTCATTCCAGATTAATGTGGTGATCTGAGCTCATTTTGCTGCAAGAGCGTTAGAGAAGTCAGGCACTGATGTCAGGTGAGGTGGCTTGAGCTACAGTTGGTTTGCCAGATGCTGTAAATGTAAATGTCTTCCAATTCATCCCACGTGGGGGCTCTATGCCGGTCACTCAGTCTGTTCAACTCCAACCTTGGCAAATCATATCTTTATGGGCCTGCTTCAAACAATGTGGGAACAGTTTGGAGAAGAACCACATATGAAAGCGCTGGTCATGTGTCCACAAACCTTTAGCCATATTCTGTATGTATTAAAATCAGGCATTTACTTATCTGGTCTGTCTGCTCTCCAACACAGTTGACGCCAACACTGTAGCCAAAGTCATCCAACGCAAGAACACCCTTTGCTCCTTTAAGTCCCTCAAACACAATCTGTTGCATGTGCACACATATACACACAAATATTACATCACACAGTAACAGATAGTGTATCAGACGCAGGCATTACACACACACACACACACACACACACACACACACACACACACACACACACACACACACACACACACACACACACACACACACACACACACACACACACACACACACATTTAGCATTCTTTACTCTCTAAGTATTGTATCACAAAGGGTGAAAACTCACTTGGTACTCAGTCTCCGAAGATACATTTAATCTAAAAGGCATCCATGTTCCTTCAGCCCCTGTGAGGCTAAAAAGTTCATTTTTGGCCCCGTTGGAGAGCCTCCACACCACCAACTTGCTGTCATCTCCAGAGAACAATACAAACAACAAAGCTTTTCTATATTAAAACAATAAAACCAATGAACTCTTGAAGCAATTCTACAACATTCTACAATCCCATTATTATATCATTAAAAATCAGAATGAGAAGTTAGAATGAAGAAAAGCCTTACCAGAAACAGGCTGATAAACCCAAAAATACAGGCAGGTGCCTTTAGTAGGAGGAAGATGTCGACTCAGCAACCAGGCATTATAGCCAGCAGAGTCTCGTGGAGTGTGTGGAAGGTAAAGGAAGTGACCTATAAGTTAAGAGAATAGTGTTGGTTACACTGTAAATCTTACAGGTCTCCGTAGATATATCTTGCTAGGCAACACCAGCTATAAAAACATATAAAAACCTCTCTCATTTTGCAGTGTGTGGTCGTGTGGTGGGGTGGGGTAGTGTGTTTCAGACAACAGGTTGCTTAGCTCCCAGTCTAACTGGTCCAGATGGTGGCTCTGAGTGTTGCTCCATCCACATAGACCATGCTCCAGATCACATAATATGTCTGGAAAATGGAACAATTGATCCTGCTTTTGATTAATGTCTATTCATTCATTCATTCATTCATTTAAACAAACCTGTTGTAGGACAGATATGAGTTGAAAAGCTGATGTCATCAATAGCAACATAAGTGTCTTTTCCTCCTCCTCCCTGCACCTCAAACTGCAACTGATGGACAAATATACTGTATATATATTATAGATTTCTTTGCTAGGTGTTATTACTGATGCAAACCTGCAAATACTATAATGAAATGTTTTTTTCTATGATTACTTATAATGAGATAATTACCTGCCAGTCTCCATGGCAACTAACATTGCCCATGCCAAGGCGCCAGACTTCTCCCCGATCCAGACTGTTAGAGAAGAGCAGGATCCTGTCCCCATCAGCAGGCTTTGCATACACACTCAAAGACCCTGTTTGATATATATTATATCAGGTACTTCTGTCATATCAGAAAATATGCAATATATGTATTTATTGCTGTCTAACCTGGGTTTTGTCCCACCATGTTATACCAGAAATAGACACACTCAGTGTGAGTCACACCACGGCGTACAGGAGAGTTCAGAGTCGTCACACTGCCCTGTGGAAGGACATTCGCACCACTGTGGGCCAGCATGTAGTAACCTGAAGTGGCAAGAAATATCACTCGGTCATTTCACACCATCAATTTCTCATATTTATTACTTCTTTCACATTTCAACTGCTTTCTAACCCATCTCTGTCTCAAGACTGTGGTCGGTCTTAGGGCCAATCCTTGTTGCATCCCACGCCTGGTGAACCCAGAGACCATCTCTATTGTTAGTGTAGCCACAGCGCTGACCCTCAAACGAGCACATAGAAGGCAGAGAGCATGGGCCTTTTACAAATGCCACGTCATCGATAGCCACCTGTCCATCAAAACCTGAGCGCACTGCTTCAAACACTAACTGAATGAAAATAGGAAAGTGAAAGTGAGGGATACATAGAAATGTAATTAAACAAAATCATGCAGTATATATACTATATACATACTAAACAAGAAAATTCAGTTGTTAATGAAGTTAATAGAAGTAAATGAAGTCAATTTCCCAAGCTAATAGATACTTTGTACAAGTGCTGATTTTTTTTAAAATTCCATTTCCTTTCACGCCTAAAATATTTCTGACCAAAAAAAAAAAAAAAACAAATTCATTAAATACTGCAAATAAATTACAAAATGCAGCATTAAAAAATAATGATTATAGGGCATAGTACTGTAAAAATATAGTTGTCGGCAACTTTTACCTGATAGGAAATAATTTGTTGAGGCACTGGGCACTGTCCTTCCTGCCAAACATTTCCGTGTGACCCAAACCGGGTCCATAACAGCTGCTCTGATCCGTCTTTGAAAAGCATTTTAACATTGAGTGCACCTGAAATGTACAAAGCGTGAGTCACACTTTACCATTATTATTACTCACATCTCAATTTTTATGCACCAAGCTGGATTATCTTCATTTGTTTATTACCTGTTTGAGGGCCATAGAGTTTATAGAAGAATAAGAGACAGTGCTCATCGATTGAGTTCTGGCTGAGTGAAAGAAGACGACCAGAGAGACCCCTTAATTTCGTGTTCCACATATCCACCACCAGGCTTTTACCTAGAAAGGTGGAGGTATTACAACACAATAATGGGTTAACAATACTGAAATAGTGTAGGCAAGTAAAAGTATGTGTAACTATTAAAGGCATTGTTTTCAACTCTGCTACGTGCTACACACTGTTTAAACTCTGAAGTTATCTTACCTTATCTTATAATGCATCTACTACAATTTTAAACTTTGGAACAAGAAGTTTTTCTTTGTTAAATAACATTACAATTTTTATTAATTTATTAGATTATGTGGAGTGTCCATTATATAAGTACATCAGTATACAAGTGAACCAGTTGTGACTATAGAAATAAAAATAAAAGGTACTATAACGTCTGTATAAAATAGCTTTAAATCTGTTTCACTTGTTCATACAGTAGCATTTATTACAAGATATTCCATACCAACTCCAATAGTGTGATCACCGCCATTCTGAACACTCCAGTCATAGTTGTCCATTTGATCTTGGTACCATCCACATAAGTCAGTCTCAAAGTTACACGATAGTCCTGTTTGATAAAGAAAGCAGAAAAACACAGAACACAAAAATCAATAATTCCAGTAAAGTCACCTGTAAAAACAACCAATGATTTCTTAATAGCAAGTACAATATACAGAGAATAATTACACGCTATTTTCAGATAAATGTTAAGAATTTAGTGAATTCGGGGCTGATGTTCCAGCACTTTAACACAACCCAAACCAACCCTCTGTAAAATACAGTAAAAAAAAAAACAGATAGCAAGAAGCATTATTTGTTCTCTGTCCTGTTTAATACACATACTTACTGACAGGTAACTGCAAAAAAAAAAAAATTAGTTACCGACTTACCATCATTAGTTGAGGGAATATACTCTGGGTTGCAGTTGACATAATGAACATCCTTCACTGCTATTCTTGCCCCTGAGGTAAGAGTTTGAGCATGAGCTCTGAATTCCAGCTTACAGAACAAAGGTAGAGAAGGAGAGTTATAAAAATCAGATGGAATAAACATAAACAGAAGAAAACGGAGTATGATATTTGTAGCAGGACGGGGAGTGGTTTAGCATAGGTCTACTCTGGGAGAGACATACTGTATTTGTTGGCAAAACTAGAGTTGTAATAACTGAGCCTTGTTTAATGTATATTTTTGTGATCACTTTATTCCTCTTGTTTTCTCTAAAACAGTGAGTTGAGCATATGTGTGTATGAGCAGAGCAATGAGCAGAGAAAGCCAACACTGAGCAGAAACTGGTGAAATATTGATCAAGTATTATGCTACTGTTTGACTACTGTTCCAAGTGTAAAAAATCCAACATGTTCTGTTACACCGGGCTTGCTGTCTTTTCTGAGCAGCCTACTGTCAACATTAATACAGTACAAAAGAAATGCCAAAACCTGGAACCGATGATCTCTGGCACCAATATAGACCTCTTCTTTTACCCATGAGTCAGTTAGGTTTTCACCTGTCCTCCCACCAAACTCCCACAGCCGAGGCAGTGAGCCCAACACACTGTCCACTACGATTACAGACACTTCACCTGGGGAGAGAGAACACCAAATATGTTGCTGCAGTGTATGTGTATTATGGACAAGGTAATGGTACGTGCATATTGTAATGGCGTGTGCGTTAGGACTAGAGTAGTTGTTTTGTGTCTATGCGGAAAGGCATTGGAGTGTTTTCCTCCTTGTACCTATGTGTGTGTTGTAGCCTGTGAGACTGTAGGAGAACTGGAGAGTGCAGGCGAGGCCGGACGGGCCGAGTAAAGGGGTGCGTGTTTGAGCTTCTGTCAGCTGCTGACCAGCAGCTTCAGCCACATATAAAAACACCTCTGAAAATAACCAATCAAACAAATAAATAGTTTAATTCCATAGATGAAACTGTACAATATATACATACTAATATTTATGAGATGGAATAGATCAAAAGTAAAAAAAATAATCACCGGCAGAGAGAATGACTTAGGAACCTTTTTTGTAAGCATGTATATGCATGCCCAGCTCTGTCTGATGCAGTATTTACAATAAATCAAACTGTCATACAGCCATCATTCTTGTTCTTCTCGCATTATACACATGTTGGGCCTCAGGTACACAATATGTAATTGCTTGCTTAATTAACAACTTGTACATACAGTCGGGAACTACAGGCATCCTGACCTATAGTAAGCTCCTATTATCCCGGCTTTTCTTTCCTGCTGTGTAAATACTGCAACACTATGGGGTCCACTTGCCTCGAGTTCCACTCATTACCACAAATAACCTTATTAGCAACACTTCCCTTATCTTTGCTGCATTTCTAGTTTGTAATGCTTCCTTCTCTGCATTTTTGCTGTATCTTTATGATTACATTGCAGGTGTATCAGCTGTGAATTGACATGCTAGTTTCTTAGATTTCTTTGAGTTTGAGTTGTTTTCTTCCCTTGAGTTATACTCGCTGCATCAACTGCAGTTGATATGAATATGGACATTAGTATGTGCGTTTTTGCTGTCTCATTGAAGCCATCTGTCACTACTCTTCACAGTCTGAGACCTCATGAAGCAAGATGCTGTACAACTACCAAAGGTGTTACTCATGCTTTTTCACGATCTTGTGAACAGACGTAGCAGGCACAAAGTCTGAGACCTGTGCCAACATTTATTGTTGCTACATGTACACAACTACACATATTCAGTTTAATATTAGAAAATAACTCTGGCACACAATGTGTTTTTTTTTCTTTCTTTCTTTTTTCTTTTACAAATATCTCTGACAAGAGAAATACCCAGTGTTTACTTTTCACATTGAATAAGTAAAGTGATCTGTAACATGCATGGAAACTGCAAAACAGTTTCGATACTATCCATCTACTATTTTACTATTTTTTACACTTTAGGCTGTATTCTTGTGCTTACAGTATATATGAGTATGAATATTTATGATCCTGTATTTTGTTCCATTGCATTTAACAACACTTCTTTTCCGCATCTGTAATATGGCTCTATTTTTCCTCTTCTTATTTATCCTGCATGTATCACTAGAAGGATCACCTGAAGATGAGGTATTTTCCATCCTATTCCAGCCTTGACTTCCGATACTGGTGTCTGTCCAACCCTTGATACCCTGCTCATATGAAAAGTCTCCTGTGGAAATCATAAAACGCATATCATTTACATCTCGGTTACATAAAAAGTATTCCAATATTAATAGTTTTAATATTAATTACATTGCACCAGTAAGCGTATATACACCTGCTCTTGGTGAGCGTATACACCTGCGATTCCGAAACAACACTCACCACACTGTGCTTCATCCTCTTCCTCTGTGCAGTCCTTTGTAAAGTCACAAATCTTGCTGGCCTCTGCACAGGGTTTTTTGGGAGGTTTAGGAAACTCTGGTTTTACTGAATCTGTTGGTGGGGAAATTCAGATAAACAAATCTTAGAGATGCACCAAGGTGCTATATAATAGATTCTCCATTACACAATTATAAATATGATATTTCTCAGATTTAGCCACAGTAAGGTTCACATTAGGATCCAAAATAGTGATTGATTCAGTGTTGAGATATGTCAAGAGCTGTGAATAATTTGTAAAGAGTGTTTTATCCTATATGAGAGAAAAAAAAAAAGATAACGTAGCTCACTATTAGCCAAACGACATTCAGGAGACAGTGTGATATCATCAACTGCAATGCCTCCATATGCTTGGTCTCTAATCGCAGCAACAAACAATATCTGCAGGATTGCATGCACCAGAGAAAGAGAAAGAAACAGACAAATATGGGAAATGACAGAATTAGAGCGTAGATTTATTCTGGTGTACTTATACTGGTCAAAATAGTAAACTGTAAAAAAATAAAAATAAAAATAAAGCATGTACCTGAAATTCGCTGTTGACTACAAACTCTATCTCAGCCTTAACCCACAGATCACCCAGTGAGCCCCCACGCTCCCACACTGGGTAAATCTGTCTCTCTGCTACCAGCACTGATAGGCCACCTGATACACCACCAAACTGGTGTGTGTACATCACCATCTGGCAAGAATGAATTAATCCAAACTCATCCAAATACTAGTGGCTATGCTTACACTTTAGTACATTTCCAGTGATTAATATGATCATTTAAACTAGGACTATTCAAACCCTAATAAATGGCAAATTTGCTGTACTACTTTTAGTTTAGTTTAGTTTTAGTTTTTGCCTTCTTGACATTCATATATACAGTATTTAGTTTGTAATTAACATATATATAAACCTACACGGCAAGGATGTGAGCTATTGGTGGGCTCCAGGGGATGACTTTGAAATGATGTCCAATCCTGCATGAGCTCATTTGGTTTCGTAACATACAGGAAATGACCTGTGAATGCATATTTATTAGAATCATATAACTGAAATTGAAGAAAAAATAAAAAATGTTTTCGCCGTAAAACTGAAAGTTAAGTGACAGTTGCAAGTACCTTTAGCAGAATTGGTGGAATGGTCTCTCCCAGGGCCTCTCAGAGGCTCAGACATGGAGATATTCATCTGACTGGTCCAAATCCACTTAAGGTCTGAAATAGACCTTATGTCCCATGCACACTTATCTTCCTCGAAGTTACAGCTCATATACCCTGCTGTACAACCCAGCAGAACAATGAATATAACATGAATATTTGGAAGTGCCATGATAGAGATGCCCATTAGATGCACTATATGACCAAAAGTATGTGGACGCCAGTCTACATCCACAAAGTTAAAAGCACATTCTGTATAAGATGTATTTGTATCATATAGCATTACGATTTACCTTCACTGGAACCAAGAGGCTCAAACCTGTATAAACATGACAGTGCCCCTGTGCACAAAGCAAGGTAATTTTGGGTATGAAACAACTAATACTCAAACCCAAACTTTACCTCAAATGCATGGAATGCCATTGGGATGAACTGAAATGCAGAAAATATCCAAATTTCCTTTTGTTTTTGTGGATGAATGGATGCAAATCCCTACTGATACACGGCAAATAAAAAGCCTTTCAGAAAGGCTGCTATAGCTAACTTCATATTATTGGCCCTCCTTTTTCGGATGGGTGAGATGGTCAGGCGTTCAAACACTTTTGGTTATGTACTGTATCAATTATGTACACTCATAATTCATAAACTATAAATTGTTAATATGATCCATTCTGTGCATGTCATGGTCATAACTCCATATATCATCAATACCAAAGAATCCCAGCCCTGCTTCATAAAACACACTTTGAGACCTAATTATTTTTTCTTTATTAATGCATTGTTTCATTATAAGGATTATAAGGAACATTTACTTGAAGAACGTTTGCAAGAAGTACTTTATTTATTATGTTTTATATATATATAATAAATAAAGTAAGTTTGGCCTGTATTTCTTTGATTTTGGTGATATAATAAGCTATAAACAATATGTATAATGCATTCTATTACAAGTTTTTGAATGCGTTATACTCATTGTTATAAACAATAATGCATCATAACATCATAATTACATGAATAATGGCATATGAATGTATTAAAACATGTTATGTATGCAGGCTTTTTGCATACAGCTTATATGGAGTATCATAACCATAAATATCATAAAGCACTGCAATATAACAATTGTGTATCATGATAAGGGCTATGGGATGAACACACTAACCGCAATTCTCCTCATCTGTTCCATCTCCGCAATCATCTGTGCCATCACACACTGCACGTTCTTCCACACAGCCTCCCTGTTTACACTGGAAAAAGCCTACCCTGCAGCCCTCAGTGCCTACAGGAGCTAGTTATAGAGCAGAAGCACAGTTCCTATCATTTACTGTAAAATAAATGTACAGAAAAAATGAACTTTTGTTGCCTTTCAGTGTTTTTCTTATTCTGTTGTACCTGGAAGTGCACAGTCCATGAACTCCAGCTGATCGATCGCTATGTCTCCACTTCTCCCATGTTGACACTGTGAGTGTATCTGGATCTGAAAAGGGCCAGGTATGCGTCCCAAGAAGATGATGCCTTCCCTCCATGCACGGACACTCGAGCTCTCTGGTCTCCACACCAGAGCATTCTGACCCTCAGGAGTCCACACTTCTGCCCAAAGAGAGCTGCCTTCTAGAGCGGTCAAACCTAGACAAAATAATTTGAATGTAAGCAGGTGGATGTAAAGCAGTACATACAGTACATATAAAACACACTGTTCATACAGTTTATAGTTTCCTTAACTGCTGCTAACAAGCATTTCTCGGTGCAGAATTTAGAGAGCACGTTTTTTGAAAACTCCTTACATTGTAGAAATAGCACACCACTGGGACAGATGATAAATTATTCAATATTCATAATACTCTTGTATACATTCATCATTAGTCTTGTATAAAGAAATATGTTGGGTTTCCTCTCTGATTGCTAGGATTTCTTGTTAGGAGTCTATGGCAACTCTGTTCCCTGTAATACAATGCAAAATCAAATGAAGAAGGCAAAAAATCATGTCTAAGTGTTTTGATACGATTGATTACGTTGAGATGTGAAAGAACTTAAACCTGAACTTGGCCAAACTTGAAATGAA
The DNA here is from genome assembly GCF_022655615.1 of Tachysurus fulvidraco. NCBI lineage: Eukaryota > Metazoa > Chordata > Actinopteri > Siluriformes > Bagridae > Tachysurus > Tachysurus fulvidraco. The sequence continues at coordinate 17,980,554 of NC_062538.1, forward strand.
ATCATTTTATTATGTTTTGTTATTTCTTAGATGTTTGTGAGAGCATGTACGTACTCGAGTCCCACATAAAGTAGCGGAGATGAAGGCGACAGCTCAGGGAGGACTGTTGCATTGTGGGAGATGTCAGGACGGCTGTCCTTGGAGACTGTGCATTCACTGCACTTACTGCCATGAACCAACCTGCACATAACACAGGAACGTATATACACACTAGAGATCAGATATCCATTCGATCAAGGTATCCATTCATCCATTCACCAATCCATCTATCCATCAATCATTCTTAGAATGTATCCGTTTATTAATCTTTATAAGAATGTATCTATCCAGTCATCCTTTCATCAATCCACCATTCCATTTATCCAACCCATCAATCATCAATCCATTCATGCATCACCCATCTCTTTTCTGAATCATCCACTCAGCAGTCCATAAATCCATCCATCTATCCATACTGTCATCTATTTCTTCATTAATCAGTAAGAAGCAAATGCCAAACATGTCCTACTGTAGCTTTTACCATTTTAATATTCTTTTTTGCTAAAGAACTGTTAACACTCATGCATCTTAAATACTGAATCTAATATAAGGCATTACTCTAATTTCTCACCCCTTAAAATACTTTTATTAATAATTTAGCCACACAACTATAATAATACTGTATGAAAGTACAGTACGTAAAGTTTACTGTGTTGAAACTGTGTACCTGCTGATGTGCCGATGGTGTAGTCAGATGTGGGGCCGCTGTTGGGCAGCGGGTTTCCACTCTGACGTCTTTCCCACACGTACGTATTACCTACAGCCGACTTATCCGTCCATCCACATGTCCTCGCGTCCTCAAAATCACACACAAAATCTCTCCCCCGATAACCTGTCACATCCCATAAAGGCATAAATAGGCAGTTTCTTTGAATTCATGAAGAACATTGAGTCTGATTACTCAGTTTTAAAGAATATCATCATTTGGTGTCTCACCACAGTCCTGCTCATCGCTGCAGTCGGTGCAGTCGCACACAAAGTCACATCTTGGCGCTTTGCATTCGCTACTTTCCAGGGAAAAAACTATAAAGTGTGAAAATCAAAGATATATACGATTAACGCTGACATTTCAGCTTCAAATCTCTAAAAAATGTTTTGAATATGAACCCTAATTGCTCTTTATGGCATCGTTTCATCACTCACAATCAGTTTCTTACAACAAGAAAAGCTCAGGCCAAAGGTCTCTGATATTAAACAGCAGATATCAAGGACACATGTGCAAAGTCAAGATGTCTTCAAACAGTATTTTATGTCACCTTATTACAACTCTGTATTAGCTCTCATATTCCAAAAATAAAAGAGAGTGAACTGCGTTATAACTATAGCAACAGACACTTAAAAAAAGACACACAGATTTATACAATTAAATAAACCTACAGTGCATTGGAATTATCACTACAATTAGATTATAACTATATATCATTGTCAAAAGAAATATGAATATGAAGTATGAACATTTATTTGCATTTTGGTTTGAACTGTAATCAACACTTGATCCAGTTAATCAATAAGTACTAGTTTCAATACATGACAGAATATTTATACCCTTGTTTTGGAAGATTAACACTTACCACTCTGGACAGTAAGGAGCAGCGTCAGAAGCTGAATGAAGTCCCTCTTCATCTCAGTATATAGAAGAGACTGTATGCACTGTGTATACCAGCTTCACCTGTTCTTAAAGATAATGCTTGGACTTGACCCTCTGAGGTATCATAAAACTGCAAAAATGCACCAACCACAAGAGACTGTGGAAATTAGTACTGCGATTGCAACATTACTGATGTGTACGGTGGCCGAGAAGTGCAAAACAAATTAACGAATCTGAAAACAGATTAACAAATCCAAAAACACATTAAAAAATCTGAAAACAAATGAACAAATCCCAAAAACAAATGAACAAATCTGAAAACAAATGAACAAATCCGAAAACAAATGAACAAATCTGAAAACAAATGAACAAATCCGAAAACAAATGAACAAATCTGAAAACAAATGAACAAATCTGAAAACAAATGAACAAATCTGAAAACAAATGAACAAATCCGAAAACAAATTAACAAATCCGAAAACAAATTAACAAATCCGAAAACACATCGATCAATTTGTTAATGTGTTTTCTGATTTGTTCATTTGTTTTCAGATTTGTTCATTTGTTTTCAGATTTGTTCATTTGTTTGGCACTTCTCGGCCACCATAGATGTGAGATGCAACATATACTTCATATAGCAAGCTATAGAAATGGAATGACTGACAATTTTGGCTTTGGTTATTTTATTAGGATTTATTTACACACACACACACACACACACACACACACACACACACACACACACACACACACACACACACACACACACACACACACACTCTCTCTCTCTCTCTCTCTCTCTCACACACACACACACACACACACACACACACACACACACACACACACACACACACACTCTCTCTCTCTCTCTCTCTCTCTCTCTCTCACACACACACACACACACACTCTCTCTCTCTCTCTCTCTCTCTCTCTCTCACACACACACACACACACACACACACACACACACACACACACACACACACACACACACACACACACACACACACAAGATGCTCTATGTAGTGCCAAAGTGACAAAAACTAAACTTCTTTTATTCCATTTTGTTAATATACATCAATTTCGATGTGAATTAAACATCAGTATGCAAACAACTGTGGAGAATGTCTGCTGAAAACATTGACAGAATGGATATAAACCATCAAATTCATGAGGCAAGCGAGATTTTATGACTTCCTATAGCAATAAACTCTTAGGAACATTTATGCTTTATAGGGACTTTCTCTGGTTCATACACTTTCTCCTGGTTCAAGTCGATGTGGATCCATATTTAAGGGCAAGATTAGAATAGATTAGATCTATTGCAATCATATGCATACACACGTTCCACCTAACAACATATTTTTGAGAAGTGGAAGTCAAACAACCCACAAGAAACTAATGCTGTCACATGGACAACATTAACTGCATCTTAGGATCAAACCTTGAACCCCAGAGCTATAAGGCACCAACACCTCTTAATATAATTTTACAACAGCGAGCAAATCCTTTAAAAAGGTAATTTCCTGCCATATAGCAAAGCTGTAATGCTTTGCAATTTCCTTACGATAAAGCAAATTTATGAATGAGTGTGCACGGGATGGTCTCCCATTCAGTGTGTATCTTCACCTCATGCTCACTGCCATCCTCATCAGTTATAGAGGTTACAGTATATTAGTTACATCTAAGTAGTCACTAAGATCACTGAATGTCTTCTAAATTGTTAATTATGGAAGCAATGACACATATCTATTCATTCATTATGTAGCTGGATTATACTGTGTATCAGGACCAGTAGCTTCTATTCCATTGCTCTAGACTGCCCGGATAGTGTCCTTTGGAACTAGTGGAGTTTATGTATAGCAAACGTGCAGACTGTAAACTATACTCAATGAATTAAAGTAAGTAGAAAAGAAGTGAACATATTTAACCATGATCCTAAGACTGAGGAAAATGTCCATGACATCACAGAGGTCTGTTATAGGTGATGACTTTAGCTATTGGTACCTAACAAGGAAATGGCCATGTGTTCTTCTATAAGCCTGTCTGTTAACAAACATATGATTTCAGATGAAGAAAACAATATTGCAACACAGAGGCATCATAATTATTTATTAGATAGATAGTCAGACAATTTATCAGCAGAGATAGACTTAAATTTCCAAGACATTTTGTCTATTTTCTCTTTCAGGTATTTACAGAAAGCACAGAAACACAAAGTAAATCACATCTGTCTCAGCTTTGTTTTTTTCAAGTGAATAGTGAGTACAAAAGTAAAATTCTATATAATCCTAAAGCATACACTTTATCCTTATGAAGCTTGTCGCTGTATGGCATTATTGTGGATTACTAATAATTAATGTTTTTCACACTTTATGTACATAACTGATTAGTCATATACTCTGTATTCCTATGTAATACTCGTACTGTCTATATTGTTTCACGTCATCTGTATTGTCTTGTATAGTCCAAGCTATTTGTACAGTATTGTGTTATTTATGTCTGTACTTTTGTGTGTGTGTGTGTGTGTGTCAACACACTTGACCAAAAAACCTGATTCTGATGTGAAACATTTCATTTGCAGTTCATTTTATTTAAGTCCTTTAACGTTGTGTAATTTCACAAATTCAGTAATCTCTAAATCACAAACTGGGCAGTTCTTAAGTGGTTAACATATAAATAGAGCGTTAATAAAGTACAGAATGTGTAAACATTTATCATCTGCTGTTAATGAGAAATCCCCTGATTTCAGCTTCTGTGTCGTCCCACGCTGATGTGTCCGATTTCCCATCTTGCTCAAGCAGAGAGCAGGACAAGCTTTTGTTTTATAAACATCTCCAATCTGAGGATTGTTCATGGCCAGACCACTATGGTAAGTCCTTGGCCTTTGAATCAGTAGCCTTCATTTGCCCATGTGATCTCATAATCTGCGTATCTTGTCTTCAGTTTTTCTGTAGAGACTGCGTGATTGGCTTGTCCAAAACCCTGAAACAGGAAATTCACAAAATATTACTTACACTACAAAATCAAAAAACACTACTAAAGCAAGCCGGAGAACGTTTCGGTGTTTTGTTCACCATGGAATAGCCATAGACATGGATCTTTTTCTCAGCGCTGTCGTGTCTGATCCTTCCACCTCCGATACACTCACAGTCCACACCGCCTGCTCTCTCCAGCTCACCAGAAACCTTGTCATAGATATCAGCTGTACAAGACACACACAGGAACAGATACAGCAGTCATGTAACCAGAAAACTCTTGACACAACAAATCTGGATAGTACTTCATCATTTGTACTTTTTTTTGAGGTTTACTGAATGTCACACCATGTGCTACATAATGACTGTGCTGGTTTTTGTGGACTTTCTGCTTTCTCTGTAGCACAAAAAGCTGTTTATCTTCACTTTACAAAAGAGAAACCATGCTGTTATATAACAAGAATAAACTTTAACGACAATTCGACGCTGAACATAATTATAAACAGATTAAAATAAGTTGCCGTGGTGTATATGAGGACTGAAACACTTGTTATTGTTGTGTTGTTATTAGACGCTAGTTAAAGCTAGCTGCACTGTTCAGGTCTCTGTACCGTGATACTCGGCCCACGCGTAGCCGCGCACTATGTCCACGTAGGAGTCGTCGGTTTTGCTGTGAACTCGTATGAGCACGTATTTAAACACGCCGTTCGGGTCGATATCAGCTTCAGGAATCTTGGCCAGTCGTTCGGCGGACATTATGAGCTCGCTAATTTCATACAATGTCTTAGTTCCAAACCCGGTAAAGCTTTCATTCCTGCAGCTCGCATTAGAGCCACCTACCGCCCTGGAGCTCAAATACGGATATTTGAGCTGCCACACCCTCTCAGGGCCACGATGGCCACGATGACCACAGTCCCGATGGCGTGCCAGTGGTGGTATATCATAACTTAAAACATGTATTCATAAAAATATTAATATTGATACCAATGGACATTATAATAAGATATCTGCTATTGAAATCAGTGTGAACAGATGCACTCAGTCTCTCACTATCACAACTTAAGTGGTCATATTGAATACACAGCTATGACAATAATAAATATACGCCAACAAAGTGTGACTGAGAACACAAAAAATAAGCCTTTGGAGGAACTTGTGAGATGTGAAGTATATTTTATTAACTTATGATTCACTTAACGGATCCATAACTTAGTAATTATAACTTGCAAACCTGCAAAAGATCTTCCATGAACATCATAGCATCAGTGGATGTATATCAGTGTATCAGTGAATATCAGCAGACCAGAAGTAGTAGTGTGTGGTGTTGGAGCATGTCAGGCCTACTTTCTTTTATAAGTGTACTTCTTGTCACTCCGTGCAGCACTGAGAAGCTGTTTGTCTTTCAAACATCTACAGTAAAACTCTGAACAGGACTGCTCAAAGTTAAAAGTGATCAAGAGCTCACTCCTAATGAGCTCCACAGAGCACCTGTTCCTGCTGTCACTCCATTTGTTGGCCATTCTAGAAAAGATCCTGTCCACATCACCAGTGGATGCTGGGATGCTTAAGATGTGGCTGATGATGGACAGCATGTTAGGTTATGGCATCGTTTCATATGGATTTTCTGTCAATCTGACACTGTCAAAAGAACCGGCGAGGCGGCGTCCCGCCCTCCTCTGACTCTGATTGGCCGTCATTTACTGCCCGTAACCCTAAAACAAATCAATCAAACCAACAATGGTAACGAGTATTACCCAATCAGGGACAGAATAGTACTCGTCTCCACACAATGCAGGTGGGGTGATTTGCTTGGGATGCTGTATAATGTGGACCTATGTAAAATACGGGACAAATCACGTCCCGTATTGATTTGATACAGGACGCGTCATTTTGCGTGTAAATACGGGACGATTCCGTATTTCACGGGACGGGTGGCAACCCTATTTGGGGGTGCCAATACTTTTAGAGGCAAATGGATTCGCGCATGTGACGTCATCCGAATACCAGTGATGCAATTCCCCTCTGAGTGTTTTGATACGTCACATGTCAATGTTGTGGTAAAATATTTATTTTGGGGGGGGGCTGCATCAGAACACTTGCGAAGACGTTCCCCTGATCAGAGCCTAGTTTAAAATCAGTTCTTTGTTTTTTGACACCCAAAGCACCGGCTCTGAACCAGGAAAACTGGTTCTTAAGTTGCACCTAAACATTTTTGGTCTAGACTTAAGAACCGCTTGCGTCAGGGGCTGGGATTACTGTGACCAACAAAACAAACGAGAACATCGTTAGCGATATTTTAATACATTATTTTTAATCAGGATTCACCACGTTTGAACGCCAATGTTGGTTCGCTAAGCCATAAGCATTAACAGTAAAGCAACATCCTTTGCTTTATTGTTGATGTGTTTTCCGCCACTGCGCAAACATTGCTGTATAACGTTGTATACAGTGACGTCAGACGCGGCTCTGTGATGGCTCTCTAGCCCAAGGAAAGGTTTGAAGAGATATGATGAGATCTTTCATGTAACGTGATCAACACGGTCTTTTTTTTTTTTTTTTTTTTTCTCGTACCCTCTTTTCTTTACTCGCTATATTTATGCCTATTTTAAGCCGATAAAACAGACCATCATTTATAAAAGGTGTTCAACTACACTTATTAAATATATTACTCAATTAAAACACATCACATATTAATGTGTATATAATTTTGTCCTTTCTGTTCTATTTTATTGACAATGTGTCTAAGTTACAGTGTTTTATTTAATTAAATTTATTGTTAAAGACAAATTAGAGTCAGTTATTCATTCTGAGTGTTAATTAATTCACTCACATGTTCTCTCTCTGTCATTCATTTAGTTTGTTGTGTTCTGATAAATGTTTGTAACTTTATTTACTTGTTCACTTGGTTTGTCACAGACACAAATTTTTAGAATATTTTGTTTACTGACGTTCAAGTATTTAATTTTTTAATGGCTGAAGTTTAATTTAATTAATTTTTTTTGCCAAATATGTTGTTCAAGAAGTTTATAAAAGTGTAATAAAGTAGAAACATGTTTTGAAATGAGAAAAAAAAAAAAGCCCAAGGAAAGGCAAACTGGTTCTTAGAAGGCTCACCAGTGGAACAAACTTTGGACCAGCACCCGGTTCTTTCTGGTGGAAAGGGGGCATCTGAGACCCGGTACTGTGAGTACCAGAACTCGGATCGCTTAGAAAACTCGAAAGCTGTAGGAGGAGCAGCAATTAATAGATTTTTGTCCAAGAAGAATAAGCAAAACAGAACATTGAACTTCTACAATCCAGTTTAAAAAAAAAAAACATGCAAAATGCCATTCCATTAATGGGTACTGTTGTTATTGTTAAGTTTATTTCTGTTTTCCTTTTCTTTCATTTTCAGGAACTGTTTTATTTTATACGGTGAGGTTTGCAGTGAATCCAGAGTCTGTCCCATGAACGACTGGCATGATGCAGGAACACACCGAATCGGATCGACTCAAGGCCAAAGATAGATTATGACATTCCCACAACACACTTACAGCACGTTCTGCTCATCGTAAGGTATTTATGGCCATGATTTTGGTATGACTTTTTTGCCTTGATATTATTCATAGAAGCAGATGATTAAAAATCATCCTCCATGGCGCTTCTTAATCTCTATATAAATGAATAAATATATATAGCTTTGTCATTACATTAATAATAATATTTAATTATTCTGGTGTTATAAAGCAGTTCACCTACTGAAAAAAAGACCATTAGACAGCTGCAACTCATACAGAACGCTGCTGCCAGAATTCTGACCAGAACCAAAAAATCTGAGCACATCACTCCAGTCCTCAGGTCCTTACACTGGCTTCCAGTTACACTTAGAATAGATTTTAAAGTATTGTTACTGGTTTATAAATCACTTCATGGCTTAGGACCGAAATACATTACAGATATGCTGATTGAATATAAACCAAGCAGACTACTCAGATCATTAGGATCAGGTCAGTTAGAGATACCAAGGGTTCACTCAAAACAAGGTGCATCAGCATTTAGTTATTATGCCACCTATAGCTGGAATCAGCTTCCAGAAGAGATCAGATGTGCTTCAACAGTAGACACTTTTAAATCAAGATTAACAACACATCTGTTTAACTCTGCATTTACTGAGTGAGCGCTGTGCTGCTTCACACTGACTGCACTTTTTTTCCAAATCACTTTTACTCCTGTTTTATTCTTTTTAACACACTTTAAACTGTTTTTATTAAAATCACATTTATTTTCTTTAATTGTTATTTGTTTTTATGATTTTATCGTGTTTTTTATTTTTCATATATATTTCTTTTTCTCTTTTATAAACTGTTTTATAATTTCTATGTAAAGCACTTTGAATGACCTCTGTGTATGAAATGTGCTATACAAATAAACTTGCCTTGCCTTACTGTATTTTGAAGCCCATATTTTTTTTATATTAACAACACTTAAAGTGTTAAACCATATTTACACCGATAAATGTTTAGTTACAGTATATATAATGTACACCAATAACACTGAGTGTGCCGAGGCATCAAAACTGACTGCATGTACAGGTGCACGTGTGTGTAACAATTCACCCCTTTATGTGGAATTCAGCCACAAATTACGATTTGTTTTCATTGACTGTATTTCTTTATCAATTTCGGAAAGTTAGCAAAAAAAAAAAAAAGGAACAATAATATAATCAGGCAGAGACAGAAAAAAAAAAAAAGGTATTAGATCCTTTATACAGTATCAGCAGCTACTCCAGAGAGAAATGGAGGCCCAGCACTTCTCTGGGACTCTGAAGCAAACCGGTGGCTGAATCGAACTCAAGTGGCACAGACTGGCTTTGTCTCTTCAGATCTCGTTCCATCAGCTACAGAAACAAACAGAATGTTCTAAGCAAAAAATAGAAATTAAGCTCATCGGTTTAGAAAAACATGTTATTACTCTTGTACACACCTCAAACGTGGACAGTTCGAGCAGCTCGCTGATATCATCCTCGGGCTCGGGTAGAGCTTGGTTTATTGCTTTGGCTGCTTTAGAGACATCTGGGTGGTAATGATTCTGCAGTGTCTAAAGGAGTTGTTTGGTTTTTGGTAATAAAAAGGACAAATTAGAAAAAATTAAGAAAAAAAAAAAAAGTGAACACTAAGGCACAAATAAGGTTCGATACAGTTTATCGGTACTGCGAAGACACAATTATCCCTGTGATTTAAACAGACGTCACGCATGTGATTTGAATTACGGATGTTAATCTCCTGAAAACATGATGTCATGCTGCTTTCTTTATCCAAAATAAAAAGCTCAAAAGACATCAATACTACATTCCTTCATATGATGCCTACCTTAATTTCCCACAGACTGCTTTCCAGGGCATAGCACTTGGCAGGGTCCTCCTCCTCCATCACATATGGATCTGTGCACATTTCTGAAGGAAAAGGAAGAAGAAAAGAAGAAGAAAAAAAAAAAACACTTTCAAAAAGGCTTTTTAAGAAAGTTATTTTCCTTTTCTTGCATAATTTGTGCCCTCGAGCGAATGCCGTACCCTCGGCAGCACTGGGTCTGTGGATGAGGACTCTGCACGATGGGTGTCTGCGAATCAGGTTACAAATAAAGGGCAGCACTATGAGCAAGCCGGTCGGAGGAGCGGTCAGGGCGAGCCGAGACAATCGCTTGATAAACGCTGCTACGAGGTAAACCGGTAGATGGCTGTGGAGAGAAGAAAAGACAAAACCCGCACAAGTGAGCTTGTACTTCAGAGCACACAGATCACAAGTGTTATTGGAAGGAGTAAAAGGTTTACCTCGAGGACAGGAAGATGTTGGTTAGGTGGAAGAATCGTGCTCTGTACTTCACATGGAAGACAGAAGGCTCCAGCAGGTTGTACAGCTTCTTGTAAAAATCAGGATAATCTCTGTTTTATAAATAAGAGTTCGGCTGATCGAGTTCTGTCGCGTAGTACTACAGAAATCTTTTCAAAGCATACAGAAGTCTTTTTTCCCCCCATACTTACAGATTGTGCTCGTGGATGAGGACGAAAAGGCCGTTCAGAGCCAGTAAACTGATGGCACCGCCTGAAGTCCAACACGCAGTCGATTATGGTGAGTAAAATACAATTTTCTTACAGTTTCTGTTACAATTTCGATTTTTCTATTGAATCGTTCTCTAATTCTTTTCCAAGCAATTATTTAAATGCAATTAAATCCTTTTTAACTGGGAAATCTAATAAGATGAATACATATATTTACTAACCCCCTCTTGAAGGTCAGGGCTTCCTAAATCTATCGTATGCCTCCTTTTTCTTACTACTATTCTGAACCGTTTGCGTTGAGCAATTCGTAACGAATGTGTGTGTGTGATGGACGAACTCACCGACGTTATACGCCGCAGTCAGGAAGTCGATCATCAGCGTGGGGTCGCCCATGTGGGGCAGAATAGAGTCATGCAGGATGACCAGCACCTTTTTATACATGCTCAATGGTAACTGCAGGAAAACAAAACCCATGATAAACATTTCATCCATTCAACCTTGATTACTGGTGGTCTGAAAGTCTCGTGTCTGGATACGAGAGTTTGACTGTTACCTTGTACTTCAGGAAGGTCAGCCACATTAGCTCAAATGCTCGCTTGTGCTCCTGCAAACAAAAATCAATTATTCTGTACCCTTCACTTAGTGCATCTTTAAACACTACACAGTTATCAGTCGAGATTTTATTTATTTATTTACTTACTTTTTTTTATTAAGCAAGTAGACAGTTACAATATTTACAGAAGAGAAATTAGATGTAAAAATACAAACAAAGACCACCAAAACATACATAACAGCAAGTACGATTTGGGTTTGTGTGTGTGCATGCATGTGTGTGTGTAACTGGGTGTGGGAGTGGAAATATATGAATAAAGGAGCATGTAGGGAAGTACAACAGACATAACCAGAGTATTAATAATAATAATAATAATAAATCCAATTAATAAGAAATGACATAGTAATAATAGTATTAGCAGTAGTAGTAATTATAAACATTAACAAATATACTCATTTCATCCGGAATGGGAATGAGGGGGGAGGTTAAAGGATCAGGAAGAGGACAAATACAAATAGTAGTAATAGTAATAATAATAATAATAATATTAATAACTCACTTTTAATTTAGCCGCCTTCCAGTCTTCATATTTAGCTGAAAAGGTAGTAATGGTGTTAGTGTAATAAATAAATAAATAAATAAATTAATTAAAAAGCACATTTCACTAAAGGACTGATGCATAAAAGTGGGACTCACCCTCCTGCTTGGTCAGGAAGTTGGTGATTTCTGTGCCCTGGCTTGGCACGGTGATGGTCGTGAGCATCGTGAATACGTTGTTTTGGTACACCGGCATCTCGGCCTGCAAAAGCCACACAGATCAGTAGAATAAAATTTTTAGAAAGTATATGTATTTTTTAAATATATATAAAAATAGGTTTATAATAAAAATATCATCAGTAACTCCCAACGACGGTGGTGATACTCATGAGATTTCTTTTTATAAACCTGCAACCATCAAACTGTTCAGAGAGAGAGAGGTAGAGAGAGAGAAGGAGGGAGAAAGAGAAGAGAGAGAGGGGAGAGAGAAAAAGAAATAGAGCAAGAGAGAGATAGAGAGGCAGGGAGGGAGGGAGAAAGAAAAAGGAAGAAAGAGAGAGAGGGTGAGAGAGAAAGGGAAGAAAGAAAGTCTACAAATAAAAAAACGTGATTAACTAAATCTTAAAATAAAAAGTCCAGCCATCAGAGATGGAGAAAAAAAAAAGCAAACAAAAAGGGGAGAAAGCATGTCTACAAAGTCTATGAACATTTCTTCCTCCAGCTCTACATACACACCCGTTTGTTTCGGTCCATCACTCTATGTATATTGTCTCGCACCGAATTCATGACATAGTAGCGCACGTCATCCATTTCTAAAAACTCCTGAAACCTGGAGATAAGCAGAGCCATGTCCTTTTTCTCCGAGAGCAGAACCCACACCAGACCCTGCAGACAAACACACACTCAAAACTTAACACTGCATGTAGCTCAAATTTATCTGACAGTGTGTACGTAGTGTAAAGAAGAAGAATTCATAAGCACAGATATACTAAGACTAAGACAATCGTATAATCAGCGCTTACTGTATTTATATCAATGTAACGCGGATGGATTTAAAGCCGGGCTGAAGGTGTATGTAGACTCACGGATATAAGCTCTCTGGGAAAATTGTAATGCTGACTCCAGTCTTGTTTCTGCAGAGGATGCTTCCCCTCGGCTGCTGCCAGCTTCATTAAGGCACACAGTGCGCTCTCCTACCAGCACAAACACAACACAATAGCCAGGATGTACAAGACACTGAAGTGGTCACTGTACATTAGATACGGTTTATTAATTTTTATTTTTTTTAAAAAAAGCACCAAAACTAGACTTCATAGCCAAGTTCTCTCACTCACCGTTACTTGGTAAGATTCATGGCCCATGTTCTCCAGCAGCAGCTCCACACAGCTATTATAACGGTGCCTTATAAATATGTGGTACTTTTCATCGGCATCTCGCTCACCTGGTGAGGTAAAGGAAATGCAAAACCGTTAATATAAAGAGAAGTATGTAGCACTACTGCTCCAGAGCATTGTATCCTGGGCTTTAGATATGAGTGAGACCGTACAGTGCATGCAGATATACACTAAACCACTGCTCAATGTATAGGATTACCAGTATGTTGAATTGATCCATTTTTTTATCCTGGGAACTATCCTGTGTGTGAGACAAGAATATGTGCATGACCTTCTGCGTCACAGAGCAAATTACTTTTTGCCATCCTGTACATCACAGAGCATAGAAGTGGTTAAGGCATTGGGTTTAATCAGAAGGTATTGAGATCAAAATTTTCAGCACAAATAAGCTGTCACTGTTGGGCCCTTGACCAAAACAACTGCTTTAACCATCAACTGCTCAGTCTTAGTGGTACTTTACTGCACCACTACAAACCAGGTGGTGGATTATTCTCAGCACTGCCATTGCTGCTCCTCAGGAATGGTGGCCTAATGGATAAGGAACTGGCACCTAAGCCAGGAATTGTGGACTCAAGTCCCATCTGGAGTGCACTTAAGCAGAATGGAGCAGCGGAAGCGTGCTGGGCCCATAACCCAGAGGTCAATGGATCAACACCATCCTCTGCTAAGAGAGTTTTTAACGAAAAAGAAAATGGCCAAAAGTACAGAATTGTTGCCATCAGCCCTAATCGTTGCAGGTCATTGCCACAATCCTAGTGGACTACTGGATGATGCTTTGGCCTCTTGCATCAAAGATGGGTTTTTTCCAAATACTCAAAACAGCAGTAACTTAAAACAGCGGTAGTGGTTAAGGTGTTGGACGACTGATCGGAAGGTCATGAGTTCGAATCCCCTGTCCACCAAACTGCCACAAATTATCAGGTCATGAGTTCAAATCCAATGTCCACCAAGATGCCACTAATGATCAGAATTTCATGAGTTCGATTCCCATGTCCACCAAGATTCATTCCACTAATGGTCGGAAGGTCATCCGTTCGAATCCCATGTCCAACAAGCTGCCACTGTTGGCCCCCAGAGCAAGGCCCTTAACCCACAATTACTCAGTTGTATAAATTGATGTCCAGAGTAAGTCACTCTGGATAAGTTTGGCTGCTAAATGCTGTACATGTAAATGTAATAAGTGATTATTGTTATTATTGTTATTATGAAATCTACAGCTACATTTATTTACCTTGGAGAATCTCTTCTTCTTTCGGCAGCTCACCAACATAAAGCTCTCCTCTCTCTATTAACTCGCAGAATAAATTCTGACAGGCGTTGACTGCAAAAACGACTTCTCTCTCTTTTTCGGACTGCAAGTTAAACAGAATTACAGAATGTAAATCTTATACCAACAGAACAGACTTATAAACTCCTAGAAAACCGTGCTAACGTTACCTGTAAGTACTCCAGCAGATCGAACACGCTGTTCGCATGTTTCCTGCTTTGTAAAACGAGCTCTGTTTTAGTGTTTATGACCTGTTTAAATGAAATCTGGCTGTTTTCGGCGTCGCTCTTCTTCACGTTGCGCCTCCTGGACGCCGCCATGTTGTCTGCTCTGTAGCTGTGGAAGAAACACGCGCCGAGCTTCAAGCTGCACACAGCGCCCTCGTACGGTCGGAGGACATGATGCGCTTAGACGTTAATAAACACTACATTAACATCTACATGAACAAAAAGCTGCCTTTAAAGTCCATATTGTAATGACAACTCAATAACTCCAACAAGCAAAAAGTTATGGTAGTGAACAATATTTACATCTCCAGCATTTAGCACATGCCATTTTATCCAGAGATATTTTTTTCTTATGCAACTGAACAATTGAGGGTTAAGGGGCCCAACAGAGGCAGCTTGGTGGACCTGGGATTCAAACTCATGACCTTTCGATCATTAGTGGCATCTTGGTGGACCTCGGAATGAGCATATTGCAGATTTTCACTATTTTTATTTATTATAAGCATATTGCACATTTTCACCTGTTGATTTCATTATCTGTTTGTTAATTGTACATATTGTACACACATATTATACTGAATATATCTATGAGAAAATTGCACATTTTCACCTGTCAATTCATTATCTGTATGTTAAATTGTTTCTGCAACTTCTGGAGTTCGATCCTAAGAATTTCATTCACCTAGGCACATATGCTGTGGTGATGTGACAATAAAAGTGACTTGACTTGAATCAAACTCACAACCTTCCGATTGGCAGAACGACATCTTAACCACTAGGCTACCACACGCACGAACGCGACGCCTAGAGCAGATCATAAGATTTATACCGATCCGCCATAACGTCAAAACCGACAACAGGTGACGTGAATAATATTATCTCGTAACAAAAGGACCTGACAAGAGGTGGGATATATTAAGCAGCGAGTGAAGTCAGTTCTCAAACTTGTATTGAAAGAAGGAAAAATGGGTAAAGAGATTGTCATGGGCATCTAAGGCTTGTGGAAGCACATCAAAAGTGCAGGCTGGTCCTTATAGTGGATCATATTCCTAAATGGAGACATATAAACGAGTCCTTCCGTATTTTTCTGTTGTTAATGTGGAATCGTCTTTGTATGATGCCTTTTCGTTACAGGAGAGTCTCAAACTATTTTTTTTTAAACCATAGCTCTCTAATGATCCATTTATTCTAAATGATTTTATTTCTTGCAAGTTTTTTGTGTTGCTTGGTGACATTTTTTATTCAGAGTGAAAAACAAAACAAAACTAAAAATTCCACAGAGGACTTTGAGGTAATCGATCAGATAACTAACCACAAGATTACTGAAACTTACAGCGATGAGATTTTATTTATTATTATTTTTTTTAAAACATCCTGTTTGGTTTTCCATCAGATTTCTTTATGTAGAATGTCTTATGTTTTTGCATTGATTCAGAGAATATTCCAATATTTTCTTGTAACATTTAAAAAATTTTAACATCTCAGTAACTTTGCAGTAACTTAAAGGTGGGGTGTACGATGTTTTAAAGCCAATGTTGACATTTGAAATCACCAAAACAAACACGCCCCTAGCCCAAATGGGTGTCACCCGTTTTGATAGCTCCGCCCACACATACATACACAAGCAAGGCAACTATTATGGTGGAACCTGCTGGCCGAGGGGCTATTTTTTATCAATAAATAAACTTAATGAGTAATACTATGGTAAAACAAATATGTGTTTGTAGTATGGTGTGTTGTACTGTGAAAGGTTTAGCCCAGTTTCACGCAGAAGACGATGTTCAACACCTAGAACCCGAGGCAGAGGTAAGGCAGGTATCCACCATGTCAATGTTTCAATCGCTTTCAGCTAATGTCAGATATGCGCACTGAACACTCCTCCGCCGCATATTGACAAGACACGCCCCTTTCTGCTAATTGGCTACACGTTTGTTTTGTTAGTCGGCCAACTCGGTTTTCTGAAGCATTTCTCAAACATCCTGCACCCCACCTTTAATGATGACCTAGTGATCACGATGCCAGTCTCAGCTCCTAGAGAGAATGTTAGCTACATTTACCCTCTCAGCACACAAAAGTGTGCAAATCTCTTGGATGACTGACTACAAATTGGTGGCAATGTGAAAATCAGGTCATTGAGGTCAAAATTCAAATTTAATATTTAATATATACATTTCATAATAGATATATCACAACATAAAATATAATAGAAACAAAACCTGCAAATAAAGAAAAAATGAAAAAATATATTGAAAAGTAGAACATAAAAAAAGCAAAAAAAAAAAAAAAAAAAAAAAAGCAAAGATTTTCAAATGTCTCAGTCTGACGCATTTCCAGCATCCTCTTCATCCTGTGGAAAAAATAATATAAGAGAGTCACCTTTTTAATAAAAAAAAAAACCCAAAAAAACCCCCACATATATTCATGCAGGTCAGTTTTATCAAGGTCCCTGATGATTTCTGAGTAAGTCACCTCCTTTTTTTGTTCGAGAATCTTCACACACACTATAATTGTTAAACATTACAATAACAATGTTAAACAAAATAATATAATGTATAATATGATATATATATATATATGTTAAATAAATATATATTCATATTAAATATATTTATATATTATATAATTATGAACAAACATGTAATGCTAACACATTAAATGTTATTTAAATAAGTTTTTACACAGACTTTAAAATGTTCCTGAAACTGTCTGTAAAGAATAAAACACAATAACTTACACTCACATTATATTCATATTACCCTTACACTCACTCACATCCTGAAATGCACATTTACACACCTTGTTATCTTGCTTGCCGGTTGCTGTGGCAGTAAAGTCGTGAATGGGCAGCGTACTCATCCAGCTGATCATCGACTTCTCCTGACACTCTGTCTCCACTATACTCGGGTAAATGTGCTCTTCCTTGAAGGCAGCTATAACGTCCTCTTCATGCTCCCACTCCAAGGTCTCATGAAGACCGTCTCCTCCGAAGCGCTTGTTGTACCGATCAAAGTGTACGCGCTCCAACACGAGGCCGAGCCCAGGAGCCTTGGGCACGTCGACCTTTTCTTCACCCCAGCTCCTTTCGATGATCTCCTCTTGTGCGTATCCCTTCACTACAGCGATCACCAATCCGATCATCTTCCGGATCTGGTGCATCATGAAGCTCTGGCCTCGCACTGTGATCACGGCGAACTCTGCCTTCTGCCTGACAAACGGTTCTCCACAGGACATTTGCGTGATGTAGCGCTTAGCACTCGGGTCCCGGGGACCCTTCTGTGACGTGAAGTTGTGAAAATTGTGGGTGCCTTTGTAGAGAGCAAAGAGCTTGTTAACCTTCTGAAGTGTCTCGGGGTCCAACCGGAATGACGTGTCCTCTTGGTCAGAGTCTTTTGGAGAGAACGCGATAGTGGGAAGCATGTAGGAGTAGGTCCTGGCATCACAGTTGTTTTTGGAGTTAAATCCACCTGTGACTCTCTTCAAACCTGTCAGAAGAGGCGTTGTTTTAAATCGAGCAATCGCAGCATACATTAAGTTTAGAAGATTAAAAAATATCCGGGAACAAAAAAAGGCTCACGTAAAACTCTAATCTGTGGTGGAAGGTGAGTGTTGATCTTTTCCAGAATGTTCTCAATCAGCCAGAGCTTTAGAGATACGACCTGGCCGGCTGCAGAAACACCCTGTGAAATAATCAGAAGAGATCGCAGTCAGAAATGAAGTATAGCTGTGATAATGACACACATGATATTATACACGCACAATAACGTACAGTACTGATGCTAACTACAGAAGATGACACGATCAATAGAGCATGTTTTTATTATCCACAGAATAAAAACACATTGAGCAATGAGGTTTTTTCCCTGCCGTTGTACCAACAGGATGATGTGATACAGCAGGGTTACTGTTTCCACCTCAAAGCTTTTTTGGCAGAAACACATACTGACTCTTAAATGATAATACTAGAGACTCCTTCCACAAATATCGAATAAATCTCCTTACAGTAAATCCCAACATATCAGACGTACATACACATCAAGATATATCTCGAATAAGAGTAGATACAGCTTCAAGTCGAATTGTTTACTACACAACATGATTTCTTGGTCTAACCTTGTCAGTCCTGGCACATCTCTGGAAAGACATCTTCTTCATATCATCGCCATGATTTTCAGGAATACACCCAGCTTTGATGAGAGCTGTGACCAGGTCATCTTCGATAGTTTTAAACTGAGAATTTCCAGGATTCCTCTAATAAAAACAGATCAATGTGCAAGCAATGTTTAAATACGCAGATGTAAAAATCAATATCAGCATTGCCACTCGATTTGATGACTTTCTGATCGCCGTTAGCGAAATTCTACATTTTGGGTCATCGCCAACAGTTTAACATGGAGTACTGAGGTCATTTCTTTTGTTCACTATTATTCAGCTGACACGTACATTTGCTTCCAGATGCACAAGTCTGTACATTTGTATATTTCACCAGATTCATAACAGACGTGACAATGAGAGCAAAACTACCTCATTAGGTACAACATATGCTCAAACATGCATCATATATTTTACATTAACAGCAGATAGCAGACTCCCTTATCCAGAGTGACTTACAATTTCAGAGCTACCAAATCGGAAGGTTTTGGATTCGATCCCAGGTCCACCGAGCTGCCACTGTTGGGCCCCTGAGCAAGGCCCTTAACCGTCAATTGCTCAGTTGTATAAAAAAATTAATGAGAACGTAAGGATTCTGGATATAACTGCGCTCTGGATATAAGGGCGTTTGCTAAATGCTGGAAATGTAAATGAGAAATTGAGGATTAAGGGCCTTGCTCAGGGGCCCAACAGTGGCGGCTTGGTGCACGTGGGATTCAAACTCATGACGAGTGGGATTCGAACCCTGAGCCAAGGCCCTTAACCGTCAAATGCTCAGTTGTATAAAAAATTTATGAGAATGTAAGTCGCTCTGGATATAAGGGCGTCTGCTAATTGCTGTAAATGTAAATGGAGTAATTGAGGGTTAAGGGCCTTGCTCAGGGGCCCAACAGTGGCGGCTTGGTGGACGTGGGATTCGAACTCATGACCTTCCGATCAGAAATGTCCTCAGCTGAATGGACGCTCGACGTATTTTTAGTATTCTATATGCAAATCATTACTACGATGTAAACGAATATGCAAATGAACCTATGACGCGACAGGACGATCTCTAACGACTTCCTCGAGCCTGCAGTAGCTTGGTAACTTTAATCAGACAGACAAGCAGAAAGACTCGCCTGCATCCCATAGTAGCCTTTGCCCGAATAGGCCACAAGCAGGACAACTTTTCTCTTCGGGAACCTTTTCTCCTCGTCTGTTTTTAGCTTCTTAGCCTCCTTTTCTGCCTCACTGTTTTCTGGAGCTCTTTTCAGCTTGATGCTGTGATTGTGATGGGTTTCAGACATCTTCCTGAACCGTTTAATCCTACAGCAGACTGTATAAACAACACATTAACATTACACACACACAAAGGGTTAATGACTGAAATTTAACTCGTGTTGATTGTTTAGAAGCGTTTAAACTCACCTTCGAGTCGAACAGCTGCTTTTAAACGCTCACTGCTAAAAACACCGCCAAGCTGACAGGATTTTAGCATCTCACTTTTGGCTTTAACTCTTTAATGCGGTTCAGAAGCTCATTTTTAAGCTTTTATCTCCTTTTTTTTTGCTTGAAACACTATTTTGTGTCGCCTTCCTCTTAGCCATGGACGCGCACGTGGAGCGGCGCACTCTAACCTATCGCAAAGTATCGCGAGAACTGAGAGACTCGCGTTGCCAGTACCGAGCACAAAAATAATCCCCGTAGTGGATGGCTTTTGTATGTGGCCTGATTGACCTGTATTTATTTTGTGAAGAAAAAAACTTTAATAATAAATAGTAAAAAAAAAAAAATCAATAATCGGTGTTAAAAGATCCTAATCTCTCCATAATGTTCCCAAACATATATATATATATATATATTTACATTAAACATTCACACTATTTTCAATTCCATTGTGACATTGACTGACAATTGTCTTATTGTATCTACAACCCTGTTACCCAATTTCCAGACAAAAAGTAAATATAAATACTGCTATACCATTAAAACCACTGACAGGTGAGGTGAATAATGTTGATTATGTTGTTACGGTGGAACCTGCCATGGGGTTAGATATACCTACTGTGTATTAAACAGTGTGTTGGAAGCCTGAAAGAACCTACAAGAACCTTTGAACACCAGGATGCACTTTGGGAAGAAAGCAAGCTGGTGGAGGCAATGAAGGAGGTTCTACTGGGAAACCTCGGCTTCTGGAGTTCACGTGTATGTTTCTTTGACACACAGTGTACCACCTACCTAAACATCGTTGCAGAACAATTACACCTCATGTCAATAGAATTTCTCAAAGCCCTGCCATACTACAAAAACCTCCAGAACCTTCAGGTTTGAGGAACATAACAGAACTCAGGGTGTTGATTTGGCCTCCATATTTCCCAGACCTCAATCCTGTCAACCATCTGTGTGATACACTGGTCAAATATGTCCAATCCATAGAGGCACCACCTCTCAACTTACAAGTTTTAAAGGATCTGCTATTGTATTGGTGCCGGATCCCACAGCACACCTTCAGAGGTCTGGTGGAGTCCATGCCTTGACAAGTCAGAACCGTTTTTGATAGCACAATGTGGACCTACACAATATTACGCAGACAGCTTTAATGTTATTGCTGATAACTGTACACATATCAGTAGTACATTTTCTGTATTTGCTAATTCTATGGCAAAAAAAAAATACTAAGCCATGTTCCTACTTAAGTGAAACCATGTAAACCTCAAAATATCGCCATCTTAGACGGGTTACATCCGTTGGTAGGTTAAATCACCTACAAATTAACTGCATGTCTTTCTGAAGCAATGCTGTTTCCTGTCTGACATTTTGACATATACATTGGATTAAAAACCACAGAAGAAACAACGCAGAAACATTTCAAAGTTATTTATTTATTTATTTATCGTACCCTTCAAAGCAAAAAAATAAAATAAAATATTGACATGGAAACAGTGTGCACATTTCCATAACTTACTACAGAGTGGAAAGAGGTTTATTGACCACTGGGAGGAGATTTAGTATTACTCTCTTTGGTGGGTTGAAAAGGAGGGGGGGAAAAAAGCACGTCTTCATGCGTTCGCATGTCGTATTTACACATTTGGTGCAATAACTTAATTTACAAACTTTATTTACAAGTGGTGCTTAGGGGTAAAGTTCAGGGTAAATTCTGTCATCTCTGTGGTACATATGCGGAGTAGAGAAGCAAACAATCCAAAGTTTTCTTGTGAATACACAGAATCGGTGTAATTCAGGGTTAGCGTGGCATCAGCAGCGACGGAAGATAAAGACTCAGCACACAACTTTAAATTGATTTAACATTTGATGAATTAGTATTAACTCAATAGGATGTGTATTTACTGATTTTAGAATAGAAACAAAATATCAGCATAGAGTAGAAAAATATCTCCAAACCACCCAAGCGTCTGTGGAAATGTTTGAATGCAGGAATAAATGGTTTGGTTCATACTGTAACTGGCCTTCTTATTGTTATCTACTGTGAAGCATCAATTATAAAACATCCTTGACTAATACAAAAAAAAAAAGAAGTTGAGAACTAGTGTGTTATATACTATCCATCATACACCCTTTTTACACACAATGCAATCCAAACACACTTACACACGGTCACAAAAAGCCTGTCCTTCGTCACGCGTCCGAAAAGGTCACAAACGATATAAGAAAAAACAAAACAAAACAAACAACAAAAAAAAAAAAAACAGGCATAAACATCGAAACATCAATTCATCTATTCAAAATAATAATCAAAACAACATTTTTCAGTGTTTATATTTTAGCATTTTTTTTTAAAGGCACATTTTTAAATAGATTTATCCTATATCTGACACACAAAACCAAACCACTCAGCATACATCAATAGTTTTAAAAGCATTCAACACTAAAACACTTGCATGGAAACACGGCGCAGTAAACTTCTGTTCCCGAGTTACAAAATCCGCATTCACTACAGGCATCATAATGAACAAGCTACAGTCCTTTTACGAATTCGTAGGACTGAATATTAAACTGGAACAATAAGAGATCTGTCGCTAAGGAAAAATGTCAGATAATTCTTATCCAACGTGGTTGAAACTAAATGAAATAATGTTGCATTACAGCGCAGGGCCTGCTGCACGCTATACAATGCCTAGATTTCTAACAGCTAAAACTACAAAAACAAACAAACAAAAAAAACAAATGCAGAACGTCGTTCATTCGCGTTCTCTGTATTTGTAGCATGTCCTTCTGTAACTCGTACACACGTTTAAAAAGGTGGACAAACACGATTGCCAAACATGATGTAAAAACTAGAAAAGAGACGAAAGAAAAAAATAAAAGCGATAAAAGTGATCCAGAGACGTTCAGACGTCCCGACAATCATTTGATGTCTTTGTAATTTGGAAACAAAGTGGAAAATCTTGGTCAGCATTCAGTAAAGTGCTACTCACGGCCTTACTGGTAATAAAAACTCAGAAAAAACAAACAAACAACAACAAAAAAAAAAAACGGAGAAAGTACTGGATATTTATGAGTTCCATGAATTTTTACTTTTAAAAAGTTTTATGGTGTAATTTATATATGTATGTATGTATGTGTGTATGTAAGTATGTATGTATGTATGTATGTATGTATGTATATAAGTATGTATGTATACATATAAGTATGTATGTATGTATGTATGTATGTATGTATATAAGTATGTATGTATGTATGTATGTATGTATATAAGTATGTATGTATGTATACATATAAGTATGTATGTATGTATGTATGTATGTATGTATATATATAAGTATGTATGTATGTATGTATGTATGTATGTATATATATAAGTATGTATGTATGTATGTATGTATGTATGTATGTATGTATGACATCCTTTTCTACAGAACATGACCTGGGTTGCATCAAGAAAGCTACTGGAATAGATCCATATTTATCTGTGAATCCAGTTCCAGCATTAACAAATACTAGTTCAAAATAATTTCATTTTAAACCATCATTCTAAATCCTGGTGTTGATTTTCAACCAATATTTGATCAAAATCAACAAAAGTTAACCTTAAACGAATAATTTTCTCACACGGTAACTGATTCGTGATTATTTCTCCGTTAAAAAAAAACAACAACAAAAAAACCTTGTACTACAGGTAATGAAAGCTCTAAGAATACAGGGACTGCTAGTTTTCTTTCAAGTAAAGAAGACAATGTAAAAGAAGTTTCACTTCACTGCCGAGTAAAGTGTCGTATCACAAGATATGAATTCATCTTCAAATTCTAAACATACTCAACTATTAATTCAGCTCCAAGTTACCTTCTTGGTTCGTCTGTCACGTTTATACGGTGAAGATATTTTTGAAGCAAAAAAGGGATAAAGAAACGTGTCAAATTAAATAAAGTGACAGTTGATTAGGAAAGTGTCTACTTCATTCTCCGTGTGTGACATTAGGATATAAACTTTTTTTTTTTAATTTTTGGCTCGATTTCAAGTGGCTAGGAACATACTTAACCAGAAATGACACTCCGAGTTAGAGTATTAAACTGTGTCTTTCATAGAATGAGGTGTTCGGGTGGGGCATATCGTGGGGTTAGGTAATATGTGGTGGGGTAGGTTGATATGGGGTGGTATGCGGAAATGTGGGTCGTTGTGCAGTGATATGTGGTAGGGTTGATTAATTTGGAGTGGGGAAATTTGAGAAATATGTGGTGGGGTTGGTGTGGTGCCCTCAAAGATCCATCCTTTGTACCTTCATTACCTATAGTTGTCCTTCAAGTTACCTAAATGTCCATAATTCAGCTTTAAAGATAAATTACATGCAAGTGCATACTAAAGCTACTAAAAAAAGGCAGCACCCGAGTTGTAAGAAAGATACAGTTTAATACGCTATTTTTTTTTTCTGAGAGTGTATGATTAAATCCAGCTGCTGATGAATATCTATCACCTGTGATTGCACAATCCCAGAACTAAAGGAACTCAGATCCTGACATAGTGTTATGTCTATGCAAAAAATGTTTACACAGTGCAGCTTATAGGTTTAAAAACGATATCCACGACAACGTCAGGGCCTCAGCGTTGGGTCTGATGTGATTGCCTGCAGCTTAGTTTTGATTCATACACACTGTGATTCAGGACCGCGCTCTCTTCATGTCTCTCCGTACACTGCGGGCATCACTAACACAAACCCCTACCACAAAGCCGGTCCTCTCGGTCTTCATTTTCTGCGATGAGAAAGAGGAAGCAGCGAGAGGGCTGGAAAGGAGGTGTATTTAGGGAATGTAAGGAAGGAATGTAAGGAACACTCTATACACAGAGGCCTGACTTCAGCGCAGTGAGACGACGCTCAATACACTGCTTACCTGTAAACAAAAGCAAAAAAAAAATCCAAAGCGTTACCGTGCTGTTCATTCAGCACACGTGGACAGTATGAGAAGAGGATAAGTCCTCATGGAAGGAAGCACTCACACTTGCTGACGCTCAGGATGTCGGCCTGTTCAGTGAGGAGCAGTAACAGACCCTCCATCAACAACAAGGCTTTGTGGTAGCGCTGTACTGAAGCCTCGCCTTGGTGGAACATCTCATCCAGAGCTGCAGCCTGCACCTACAGGACACAAGTCGTGTACTCAACATAGTGATAGTTTTTCATTATTATTCAATAGTCTACTTATACTGAGGGATTTTGGTCACATTATAGTTTTTTTTTTTTCACTTGGCAGCTCTTAAAAAAATGCAAGTGAAAAGTGTTATCTAATTACAAATGATTAGATATTAATTCGGGGGCGGGGGGGGCGGTGGCTTAGTGGTTAGCACGTTCGCCTCACACCTCCAGGGTTAGGGGTCCTATTCCCGCCTCCGCCTTGTGTATGTGGAGTTTGCATGTTCTCCCCGTGCCTCGGAGGTTTCCTCCGGGTACTCCGGTTTCCTCCCCCGGTCCAAAGACATGCATGGTAGGTTGATTGGCATCTCTGGAAAATTGTCCGTAGTGTGTGTGTGTGTGAGTGAATGAGTGTGTGTGCCCTGCGATGGGTTGGCACTCCTTCCAGGATGTATCCTGCCTTGATGCCCGATGACGCCTGAGACCCGTGACCCGAGGTAGTTCGGATAAGCGGTAGAAAATGAGTGAGAGAGATATTAATTCGATTTTTTTTTTCTCTGTAACTGGATCACAAACAAATCTGTACCCTTTATACCCTCAGTAGTGAGCAGATATAGTGAGTAGAAAGTCATTTGGGATGTTGCATAACGGTGCTTTGGATTAGTGCTTTTTATGTGGGAGTTAAAATGAAATAAAAGCAACATATACATACAGAATAAAGTGAAAAAGTTCTTTCCTCTGGAAAGAAAAGAAGTATGTAATGATGTAGCACCAGATTCAGCAGTCCTGATGTTTTTTTTTTTCATCTTTTACATGATGTGAATTTTATCTGTTTGTATTTTATGTTCAGGTGATGAGTGCCAACGTCCTTGTGCGTGTGTGTCTATTTTTTTCTGGTAGATACGTTAAAGAGAAAAATAACTATTATGGGATGACTATGATAGATGAGGAGGAGCATCTCTATTTATCAAGTTTGCTTGTAACCAGTCATGCACTCTAGTCTTTGCTCTTTATATAATGAATAATTCATATAATCAGCTATGTATATTTATATAAAACTCAAGATGCCTTTAGACACTTAAGTAAACTCAGGTAAAGGTGAAGTCGTGAATAAGTGCTTGAAACGTATAAAGCCGCGAAGTCGTTTTTAACAGTCATGGAGTTTACATCATTGAGTCATGTTTTTTTTTCCGTACCATCTGCACAGTATGGCTAAAGATGAGCCTTTCTGCAGTGATGGTGTTGATGTGGTCCATCAGCCGATGCTTTCGGGAAAAGAACCTCTCTAGACGTGCGCTGAGGGAGCGGCATGACGACACGCTCGACTTGTACACGTCGTTTAGTCTCCTGACAACTGTTGAAATAAGAGAACAAACCAGATATTTGATTAGATTTATATTATACTGTATGTTTATCACTCCAAATGTTGAGGAAAAAAAAACGATGAGACCGGGCTAATATTAGGATCAGCGATTTTAGATCAGAAGGAAAGATGATGCCGTTCACACCTTGTTTGACTGTGGTGGAGGGATACAGTTTACCCTGCTTGATGCCCTCCATGGCTGTGTGCAGTGCAGTGGACAGGAGCTCTGCAGTCTTCATGTACAGCACCAACTGCTCAGAGTGGCTGCAACACACACACACACGCGCACACACACACACACACACACACACGTACACACACACAAACGTACACCACTCTCAAAATGTGGAGTAGCAGTAACTCATAGTACAGCACTGTCTTAAAATATTCCTTCATTTAGCTGAACTAATGCCAAAAATGAAAAAAAGAGAGAGAATGTTTTATGATAAACAGGATATTACAAATTTAAGGTGGTTCTTTAAGGTGGTTCTTAAGGTGTAATCTTCTAATCTGCTCAAATGTTGCAATCCATCACTTTGCTGCCTCGAAAGATAAAGTGTGCGTGTGTGTGTGTGCACTGTGTGCTGACTTAAAATGCATATTGTACACTATGAAAAATGTGCTGAGTAATGCTGCTGAATTCTCAAATCTGATTGGTCAGACCGTGCCCATTAATTCTCTATAACAGCAGCTCTGACAAAATTAATGGGCTGTAATGTATTGTATTAACTTGTGTGTGTGTGCGTGTGTGTGTGTGTGTGTGTGTGTGTGTGTACCTCCATTCGCGGCTCAGAGAGCTGATCTGGTCGGCCACGACGCTTTCTTGCTGGTGTAGGCAGGTTGTGGGCTGACTGGCACGCCCGGCCTCTTCACCTCTGGAAGCTGCCACCTCCACCATACAGCGAGCGAATTCCAGCGTGAACCGGAGCTGCTGGAGAATCTCTGTGTGCTCCTGCTACAGAAAAACAAAGACGAAAGCACTCAGCCCACACAACTGATTCATTTTCTAATAATAATAATAATAATAATAATAATAATAATAAATATAGCTGCAAGCAGCAATACCAGCATCAAGCCAATCAGATGCGCTCAGAACATGTCGCCGATGAACCGTACCAAGTTTCGTAGTGATATGGCATTGCATTGGTAAAAAACTGGCCTTAACGTGAAAATTCAAAATGGCCGACACACAAAATGGCCGTCCGAAAACCGTTTGGTATCGTTTGACTCAGCATGCCTCAAGGAGTGCCTCAAGGAGTCCATGACTTTCATGATTTTAGACTCAAGTTTGCAGTAGTTATAAGTGAAAAGAGCCGTTTTTCAAATCTCGTGACCACTAGGTGGCACTGTGATGAAACGTTGGTTGCACCCTCAAGTCATCACCCTTATGACATATACCAAGTTTTGTGTCGATACACAAAAGTTTTGCGAACATACAGCCTCACGTCCGTTTTGGCCGTGCTCGCCACCATGTATGTTGCCACGGTATACGAGAAGACATTGGTCTATCAAAAAGCTTTTGATAAGTTTTTGTCTCGGGTTTGTCTGGATGCTACATACCAAAGGACATGCCAATCAGACAATCGGTCTAGGAGGAGTTTGAAAAAGTAGGTTTTACGGAAAATTCAAAATGGCGGAAAGAGACAGAAATGACATCATATGATGCATTCGAATCGGCATGAGCAAAGGATCCAAAACATGCAAGAATTCTGTCTCTAGGCCTTACGAGTCAGCAGTTATGAACATAAAAATAATTGGATGTTTGGACTGTTGGTGGCGCTAGAGGGTTTGAGCTAGACACACCAAAGTTGCTATAGTAACTTCTAAGACTGGCCTCTACATGTGTGCCAAATTACATAACTTTCCTACGTACGGTTCTATGGGCTGCCATTCACTTCAATGGCAGAATAAGAACACTAACGATAAAAATAGGTGTCTACGTCCCTTCGGGGTTTGACCCCTAACAGTAGGTGTCTACGTCCCTTCGGGGCTTGACCCCTAACAGTAGGTGTCTACGTCCCTTCGGGGCTTGACCCCTAACAGTAGGTGTCTACGTCCCTTCGGGGCTTGACCCCTAACAGTAGGTGTCTACGTCCCTTCGGGGCTTGACCCCTAACAGTAGGTGTCTACGTCCCTTCGGGGCTTGACCCCTAACAGTAGGTGTCTACGTCCCATCGGGGTTTGACCCCTAACAGTAGGTGTCTACGTCCCTTCGGGGCTTGACCCCTAACAGTAGTTGTCTACGTCCCTTCGGGGCTTGACCCCTAACAGTAGGTGTCTACGTCCCTTCGGGGCTTGACCCCTAACAGTAGGTGTCTACGTCCCTTCGGGGCTTGACCCCTAACAGTAGGTGTCTACGTCCCTTCGGGGCTTGACCCCTAACAGTAGGTGTCTACGTCCCATCGGGGCTTGACCCCTAACAGTAGGTGTCTCCGTCCCTTCGGGGCTTGACCCCCAACAGTAGGTGTCTACGTCCCTTCGGGGCTTGACCCCTAACAGTAGGTGTCTACGTCCCTTCGGGGCTTGACCCCAACAGTAGGTGTCTACGTCCCTAAGGGGCTTGACCCCTAACAGTAGGTGTCTACGTTCCTTCGGGCTTGACCCCTAACAGTAGGTGTCTACGTCCTTTCGGGGCTTGACCCCTAACAGTGGGTGTCTACGTCCCATCGGGGCTTGACCCCTAACAGTAGGTGTCTACGTCCCTTCGGGGCTTGACCCCTAATGATGATGATAACATGCTAAATTCTAGTATTTTATTTTTTGCTATAGCAACAACAGGGCGACTTGCATGGCAGACTCAAACATGTCAGAAGTACAGCTGTGACTCAAAGATTCCTGACATCTTTCAGAGGTATTTTAAGGGTTCTTGGCAACATCACAAGTGGCATTTTCTGTCTTATTAACTACATAAGGCGTAAAAAAAAACCACTGACTTGCGGAATGATTCGTTTCCAGCTGATGAAATGTATGATGTATCGTCCTTTAATGAATTTGCTGTGAAACTTTAGGAGCATGAGATAAAAGACTACTGGAAAATAATCTTGGCACGGTGGCTACTTCAACCCTGACGTTGATTATTTTTCGATAACAGCATTCGTCTGCTGCGTTTTATTCTTTTATTTGTTCGGTAGTCTGATCAGAAATTCAAGATGTGCATATTTACCTCCATGAGTGTTTCTTCTGGGAGCTCAGGGGCCTCAAACATCACAACACCCTCCAAGTTGACTGAAATGGGGTCGGTGAGACCGTAACGTTGACAGGATGAGCCCTCGAACCCATCCAAACACATGCCTGTCTGGGGGTAACGGCTGGTGAGGGACCCCGCGGGACTGATGGAGCTCGAGGAGCATGCTGAAGGATAAATTACAGCAAGACATTCGTCAATTAGTCAGTTATAATAAGCTTATATTCATGATCAGAGCCTTGTAATGTCATGTCCATGTCAATATAATAATAATATACTGGTGCAAAAAAGGACAGCTTTGCTGACATGCTTCCACACAGGGACACAAGGTCAAGACAGAAAAAAGAGGACTGGGAGAAAAACTTACTTGACTTACCTGAGAATTTTCTGGAACGAGAGGTGTGGGGTGGCGTCCCTCCGCTGGGTGGCGAGCCCACTGTGAACACCACCCGTGCAGGACTGCCTGAACCCACCACCATGGTCCCACCAGTACCAGGTGGCGCTGTGGAGCAAAGTAAGGCCATGGATTTTGTGTAAAAAAATAAGCATTTTTTTTAAACCATTTAAAATACAACAACTTTAAGGTATTTTGACCAAGTTTTTTAAGGGTATCTTGTTAGATTCAATAGCTACCTCATTTTATGTTGTCAATGTTTATTTATGTTTTTTCCTTAATGTGTTTTTTACATAATAGCTTGGGTTTGGAATGTAATTAAAATATATATATATGTATATATATATGGGGATTATGAAGCAGTCAGCCTAAGACGGCTGTAAGATTACACCAACTTATCCTTTCTCTCTAAATCCGTTGTTTTAACTGCTAGCATTTTATCTTCTAACAACACACTTCTGTCAATTGTTGTATCCCTCACACACACAGAAGTGAAGAAGTCTTGAGTTCTAACCTGCGATGTCAATCGCTCTGTCAGCACAGAGGTTCTCCGTGCTGCCTCTGTCTCCCAGCTGTCCCCCGAACGCCGCCATTAACAGCATGTCCGACAAACGACCAGAGCTCTGAGACCTGAAAACACAGGACAGGGATGTGAGTGAGGAAACAGAAAGCGAGTGTCTGTTTTCCCAAACTGCTTAATCACTACCTCCCAAAAGTCTTCGCGTCCTCGGGTTGGAAAGCGGCAGGCACGCCTGATTCTCCATGGCACGGTCGGCTGGGAGATGAAGGGAAAACTAAACCCTGCTGAGTCAGAAATGTCACCATGTTCGGCGAGCTGGGCGGCTTTGGGAACTCAAACGGGGACATGGCCTTAAGGGAAACACAAGAAATGAATTCGGAGGTGCTGTGATTGCTCAATTTTACCACACAACCCCTTTGTTTAGGTCAGTGTATAGAATAGCATGAAAACAGCATGAAAATAGCTGATAGTGATATCTGAACTGATATCTGATTGTATGAGATTCTGTTTAAAACAGTTATTAAAAATCTAACACAAATCCACCCTGCAGTCCAGACCACACCCATAACAATACAGCATTTAACACCATATTACATATAAAAGAATAATTACAATATATTGAAAGGAAACATTACATGAAGTCACAGCGCACATTTTATCCTATGCTTTTTTCTCTTGTTTAACACGGAACTGAAAAATATTTTCACTCTTTGTTTTCTTTTGGCTCACAAATCCAAGGTTTCACATTTAACAAATTAAATGTTAAGTAGACAATCGTTTTTCTTGATTTTTTTTGTTTGCTTGCAGTGACAGTGACTTTCAATTAAAGTGTGTTTATGACACATTAAAATGATTAGGATAAGTTAATAATTAGAACAATAATGAAATATTAAAATAACTTAAAAGTTTACATTATGCAGCAGCATGTGATTTAGAATGATTAATCCTTAGTTATATTGCAAACATTAATTGGTTTTTTTTTTGAGTTACAGAGACAAAAAAAAAAGACGCACTGGCAACAAAATAGTTTAATTAACTATTCTCAGTTTAACAGCTTTTGCAAGACACTTAAACAGAACGGCTACATACTCTTGATGGCGACCCTAGGATGGTGGGTAAAGGACTTCGCTGCATCAGTTCACTGAGTCGGGGCGAGGAATGTAGGGGCCTCAGGGCCATCGTGCCTTCATGAGCGGCCACCACGGGGTCCGAGTGCTGTTTCCTGATTGTCTGCCTGCAACCGCCAGCGGCCTCCAGCAGGCAGGGGGCACTGTGGAGGCGTGAGCCCAGTCCATGCTGCCTGGCTCTGGACTTAGCATCGGGTGGCTGGAGAGCTGGAATATAAGTGTGTAGGTATAGAGTGAGAGAGGGAGAAAGAGAAAAAGAATGAGAGAGAGAGAGAGAGAGAGAAAGAGTGTGTGAGAGAGAGGGGGGAGAGAGAGAGAGGGAGAGAGAGAGAGCATGTGCTGATGTAAATAACAATGATGCAGGCTAGAGGGCAGGTGAATTATTAAAAAAAAAAAAAAAGGCAGTAGGGAGCTTTGGGAAATTCAGACATTCTGGTGATATTTGCATGGCGAATTTCACAAGTATGAAACTCAGAAGGTTGAAGCATGCACTGCATATAAAGTGCAAACACAGACGTACCATAAAAAGCTACAGCCTCTCAGAACTCTGTTAATATTGCAAACAGACGCTCAAAACAGCACAGGATTGACGAATGATCAGAAGTGATGATTTTATATTTTTCAGGAAAACAAATCAACAATTTTTTTTTTCCAGAAGTGAAAAGGATTTTTATAAAGAAGAAGTTTCACCATCACGTTTGGCATCTTTAGACAAAATATCAAAGTGTTTAAGTACAGATATTTTAGGAGCACACTGATTTGGTTATAGAAAGCATTTATTTTCAGTGGCTGAATCTGCAATTGATATTTTATACCATATATTGCACAATGGGGGGGGGGGGTGTGCACGGTGGCTTAGTGGTTAGCACGTTTGCCTCACACCTCCAGGGTCGGGGTTCGATTCCCGCCTCCGTATTGTGTGTGCGGAGTTTGCATGTGCTCCCCGTGCCTCGGGGGTTTCCTCCGGGTACTCCGGTTTCCTCCCCCGGTCCAAAGACATGCATGGTAGGTTGACTGGCATCTCTGGAAAATTGTCCAGGAAGTGTGTGTGCGCCCTGTGATGGTTTGGCACTCTGTCCAGGGTGTATCCTGCCTCGATGCCCGATGATGCCTGAGATGAGGCTCCTCGTGACCCCAGAAGTTCGGATAAGCGGTAGAAAATGAGTGAGTGAGTAAGAGTATTGCACAAAACTAGGTTATAAACTATGAAAACGACAAAAGAATGACATGTGGGTCTTCAAAACGACTAAGTTTACTTAGATCACAGGCAATAAACACTAAACAAAGGAAAAAATGTGTTCCAGACACTTTCAAAACAACTGTCTGAAGATTTTGTTCGTCCAATCAACGAGCTACACTATTATTAGCTCTCTATGACCCATTTCAGCTTGTCTGATAAGAGGAAACATATTAACTCAGGGTCAGGATATAAATACAGTACAGCTTGCTTGGTAGTAAAAAACAACTACAAGATGGAACTATAGTTAATTACTCAGCCTGTCAAAGCCAGAGATACTTAGGCACCAGAGGTAGTCCTCACCCTGTGGGGAGAGCTGGAGTGGTTTGATGCCTCCTATAGACAGTCTGCGGGTGGTTATGGTTGAGTGATGAGGGGGAGATGGTCCTATCCTCCCACAACCAAGAGGACTTCCACTGCTGCAGCGCCGCACAGGAGTGCACCTACACGACACGACACGACACGACACAAACAAACGCAGCAAAAATATTTAATATAGCACATCACAGTTTCTCCACAGTGGTGATGAATATAGCGCAACAGGGTTCAAATTATACGGACAAAATCATACAACGTAAAAGCACCCTAAAAAAAAAAGTCTTCCATTTTACTATAAATATAAAAATATTTGATAAGTGATCTTGGTTCTGTACTGACCGTGGGGAGGTGTCCTGGCTGGGAGAGTGCAGGTTTTGCTCTATACGCTGATAATTGTGAATCTGTGTGGGCACTGGAATGGGTAGGGACTGTCCATAGTTACTACAGTTGCTCGAAGAGTGCTCAGGAGGCCTGCTGAGAGCGAGAGAAAGAAGGAAGGGGTAGAAAAAGAGACAGTAGGACAAAGAGAACAGTAAGATGCATGGGTCTAGTCAATAAAATCAAAACACCGTCCAAAAGACTTACATAATGAAACACAGAGACACACAGAGGAGCTTGAAACTGACCCTATTGTTAACAAAAGACTTCAGTGGGCAGTAAGCGAGTGGCACATCAATCAATACTGATGAGGTGACTGCAGAAAGTGTTAACTACTCCACCTTAGAGGTATTCTCGGGTCTAAAAAATGTACCCGACCCGAAGTGGCCTGAAAAAATTAGACCCGAGTCTGACGGCAATTTTTTTTAACCCGACTGGACCCGAATGTTGCATAACTCTACACTCAAGTAACCGCTACAGAGTGGATTCAAAATTGATTGACAGGTCTGTTTCAACAAAAATTAGCTTACCGCCAGTCACACGATGTCGCAAGCGGTCTTGGCAAACAGAGGAGAGGTTGGAAAAGGACTCGAGTCAATGCGAGATACAGTAGTTCTGGTCTTCTCGGGTCCGTTCGGTAAAAACACATATATTTTAAATTACCCGAGACCCGATGCCGCTATTATTATACACGACCCGTGTCCGAGGTACACGTGAAACTTTTAGGTCTCGGGTCTGACCTCGGTTTTTCGGATCTAAGTGGACCCGTGAAGACCTCTACTCCAACTCTATATGAGGCCCTTTCTGTTCAGAGTGACGGGAATGAGCCGAAATAAATTCACCGAACTTTTACCGCTTCAATGCTGAGTATTCTAGCCAGATAGCTAACATGAATCATGAAGATCAAGCTTTATAGCCCATTTTATCTAGCTGGCTAACAATATCCATCAAACAATACTGTATCAATGCCTTTTATCTTCTTGTATCGTTTATTTGTTTCGATGTTTTTCTCTTTTGCTTAGTTTGACAAGATTTTGTCTAAATGTATTCATGTACGTTAATGAAAATAATTAATGGATATTTAAGTTAACGGACATTAAATATGGGTTTGACCTACCCTGCCGGTGGCGCCGAGCTGCTGTAAGAGGGCGAGCGTGGAAGAGACTTGGCCTGATTGCCCTGACTTCCAGAATTGAGAAGAGAACTCCTGTTGCAGAGTGAATTAAAAATGCTTTCATTTAAAAATGTAATCAATTTTAATTTTACTGACTCAGTGTTGTATGCACTACACAGAGAGTACTATACACAAGACTAAACTATACACACCCACTATACACAAGACTATCCTGAAGCACTTTCCCTGAAGGCATTTCACATGTCAGCTCACCTAGAGAGAAAAAGACAGAGATATATAAAGAGTGAGTTGAGAAGAATCAAAGGACTAACCAAAGACGAGAACCAAAATAACAAATAATCGGAGTCCTACTTTTGCAGGCTGTCACCTCCCATCCTGTTATTGAGTTATACGGTTAAGGAGGGAAATAAATTCACTTACTGGGGAAGTTAGCTGGAACCATGACGAAGTCATCCGTGTCACAGGAAGAGTTCTTACTGCTTCCTCCACCACCAGCTGAATCCTTCAGCAAGAAGCCTGGAGAATCCTGGGTAGGGGAGGCCAGTGCTTTGGCTCTATTCTGCTGGATCTCACCGAGGGACTGCTGCAAATTCGAAGAGATATAACAACAACAACAACTTTTGTCATTTTTTTACTTTGACAGTCAGGCTTCAATTCAGAATGCAAAACAAAACAGAATGCATCTTCAACATCCTCATCATGCCAGACAATACCATCAGATGAATGAATATTTACCCAGTTTAAACTGGCTACAAAAAAAAAAAACTAACAAATTAGTAAATCCATCATTACCGGCGGTTGCCAAATGTAACAAAACTAAATAACCCGATTTCATATAGTTTGATGGATAAAAGTGATCGTTATTAATTTTAAATAAAGAAGCATTTAATTATTGAATAATTGAATTATTTACTGTTATAATCACACTATAATACTGTATTATATCACCGTGTATCATCACACTGTAACATCGTAGAAGGAAAGCAAAAAATTCTAATGTAAAACACACAGAGGGTCACAGAGGGCAACCTGCCTAGTATAAAGATCACATAATAGGGATGGTGTCACACACACACACACACACACACACACACACACACACACACACACACACACACACACACACACACACACACACACACACTCTGATGTGAAGGTCATGAGTTCTGACCCCAGGGCCACCAAGCTGCCACTGCTGGACCCCTGAGCAAGACCCTTAAGCCTCAATTGCTCAGTTGTACAAATTGAAATAAAAAATGTCTTTAAATGTAAATTCTCTCTCTCTCACACACACACACACACACACACACACACACTTACAGGAGGAGAAGCAAGGTGAGATGTGGAAGAACTGCTACATGAGCTTGCTGATCCTGAGCTGGGAAAGCAGGTCAGGGTCACTGGTGCAGCTGTGAACACACACACACACACACACACACACACACACACACACACACACACACACACACACACACACACACACACACACAATTACTATCCTGTCTACTTTGTTTTTATTTTATTTCAAAAAGAACTACAATACAGCAGATCTTTAGTCTACATTAGTTATTAGTCATCATTTAAATTGTAAAAATGAAGCTACAATAAGAAACATATTTCTAAAATAGTTCATAAATACTAATAAAACAATTTATTAATAATATCAATTCAATATTATAGAATAGCTACATTAGGATTAAAAAAAATAACATGCAGACTAAACAGTAAAAATCTATATGGACAGGAAAGAGACTCACACTTCTTTATGGTCGAGCTTGCCTCGAGGAAAGGGTGCTTGAAAAACTCGTCTAAAAATTGCATGGCGAGCAAGTATTACATTACTATTTTGATTACAAATGGGAAAATATACAAAAACATACAAATCTAAAGCAGCACTGACCAAAGTCCATGCGGTCCTTATGGTTCCTCTGCAACAGGCCGAGAAGCAAGTGCCTCAGGTGACTGGATGTCTCTCTGGGAATGCTACA
Organism: Tachysurus fulvidraco; assembly: GCF_022655615.1. Classification (NCBI taxonomy): domain Eukaryota; kingdom Metazoa; phylum Chordata; class Actinopteri; order Siluriformes; family Bagridae; genus Tachysurus; species Tachysurus fulvidraco. The sequence continues at coordinate 18,017,526 of NC_062538.1, forward strand.
GACAGACAGACAGACACAGCGACAGAGAGAAAGAGAGGGGGGGGGGTATGATCAGAGGAACTGAGAACAACAAGAAGCCTGTTCCACCCGACACTTACTTTGGGCTAAGATTCTTATTCTTCTCATAAAACATGCGGAGGTCCTGAGGACTGCTGGCCTAAAAAAGTAGAAACAGAGAACATTTCACTTCGTTTTCTTGCCTTCTTTGTGACCACACTTTAAGAAACGCTAAAGTTACATAATTAATGAGCTACATGTCCATTAATGGCCCTGTTCACACTGCAGTTAAAAGTGGCCCAAATCCGATTTTTTTGGGGTCAAGTGACCAGGTCAGACTTCTTCAGGAGTAGTGTGAACACTCAAATCTGGCCACTTCCATATGTGGTCCTGATGTGGTCCATATGTGGTCCTGAAATCTGGCCACTTCCATATGTGGTCCTGATGTGGTCCATATGTGGTCCTCAAATCGGGCCACTTCCATATGTGGTCCTGAATCAGACCCAAATCTGATTTTTTTCCAATGTGGCCGCAGTGTGAACAGCCAAGGCGGATTTGATGCGACTTTTATGTCAATCTACATCGACATTCATCACAATTATGCGCCGGCGAAGACTTATTTATTTATTTTTTTGCTTAACACACACACGCGTTACCAGTCGCCGCGTTTGAAAACGTGACACAAACGTGACTGGTAACGTGTGTGTGTTAAGAGTATTATATAAAGTGGTTACGTGAACCAGCTCATAATGTTTGCATTGAATACATCACGTTATAGCGTTACATGATATGTTTGCTTGCACCAGATGATACAGTACTTCCTCCATAACCTCGCCATAGCTTTTTAGCGCGATGGCATGCTGCGTGTGACGTCATCGTTATTGTTCGTTTGCGCATGCGGGTCAGTTCAAAACAGCAAACAGTTCACACTGGTATCTGATATAGTCCACATTTTAAAAGGTAATGTGAACAGCCAAACAAAAAAATCAGATCTGAGCAAAATATCCGTATTGAGCATTAAGACTTGCAGTGTGAACGTGGCCAATATCACACGTTTCAGAAGTGAAAGTACGACAAGTAAGAAAATTAAACACCACTGTCTGGTTTGTAATAATATGTAGTATATTGGTCTGGTAGGATTAAGGGGTGTTACTGTATCTCGACTCATCCAATCAAGTGGGAGGAGTACAATACTTTCGAGTGAACGAGTGTTGATTCCGCGCTTCAGTTATTGTTCACATCATAATGGGAAAAAATGCGAACTTTGGCATGGTTGTTGGTGCCAGATGGGCTTGTTTAAGTTTTTAAAAACTGCTGCTCTTGGGATTACACATAATGGTGCGAAAACCTTCCAGTGAGCAGAATCCAGTAAGCGCCATGAAGATGATAGAGGTCAGACAAGAAGGGCCAGACCAGTTGCTGTCGGGCAGAAAATTATCCGAATTGAGCATTAAGACTTATGTCCAAATTTTGTCAATTTCATATTTTTGCACATAACGATGCTATTGGTCAGTCCCCACGTGGATCTGTTCTTTTTACAAGTTATTAACCTATCTAAAGTCTTGAAAATAGCTTGAGCACAAATCTCTTAACTCCATTGGACGCAGCATATCCTCAAGATTAAGAGTCGCAACGAATCAACATGTCTTCTGAGGTAAATGTCTTCAAAACACTGGGCTCAAAGAAAAAAAATCTTGACCCCCGCTAGTTCTGGTGCTCGTCTGAGGACAGGAATTTAGCGCAAGACAATCCACTGCAACACAGACTAAACGCTGTGCATTGCAGATAAGATACGGTGGTTATTTTAAAAATAATGAAAATAATGGTTTTGGAGATACGAGGATTCCGCCCGACAGCGACGATATCTCTTCTTGATGTCCCAAAAAGTCAAGAACAGGAATCTGAGGTTACAGTGGACACCGGCTCAAATGAAACTGGGCAGTTGACGATTGCAAAATCCTTGCCTGGATTTTTTCCAATCTGCAGTTTTGTTGTGCCTGTATCTCAGATTTCTGTATCCTCGTATTCGTTAGTCACATCATAGTCATCTGTATAGTCTGTGTGTCTCTACATACAGTAATAATTAGAAAAACTGCTCCATGAATGTACAGCTCTAATAACAAGTCAAGAAGTAATGATGTTACCGTAGGAATTTAAAGAAAAGAGAGATTATTCGAACACTCACTTGAAATGGGGCTTTCCCAGTCAGGCACTGAAACACAATGGTTCCTATACTCCACAAGTCAGCCTTGGCATCATAGCTCTGTGACATGATGACCTCTGGAGCCTGGGGTGAGAAGGATTTCTGGGTTATACGGGTGCACGTAGGGAGACAGGATAACGAGCTGAGAAGGCGGATGAAGGATACTTGCCATATACATGGGGGAGCCGCAGAGGGTAGCGGCCATCATGTTGTTCTGAAGGTGCCGTGCAAAGCCAAAGTCAGCTGAAGAGAAAAAAGAAAGAGAAAGAAGATGGAGCTCAAGATAAGGAGTTTTATGAAATATAAGACAACATACAATTCACGAGGGGGGTCAGTAAAAAATAAATAAATAAATAAAATAAAACAAACAGGCCTTTACTCATCAGAGAAGGAAGTTTGGGGTGGGGGACTGTTTCAATACTAGGACGAGAGCCAAGTAAATTTGCGTCCGAGTCAGGAAAAGACCGAGACAGAAAATGAAAACAAATACAATCCAAAAATAATAAAACTAACACGGCTCTAGCTACGTTTCCTAAAGTTCCCGAGATTCCTTTAAAAGATGATTATAGATTCCTTAAAGATTGTGACATAATCTAACAAACTAAATCATACTACAACAGTGTGGAGATTAAGAAAGTGATTCAGAAAGTGCTGATTAAGTTTCGACAAATGTGTATAATAACAGCAACTTGAAAATGTGTTATTTAAAAAACAAAATGGTTATGGAACGGAGGAAAAAAGAAGAAAAAAAAACCACAACAACGTATGTCTAGTATGGAAAAAGGAAAAATATTACTAAATATTCATCATGCTCTACCTATTTTGATGCAGGTGTTGTTGGTGTGGGACTTGCGGCCGGCTGGGTGGGACAGCAGGATGTTCTGTGGTTTCAGGTCTCTATGGATAATGCCTTTGGTCTGCAGCACTCTCATAGCTCCTGCTATCTGCTGCAAGAACACACGGATGGTATCCTCGCTCAGTGTGCCCTTGGCTGTGTGTGTGTGTGTGTGTGTGTGTGTGTGTGGAGGAGGAAAAAAAAAAGAATAATCATTAGAATAGACATATAATAAATAACAATGTCTGTGTGATTAATATTACAGTTACGAATACTGTATACATGAAGTAAATATAAGAGATTTTATACATAGGTAAAGTTTGCGCCTTTATCCACTTTAAGCTAAACGAGATAAGCTTACCACGAATGACTATTTAAAAGGGGGAGGAGCCACAGTCCCGTTCTGACTTGTTTCAGTGAACGATCGTTGTTATAAGACACTCTGTATATTCCAAAAGTCAACAGAACTGTGCAGAAAGAAAAGTACATGTTTATCTGTGAAATGACTTGAAACATGGGGTCGACATTGTTCGATCTGTTGATCACCGAAAGAAGAAGTCAGAGCAGGACATATTCAGTAGCTCCTCCTCCTTTTAAATAGCCAATAGCGGTAAGCTTAACTCAGAGCCAGGGCTAAGCCGTACTTGAGAGCTGGAACAAATACTTCGTTCACAGTAAATAAATAAATTTCCTTCTTAACTAACTTACAGCTGGAGTTTACATTTTTAACCCATGCTTCTTGATGCAATTTATCTCGCTTAATAATGGCAACTTCAGCAAGGTGATTTTTTTTTTTTTTTATAATGTCAGGGTGGGGCACTTTAGAATCCAAAAAAGCATTTGATTGGACAGAAAATGTTAAAGTGCAGAATGAGGTCATTAAAATTGTTGATCCGTATTGGTGAAAGAGAAAGATTGTAAGTTATATATATATTCTAAAAAAATGTTTTTTTTTTTTTTACTGTTTTGGAGCAAACTATCTTTTATGATTTAACGCTGTTCCACAAATCACAGATTGAAAGATAAATATCAAATCGCAATACTGACAATTTTAAGTACATTTTAAGAAAGCTTTTAACGTGTATATTCACTTGTGTATTTGCTCGTTCTGACATTGTAAAATGGGAAATCAGATGGATTACTAGCAAAAGACTTCAGCTTAAAACAAAAGCATGTAAGAAAAATTATTAAAAATGATTAAAAATGACTTTTAAAGATTGTTCCTGTTCATAGAGAAAGCGCCCAATAAGTCTGTGCTTATTTTCTTTTTATTTCCTTGAAAAGAGACACTTGGATCCAGCTGCACTTGACAGGGTTTAACGCCTAGCCGTAAACCCGGGACGTCATAAGGTTTGGGCTGTAAAGCGGTTGTAAACAGACCTTTCTAGAAAACCAGACGAGTCAGCATCAGGTGTGAAGTCGAGTTACTGAGCGTTTCTCGGTCTATGTTTAGCAGGTTTGTCTCAGTGGTGTGTTTATTCTGCTAGTGGTGATAATACCCTACTCACCACACACCATTTTATCATCTGGTATCATTTTGTATTTAATGTTTTATATTTACTGAATTGTCCCATTGTATATATTTAAAGTCCACTTTACAGTATTGTCTATTACACGCTATAATTTAGTCTTCCTTAGTTTCTGTACTACTGGTTGTTGATCGTGTACGCTGTTGTCTCTGACCTCTGTAATGTCACACCAAGGTCTTGGAGAATGCTAGAATGACAATAAAATCTTTTTTATCTGATAGACCGTTTATGTACACTGTACACCTCTCGAAAACACCTCAATAGATATATAATCCTAATAAATACCTAAACAGAAGGAACACTGATCTTTAAGGTGCCTAGAAACCTTTTCGAAGAATAGAAGAATATCAGTATGTTTTTTCTTTTTGTCTTGGAATCAGGCAGTCATGTATAGCTCAACATTTAATTTATTTATTTACAATAGCTTGAATTTATTTACAATTTACTTTGACACGTGTCTTCAAAGTGAAAGAAGGGGTAAAAATGAAAGCTAATTGTCAGTGCATCATATTACAAAACAGAATAAAAGCCTTTATTTTGTCACATATACATTACAGCGAAATTCTTTCTTTGCATATCCCAACTTTGGAGGTTAGGGACAGAGCACACGGTCAGCCATGATACAGCACCCCTGGAGCAGAGAGGGTTAAGGACCTTGCTCAAGGGCCCAACAGTGGTGGTTTGGCAGTGCTGGGGCTTGAACCACAATCCTCTGATCAACCCAGAGCCTTAACCACTTGAGACACCACTGCCCTAAAATGCCTCTAACTGAAAGATACATTTTTCCATGTTGTGTTTTTGATTAACTGTGAATAACCATGAATAAAGTTATTATGACTACATTGATATTGTGTATATGAGAATCCAGTGAACACAGGATAGTTAACATCTGTGTTTTGCTACTTTACTGATAAGCCAGACAGTGTGTCTCTTTCCTTTCTTACAAAGCATGCTAGGTCTCAACTGTAGATTTCCTTTATTCTGCAACTAAACACACACACACACACACCCTCCCAGCTTCACTTCCTGTGTTGAACCCTGAATCTGGTCTACTTCAATAAAAAAAAAAGAAAGTAGTTTCCTTTACTTTGTAAGAGAGAAGACAAGAGACCTCATGATGGAGGAAGCAATGTTATTTAACACACACTACCTCTACCAGACAACATGCATCTTACACTACAGACATTGCATCCTTTCTTTGCACTATCTGCTCATTTATATATTTTTCCATATACTTTTCCACTCCCAGCCTGTACAGAATAATTCTATTCTTAGTATATTTTGGGGTACATATTCATCCTTCATTTAATTTTATTTATTTATTTATTTTTTAATTACACATACAGTCGAATACACTTCACTACATGTCCTGCTGTGTACGGTTGTGTTTGTGATGTGTGTGTAATTATGAATTCTGTACTCGGTCACTGTTATACTCACAGTGCAAATAGTCGGCCAGGTCTCCTCCATTACAGTACTGTTAAAAGGAAATGAGAAACAGCTTTAATCTCTGCTGCTGAATAACTAACTTAAGCAACAGCCAATTTATTAGAATGAAGAATTGAAGATTAGGACAATGAATCAGGCTGTGAGGCATTGAAATGCATATTGAATTCGGTCCCTTCCCGAGATCAATGCCTCCAACCCCCACGACCCCCTCCGCAGTTTCTAAACCAGCCCGTAGCCTCCGATGACCTTCATGATGCGACCGGCTGAAATCCGTCACCGTCAGCGTCACTCGTACACACCTGGAGGTCCATGTACAAACCCGATGGTTTGAAACAGAGTTCATTTCCGTTATTATCTGAAAAAAAAAAACTTTGGACTAAGGACACAAAACAAAAACAAACTCTCAAAATCTTACCTCCATCACCAAATACACAGAGCTCGCCGTTTCCTAAAAAAACAACAACCACAAATCAGTTTTAACTCAAAGAGGATCAACTTCCAGAAGATCAGAAATTACATAAGTAAAGAATAAAAAACAATAAGGCACAAAGTGTGACAGGAAAATAATCAACAATCAGCTGGTGTCATGTAACCTGAAACAAAGTGTCACATTCCAACAAAGCATATTCGACATATTTTAGTTTTATTACTCTTCTACAACTGCAACTTAGCAAATACTGAACATATATAAAATATGTCTGTTGATAGTTTAAATATGTCTGTTGATATTAACATTTAATGTCCTGGAAGGTCTGTGAAACAAGTTAGCTCCTGTTATCACATACACTACATCAGCTATAAAAATGCCTCACTAGTTTCATTTCTAAACCTCAAAGCTGCAATAAATAAATAAATAAATAAATAAATAAAATAAATAAATAAATAAATAAATACTGTCTTATTTTAAATAAATAAATAAATAAATAAATAAATAAATAAAAAGTTTTTGAAAGAAATTTTACCCGTCAAGAAAAAAAAAATCTTATTTTTGTTTAATACAATTTTTTTTTTGGCCATTTATAGTGTGTTTATTTATTTATTTTAGATTTTATTTATTTTTAGTGTAATTTACAGTCTTTTTTTAATGTTGTGGAACCCTCTCAATTTCCGGTTACAAACATTCATTTGTTTCTTTACTCATTTTCAATGCAATAAATGAATGAATGAATGAATGAATGAATGAATGAATGAATAAATTGTCATTTTCCCAAAATACCCAAAATCCTGTCCTGAAGACTTTCCTATGGGGGAAAACACAGTGTTCGTTACCTAAAGGTTAAATAATCTAAATGAAATTTCATTAGGACAGGAATCAACATGTAAGGCAAAGATTTCTGGCTCTGAATATAAAGAATTTTTTTTATTTTAAAAAATTAAACTAATTTGTTGAATGAATGGCTTTAACATGGTATTAAAATTGGTGTGGTTTGTTGTTAAAGTCAATATGATGCTAAATGTTAATATTTCTGTTAAGATTTGATATTTTTATTACTACGTTTTAGAGAGGACACATTATAAACAAAATACGATCTGAAATTAAAAAATTTAGAGAGGTGACAAAATCTGTCAGTTTAACTGTAGTGTATGATAAAAGGATCGTCAAGAATCATGTCCTTTCCTATATTTCTGATTAGCTCATGCACCTTAATCACCTAAGTGTACTTTCCAGCCCAAACCCATCCGATGGAAAGAGCTTCATGAAATCTACTATTACTTAGCAACAACCACCAATAAACTCGAGTCCCAGCCCCAAGCTCTAAGTGCTGCTGTCCGACGCAGAGCCAATGGCAAACAAAGACCTTCATAAAAACAAAGCCATTCTACCGCCAGGGCACTTTAGCAACAGCTGACCTCATTGTACTTTCGGTGCAGCCAATTGGAACGAGCTAGATCGGTCTGATCCACTTCTGCTGATTCAGCCAAGCTAAAGTTTATTCATTCTGCCATTGTTGAGATTAGAAGCCAAGCAGAAACATGGCTGGCTGCTTGTTTGCTTTCTATTCAGGCCGGCTTTATTTTACTGCATTGCAGATCATAGAACTTAACAATCAACGGTTAAGCAGTTAAAGATAAAAAATCCATGCTGATAAGTTAAGAGATAAGAGAACATACTACCACAAATACAACAATTAGGAGTTGTTTTTTTTTTAACTGTTGGGATTGTTAGAACAGATTTTACAAATTTGAATAGGTATTTGAATTTTAAATATTTATAGGTTCATAGGCAAAATTTGCATTTGGAGATTTAAAATGCACATTTTCTGCGGAATGTAATTCTACCAAAACACACACTTCTGAGGTTTCTTAGTTAAATCTGCTCTGTTGCTTGATGTTTAAAAATAAGTATAAGTAAAACGATATGAATAATATTCAATATAATAAGCGTATTGTTTAACAACAAAAAAAAAAATATGAACAAATACTACAAGATTTTATATTACACTTGTTCATGGCTAAGCTTCAACTCAGGTCGTATTAACTAGAAATTAGTTGTTACAGGAAATAACCAATCAACGATAGGAGACATTTTTCAAATTAGAAGTGTTTCATTCCTCATATAAAACAGCAATTTGCCAACACAAACCATCTGTGTCTTTTTTTTTTTTTTTTTTCTACATTTAATGTCATTAAAAGATCACTTACGCTACAACAGCTATAAAAGTTACTCCCTCATTAGTTTTCATTGTTTTGTTTTTTTTGGAGGGGGGGGGGGTGTTTTCTTGAATGCAGTTTGTCATGTTATCAAAAAACCTCAAAGCTCTCTACTCTGAAGACTTCCCTGTGACTAAAAAAAGAAAAAAGTTACAATTTTACCTCTAAAGATAAAATTGCTTTTGTGGAACAACACAAACACGTATTACAAGTCTGCTAGCTAAATTTCAGCCGCTGGTTACACCAGAAAGTTTAGTTTATTCCACATAACTCGTGAGCTATGCAACGTCTGGACTATTTACTGCTAACAATTTGATGTTAAGCTTTATAAAAACTAAGCTTTCTGTTATGGTGAAGTAAAACTCTATGTTTTAAATCCAGTCAATTGAGCGTGTGAAGAATATCTACAGCGTGGCATACTGAGGCTTCTTTTCTTTTCTAGGTTTAACCTTTGAGATTGACTAGCACCTTATAAAACCAAGTTTAAACCAAGTTTAATCTGAGAGATTGGACACTTTTTAAGCAAAAACCCAAACAAAATGAAACAGAACTTTATAACACTAAGGTCCTTTTAGTCCACTAAACTGAAGCTCCTGTATCCACATACACACACACACACACAAAAAAAAAATCTATAAACGATCTCCCCCTTGATCCCATGCTTATATCTAATTCAGAAGGTGTACTTTCGCTTCTTTCTCTACGCCTGCCTGCAGACAGTCAACACACCTCTTTCATTTTCAATAATGTAATGAGGACAGATCAGTGACACTGCTTCTTGGTACCTGATACTAAGTCAGGTCTAATGAACAAAGTCTATATATCTGACTATACATGACAAACCTAATCTCCTGCTGATGAAATGGAGGTCAAGTTAGATAGACCAAGTAGCTTAGACACAAAGTAAAACAGCTGAGGTATTTTTATACCACACACCCAAAAGTATAACTCAGATGTCTGAGCTGAAGTATGTTTCCTCGTTCAGATCTACACATCTAAGTTCAGCTGCAGGGTGCGGGTTAGAATTACTCTCATATTAACTCTATGCAAAACACAGAGGAGAATGGGGTCACTATCGCAAGGAAACTGACGTTGAACTAGTTTGTCCAGACAACCGAATGATTGACTTTTAATGTATCGAGATGATTTTTACTGACAGAGATGCTTTACAATGCAAGAAATGTCTCTATGGTAATAACTCAAAGTAAATTTTAGCAGGCAGAAGGTGGGAAAAATACAATTTTACCACAAAAAGGCTTAACGTACGTCAATGGAAAAGACGGTTATTTTCCCCCAAAAACGTTTATTGTTGTTGCCAGAACAGTAAGAATTAAAGGTGTAGAAAAATTCCACTAATAAGCAGCTCCATCATTTCACCAACTTAAGAGACCCTGCAAAAGAGCCATGACCACTTGTTTTCTATTAGCTCATAAAGCCACAAAAGGACACACAAAGTACACCACAAAAGCAAACGTTTGTCTTCACATCCCATGTTCTTTCCCCTTTGTTGAATTTCCTTTTCAGCCAGAAAAATTCATGAACTGTTTGTTTAGCCGATTTATTCGGATCAGAAAACCAGTGGTTATCAGGTGTCTTGTCCATTGCTGTAGCTAAGATTCATAATAAATCCACAGATGATGGTACCTTTGGAAAATATTTCGGAACTGAGGCTGTGAACAGTACAATTCTGTTGCGTGCACAATACTATGATTACACATGTGCAAATTCAAATTGCAGACCAGTACATCATTTTCCAGTTTGGTTAAAATGTTCGCATGTGTGATATGAGGCTTAATACAATTGAAATTCTTTGTTCATGCACATAGTTTGTGTTGTGTGTCATTATGCACTATAGGGTCAAATGTTTGTGGTCACCTGAACATCAAATCCAATTACTTTTTATATCCCATTTCAGATTTACTCTCCCTTGGCTGTTATACAGTAGTAACGTCCACTCACCTCGCCCTTATCCAGACTAACTTTTTTTTAACCTCATTCCCTACAATTGAGCAATTGAGGGTTAAGGGCCTTGCTCATGTGCTGATCAGTGGTAGCCTGATTGGTCTGGGATAGGAACTCACAACCTTCTGATAGGTAGACCAATAACTTTACCACTAGGCTACCACATCCCCACTCCACACACCAGAGAAGGCTTTCTACTAAATTTTTGGAGAATGGGGATTTGTGCTTTTTCAGCCATAAGGGCATTAGGCAGTTCAGGCATTGATTTCTTGTGAGAAGGCCTGGTGTGTCCCATTTCAACCAAAAGGTGATCAGTGAGATTGAGGTCAGGGCTCTGAGAAGGACACTCAAATTCCTACTTAAACCATGTCCTCATGGAGCTCACTTTATGAAAGGCCACAGCATACAAATACAACTGTGTGCTTTCACTTTTGTGACGGCAGTTTGTTTAAAACATACACACCACATATGTTGGATGTTCGGGTGTGCACATATCGTTGAACATATAATGTACATCTGGACCAGAAAATCAGAGAATCCAGCCTTTCAGAGCAGTACATATATTTAAAATGTCAGCTTTTTTATTTATTCCGTATCAAATGAATTTACGCTGAACCATGGTGCATGTTTTTCGTCGATGTGGTTCGTTTAGACAGGTGTGAACACAGCAATATGAATGATTTATTGAATTAAGTACACTCAAATCTATTAACCCCTAAAAACACCTAAATCTCTTCTTATAATAAGAAATGTTTGATAACGTTAAAACAAAGATGTAAACAAAAGTGGACAAAGATTATTTTGCCCACTTAAAAAAAAATTATATATATATATATAATTGTATTTTTGCTTGTTTAAATGTTATTCATAATAAATGTTTGATAAAGCTAAAACAAAGAAAAATACAAAAGTGGTCAAAAAAGTGGGATTTTTTTTCTTACAATTTTTTTTTTGCTATTTAAATGTTATTCAATTTTGATAGGTGTGATGTTGAATATATGTCTGAGAAAGAAAAAAAAAATCTGTCCTTGTTTGTATGTAAATGTTTTTCTCTCATCTGTCCACAGCCGTTAAACACTTGTCATTATGCACCTGTATGACTGCATGACTGGACTTGTCGATCCATATAAATGCAAATCACTAGTGTACCAAGTTACTTCTCAGTAAACAAGGCTTTTTGGAAATAATTTTAACGTTACAAACAAACGGTAAACATCCTACACAAACATTGCGCTCACGTCCTCTGCATACCGGTTATAGAGGCTCCTTTATCATCCAGCGCACATGTCCATGTCAACATTAGCGACGTGACGGAAACGGACCAATAGCAAGCCGGTTAGTCTGTGACGTAACCATTCGGACACGATTCCAGTTTCACACTCATTTGCATAATACGCTACATAAATCCTGGTTCATGTATCGACTCACCTGAAAATCGTGTAACGCAACGATGTTTTCATGCTTCAGTTCCTTTATAAAATAAAAATAAATACACGTCAATTAAAAAAATAATAATAATCATTTAAAGAACCAAAATATCTCCTGAGATCAAGATCTTACCTTTAAAATTTTGATCTCTTTTCCCAGCAGAGTTTGTGATTTTGCTAGATTCTTTTTATTGATGCATTTCACAGCAACCTCCCAGTCATGTTTCTATTCACAAAGCGATAACAGTGTTGGGATTAATAGCTATTCGGATCACGTTATGCCCAGTGTGACAGTTAGTAAACGGGTAAACATTGAGTAATCATGTCTGGACATGTCTGTATAAATACACTGGAAAATATATAAGAATAGGTTATAATTATGATTTTACACAGTGACACGTGCTGATTGATGAATCTAAACGTGTACTTATTGAAATGTTTAGGTATTTATAGAAGAAAATAATATTTGTTGAATGATGGTTATTGTGATTACTGTTTAGTTTTTTTAAGCAATGCAAATAAACACCATATAATACACACACACACACACACACACATATACATATATATATAAAAAGAGAGATGGTCAAGATAGATGGTCTATTTGCAACTATATTGTTTCAGAACACACAAGAGTGAAGCACCACAATTGAAAAGAATAATTATGTTTAATTATAAAGCCTTTTCTGCTGAGGCCCGTTTTTAAGGTGGACCCTTGGAGACGTGCGTTCTCCCGCGTACGCGCACGATTCCCAGGCCTATTGTGATGAAAATCCAGCATCACATGCACAAAAATAAATTAAAAATGAATAAAAAAAATAAAATTGACATGCTGATTATCTAAACGTCTTACCTCTCGATGCCTGCCTTTAAACACCACCGCGAATGCACCATGGCCTATGAGGTCCTTCCTGCTGAACTCGAATTTCCCGACTGTCTCCATCTCCCTGCCCATATAATCCGCACCGATCGAGTATTATTATTATTATTATTATTATTATTATTATTATTATTATTCGGGATCGCTATTGACCCAGACGATTCCTCCTCTTCCCGTCCCCTTGTCCGCGTCGTCAAGGCAGCTGGAAAGGTGAAGCGCGCTGTCGTATTCCATGTGCTGCCTTCGTAAATAAACGCTCCCTTTCTCTTTCATGGTAGCAAGATTAATGAATTAATCTGAGACGTGCTCCTTTTTTAAACTCCAGAGTCCAGTCATGGCGCGTTTGTTTTTGTTGCGCACTTCAAGGTGTCTTAAATCTCTCCAGAGTCCCTGATCGCGCCACCTTAAATCCCAGCGTCGGTTTTGTTTGTGTACATGTCCGACATGAAGAGCTTACATGACATCAGCGCATTTTTGTAGCGTTATACCTGCGGTTTTTTTCGTCCTGGTAGCAGTAAACGAACTCATTTGAAACGTTAATTGTTTACGTGATTTCTACATTCAACACGAAGCAGGTTCGAAGAATTCACAGATCGCTGAGAACGCAAGAGCGCGCATGCGCACACGAGGGCCTCCCTGTTGTTATTATTATGGGTGACGTCAGAGAAGCCCGTCGTCACGACCACAGCCAATCACAACGCTCCTGGTTTATTATCACAACAAATGTTGGGTCAAAATAACATACCATTGTGTTATATCATATGTGTCTGTAGTATGTACTATACTAAATGCACATATTTTGTAGAGTAGTAAAAAGTTTAGTTTCGTCATTTTAAACGTTGTGACAACAAGCATGTGACTTAAATTTAATGCATGAGGTGATCATTTATTTTTGGATTTGTAGTGTATGTATGTATGTAAATGATCTTTTCTAATATCCTTTTTATATATACTTACCATCGTCTTTATTAGGAACACCCATAGACATCCGTACAATTGTTTAATCAGTTAAACCTGCGACAAACGTTGCGTGAAATTGTGCAAATGAGATTCTGTTAAGTGTGAAATGGGAGTCTGTGCCCATTGTGTTTCATCTTCCTCTTCTTTGCTGACAGGGGTAGAATACTGTAGTCTTTCAGATCAAAATCTAGCTTATTGTGTGTTCTGAGATGCTTTTCTCTTATCCACAGATGAGTTAACGGAGCTTTCCTTTAATTTCAAACCAGCCAGACCATCCATGCTCCTCTGACCATCCTGTTTAAACTCCACAGACTGTTGTGTGTGAAAAAGCAGACCAGCAGTTTCAACCACGGGCATGGTCAAATCCACTAGATCACATGCTGATATTTATTATGGACATTATCTGAAGCGCTCGATCTGTATCTGCATAAGTTTATGAAATTCATCAACTTCTAGCTAAACTACAATTAGCTTCACCGAAAAAACAGTACCAAACTGAAGAAAATGAAATACTCTGAAATAGTTGTGCGACAACACTACTGCAAAACTACAAATGAATAGATTCTTCCATTTTCATGCTACTTAAAATGTAGTTAAGCTTTGTAACAGCATCACTGTTTCCTACAGTTTAATGCAACTATTCTTATTAAAATATGAATGCAGTAAAAATGCAAAACAGCTAAATTACCCACACATGCTACAAAACAACACAATTTTCTTACATTTTTGCAGTAGAGTAGGCTGTATCTATAGGGTGTTCAATAGTGTTGTGCACTTTAAATATTTAGATATGGTACATAAAAGTCAGTATATTCTTTCATCTGTTTTCTTTCATGATTTTAAGTCCATCACTATATACAAGATATATATATATATATATATATATATATATATATATATATATATATATATATATATATATATATATATATATATATATATTGTATAAATATATACAAGTTAAGATACGGTCTCTCTCTCACACACACACACACACACACATACACACACACACACACACACACACACACACACACACACACACACACACACACACACACACACACACACACACACACATCACCTTTATTAAATTTTTGCCATAGTAACAATGGCATCATAGCATACGAGATGAAGGAGAAGTACTTATAAGTGTGTTAAGAAGTGTGTGCACTTATTAAGTTAAGAAGTGTGTGCATTAGCCACGGATCATGTGCAACTCTACTGTCTTCATTCTCATTTGTAGCCATTGCGTTTAAGTTGACCAATAATTGCATAAAGTTCAACTTTTCTCAACTTTGTCTTGTCACTGGACATGCCCATATCTAGTCGCCAAATGTCGCTGTCGCTCATGTCAAAAGTTGTCAGCGCTCAGTAAAAGTGAACGATCTCCTGTCGTTGTGTTGCTACGAGTAAATGTATGTGTGAATGCATCATTAGAAGGTATACTGCACTTATTGTTTTCGAGTGTCATTGTCCATAAGACTTTGATGCTTCTGAGTAACACTGACAAGCTGCATTTGTTCATTTGCCTTATTAACTTCAAGACAGAGAAACATTTGCACATTTGTATAGAAACAACTTTATACTCTACTATAAACAAAGAGATAAAGAGGAACTAACCTGTTCTACAACATTAAAATAATCTCTAAAGTGTCACGTCAAAAAGTATGCCATGTTGTTCTCTTGTAATCATTGGCAAATTGCCTTAGATGAAAAGGAAACAATATTTCGGTATGCTAATATTGGAAAACAGTCAACTTCAAGGTGGTAACTGGGTTTCGTGTCAGGCCACACCACACCATCCTGTCGTTGATTATTTTCCTAGAACTATTCCACACCCTCAATTGTTCCTTACATAATAATCAGGTATAGCTTTACGTATATAGTGTGTATGTTTGTTTACAAGCTGATTAAATAGAGCTATTAGACATCTGGCACAAGTGTAGGTTTTCTTGCCTCAGGCATAAATGAAATGGAATCAGAAAACCATGAGAATGATCATTCATATGTTTTAAAAATCTGTAAGAGTCGTGTGTAAAAAAAAAGAAGCCATTAGTTTAAGAACAAACGGCATGTAATTAGCATAGCATTTACATGAACGCTAAGGTCTGATGTTATTTAGGTTCAGTTCTGGCTCCGAAAAGCTATTTTCTTTTCCTATTTATTCTTGCGTTTTTCTAGAAAAATGAAAAACAAAAATCCAATTTGGTTGTCCATTATAAACAAACAGAGCAGTAGGGAATTATGTATACTTGACAAAAGGCTCACAGAATGTTGACTTTCTCCATCGTGCGGTCGATGCATTTTACATTTTTTATTCTAGCAAAAGAATAAAGAGAATTCTATTTAAATACATTGTTTAAAATTCTGAGAGGGATGGAATGTCATCAATTTGTAATGCAAAAGTCATGTAGACAGGCAGATCTAATTGTAGTGCGGTTTTCTCCTTACAGACCAGAGATAAGCGGCTTAAAAATACGATTTTTGGTCAAATTGGTCAGATGTTAATCTCCACAGGGAGGTGCTGCAGGTCTGCAGAAGACTTAAGTCTTGGCAAGCGAGATGTAATTTGTGTGTGCGTGTGTGTGTGTGTGTGTGTGTGTGTGTGTGTGTGTGTGTGTGTGTGTGTGTGTGTGTGTGTGTGGCTACTGAAATCAGTAAAAGAAATTAAGCTTTAAGAGCATTTGATAGTGATTAGAAACATGTTTTAGAATCTACTTATAGTGGCAGATAAACGTCTGTAGTGGTGAAGCAGGAAATCAGTTGATGGCTGATACACTATGGTCAGTTTAAGTCCATACGCTCAGCTATCTCCAGAAGCTGTGTGAATTCTCCTGAAAGAATCTGTTGCAAGGACAGGTGGAAATGATGTTGGGAACATCTGTAGATCTCTCAGGAGAAGCTGGAATTTGTCTTAGGGTATCTACAAGTCTGGACCGTCCTTCACAGCCTGTTGCCACTGCAACCCCCACAGGAAGAAAAAAATCATGATTTATTGTACTGGCAGCGTCAAGTCAGCTTCCCGCACACCATGGAGGGTTCTACAGAAAGGAAGGCCACCCGAAAGGACAGTGTGAATTGAAGAGCTGTGCAAGCCACACTGGTAACTCACACACGCTCAAAATCATTCCTCTCCAGCGTCTCACTCTTCAACACCTTTATGTTCTGTTGTGCTTTGTTGCTACTTTTCTCTCTCAGCCCTTTGTAGAGCTCTGATCTAAAGTGAACTCTCACATGCAGCAGTTGCCATAGATTTGATGGAGTCTAAAACAACGACAAAACTAAAGATTTCTTTAGAGAAACACTAATACATAACCGAGCATTGACAGAATAAAGCCATCCAGCACAGAGTCTGGCAGCTTATTTAGTGCTCAGCTACATCTCAAAAACCTTAAATATCTCACAAAAGCCCAAATGATTTGGAAGTGGAAAAGAGAGACGCGGTTTAATTTTTTGCAGACTTTTATAAGGAAACAAGTTCTCTGTGGTGTTCCCACATTTCATAATGTGACATAATTCAGAGATCTGTAGACGTCATAGGCATGCTCACTTATACTGTATGCATTTTAACTTTATTTATGGAAACTGATTAGATTTGATTCCAGATAATTGCTATTACACAAGATCTCGTTGGCCATGGACTATTTATATGGTAGCCAAATCAATATGGCATTAAAAACAGATACCCTTATCCAGTGGGGGTAGGGGGCTTGCTCAGGGGCTCAGTGTGGCAGCTTGAAGGGATTCTGGGATTTGAACTCACAACCTGCTAATCAGCAGTCCAACATCTTAAACACTGAGCAACATCTTAAACACTTGATATTACTTGCAAATGTTCACTAGTTAGCATGATTCCCCCCCCCCCTTTGCCCAATGGCCCTCTATTTTGCATTTGAATGCAGTTCCCAATTTTGACAAGAAGTAACAATAATATCAACCTAGGCAGCGTGACATTAACTGGAAAGAGAAAAGTACTTTTCTGTGCCAATGGTCGAGCTAGTTCTCTGAAGATATCATTCATCAGTTTCTCATGGGTCTCTTTGAGTTTTTCTTTTAAGAATCTGAGGGAGCTGAACAGTGCTGCAACATCACCAGCTGACAAAGCTGACAAAGAATTGTGGTCACATGGGAGTCACTGGGGTTGATAGGATACACAGATCAACGTCAATCTGAAGATGACACTGGTTGAGCGTTAATGCTCGTCCTGGAACTAGCAGGGGGAAATGAACTGTCTGTTTATCTAATACTGTCAGAGCTCGGCGGCTTCTCAACTCCATTTGGGTTCATAGGTTATCAGGAACTGCCAGGGAGTTTGCAGGCACTGCTGGTTGCCAGCTAAAGACCCATCAGCTGCCTGCTACCATTATCCATCAAACTGTGCACTGCGTGTGCATGTGGCACAGGAAGAAGAGCAGAATGTTGATGGCCTGGAGAGATACAACTGCCATCTGGAGCATCTCCTGCCATATCTTTATGCTCTCAAGCACCAGGGTCGAGAGATGAGCTCAACCAACACACCTATTGCACTTTACCACCAACACGGACATCTAACCCACACAAGCTAATCGATTCAGTTTGTGATCAAATATAGATTCTTAAAATGTCTGTGATGCTTCTGGACTACGGTACCATATTTTTAAAACAGATTACACCTTCAATACAGCAGACAGCGAACACCATTAAGAAAAAAAATGTAAATGGTCTGTTTAAAAGACTTTAATAACAAGACATTTAGTACCGAGTACAAAACTGACTGAATTAATCAGTGAAATATTCCCTATTAAATTTAGCAAGAACAGAGGTCAGTGATCGAAAAGGTGACAGGGATGTGTTTGGTCCAAATGCCATTAGTGACTTTTACCACACACAATAAAACAGGGACTGATGTGGAGGATGAGAACTCCTACATTTTAACACTTTACCAGAGGCCAAAATGGGATTTGCACCTATGCAATTTTGGGGTACTAATTTTCATCATTGAATGCCTTTTTCATGTTATACTTCACAGTCATGGTAATGGTCAATGACTCATAGGAAAGTAGAAACACACAGATTTAAGTATTTCGGTTTTTAGCTAGCATAATTATGCTCTCTGAGATCACAAATCTCAGGACTTCTGATAATTCCCAGAAAATCAAAATCTACTAAAGTTGGGAGAGAGTTTTCGTATTTATCTCCCAAACTGTGGAGTAGCCTTCCTGATAGTGTTCAGGAACACTTAGGTACACTTTCCCATTCTAAATCTAGATTAAAGACATATCTCTATAGTCAGGTGTACACATAATACATCCCATAATCTTGTGCTCTAATACATCTGATCAAGTTCACATCATCATCTAGTGCTTGCGAATATTATGAACAGAAGCCACGCTAAGTCCTTTCCACTGCTTTTCTTTTTCTATCAATCCTGAGGCATCCAGCGATTGTATCCTTTCAGTTGTGTTCTGTGTCATGAGGATTTTGGACCTTCATTGAGATAAGAGTGGGGGGGTTTTCCTTGTCAAAAAAAGGTTATTTTTTTCTACACAAAAGTTTCTTTCTTTAAAGTAAATGGTGCTATCAAACCCATTCCTCTCTCTGAGATACCCCAAGTGCTTGTTCATAAGCATGTACAATTTGAAGGTGATATCTTCAACCGCTAAAATTTTGTGTAAGGTTATCCAACAGAGGGAAAAACGACACTAAAAACCAACATCATTTTATATCAGACTTGTTTTGATAAATTAATTCAATTGTTTCAATTATACTGACTGAAAATCTCTGATAAATCGATTTCAATTCTTTCAGCAGACTGAAACTGAAAGGGTTAAACTGTTAGTTCTTGAGAATTTGCCAGTAATGTTGTTCTTCCCTAAATAGATTTAGTAGCTTGTAGGGTGGCATTCTTTATGCTGTGTAATAATATTAAAATATCATACATTTTTACGATATTTAAAGGACGTCCTGAGGAGGTTAATTTACCGGCTGAGCTCACGCTGGACACTGCAGCCTATGGGATAATTTACACACCCAAGTTACTATAGAAGAATGACTTGTTAAACTGTGGCATGGGCATAACCTTGTAAAAATCGCTCTCCAAAGAGAGATCCAAACTTTACATTACTTTGGAGAAACTTGCCCAGCAATGCTCAGCAGTTTTTGGCAAATTCTTATATATCTGATAACAGTTTAGTAGCAGGTAACTTGACTCTCATAATTTATTATACTGGTTTGATGCACTTGATTCACTTATTTGGACTATGATAGCTATTTCAGCAAACCCTGCCAAGTGCAAACAGAAGTCTGGACTCTGGTTATATTGCTGGTATGAAATTCTGCTTATAACAGCAATATTTCCTATTACATACTGAAGCACATCATGGTTTGCTACAGTGAGCAGAAGACGCTGCCACAACAAAAAAATAAAATAAAACAGATAAACTCATACTGAAGGTTTGGGTTAAACTTTAATGTGGTTCAATATTGTATGAGTAAGCATGTAGAAAAGAACCAGGAATTATTAGTATTATTATTACCTGGTGGTCCAGTGCCATGATCTCCTGCGTTCACCAAGGCGGCCTGAATTCGATGTCCATGCTGGGAACCAGTCCAGCTCCTGAGGGGTTAATGCTCAGTGACTGTCTCAGGCCTGGGTGAAGGGTTACATCAGAAAGGGCATACAGTAAAACATTTTCATTTTCCTTCCCAGCATTTGGCAGACCCCCTTATCCTGAGCGACGTACAAAAGTGCTTTTAAGTCTCTATCATAGAATATTAACTCTGGTTTAACAGGTTTCAGACTTAAGATACCATGAGCCAAATCACTGTTCATTTTTTTTTTTACACAAATACAACAAACAGGGAAGAAAGTGCTAGTTGAAGTGTTTTTTGAATAAGTAGGTCTTCAAGTGTCGTATGAAAATAGCCAGGGACTCAGCTGTCCGGACCCCTAACAGGGAAGATCGTTTACTTGAAGATTTGATTAATTCACAATACTTTTATTTGAGTTTTTTTTTTACTTTGCTACATTACTTTGAGTCAATATAATGACTTTTTAAGAGTGCAAGCCAGTTAAAAAGACAGTATGATAAATGCATACATTTTAACTAAAAGTTTTTTTCTGCGAAAATTTTAGGCACTAAATGCTTAATCAGCAGCTGTAATGTCCGAGACAGTAAAACAGAAGAGCATCGCTTTCCCAATTTATCTGTTTATCAGGCAGGATAAAATGCTTCAAATGGAACAGTTATCAGTGTTTCAGTGCTCGACAATTAAAATGGGTAAACAAGTAGCTATCACAAACCATTAGCTAGCCGAGTGAGCGAGATGCACTAGGTTAGTTAGACAGATCTTTTTTCTTTGGTATTTGCACATTATAAAAAGTGCTTCTATGGCCTAAAACTCAGGGTATTGTGTAAGTTACATTTTTCTTGCATAAAAACATTTGGCTAAGTTACTTAGCCAGCCTGTAAAGTAAAGGTAACATTAGCTGGATAGCTAACTTTTGCTAAGAAGGCTGTTTGCTAGGTTTGTTAATCATATCTAAAATAGGTACATGTATATTAATTCATACATACTTTAGTTACATCTATCTATCTATCTATCTATCTATCTATCTATCTATCTATCTATCTATCTATCTATCTATCTATCTATCTATCTATCTATCTATCTATCTATCTATCTATCTATCTATCTATCTATCTATCTAATGTTTGATACAAGATCAGGCTAGCTGTTGTTGATAATGGTAGTGATGTTCTCTTCAGGATAACTCAGTTAATTATTTAAAATAAAATCTTAAAATAATGCAGTCCATAGTCATAGAACATTTTCAGAGTAAAAAAAAAAGGTATTTTCTAAAATAATTACTCGTACATTTGCACCAGGTGATTTATTAGCTCTTATTTGGATAACTGTCTTGATGACATTGCAGCACCTTTTAATTTTTCTTATGCAGATTCACATTATTTGTGAATGTACTCTGTACTTTAATCACATAAGGAGCTAAGCTTTATTAAATAAGTCCAAATGACCTAAAGGAGTTAGGTAGCCATTTATACACATTTATTTAGACAGGACATTGTGTAAGCTGAAAGCTAAAACAGAACTGACTACACTCTTTATCTGAAGAACTTCTACAAATCAAATTCATCTAACTGTGAAGATTCTATCTCTAAAGAGAAGTGAGAAGAAAAGAGAAGCCTTTATTTTGTCACATATACAGTAAGATTCTTTCTTCGCAGATCCCAAATATGGAGGGTGGGGACAGAGCGTTGAGTCAGCCATGATACAGCGCTACTGGAGCAAAGAGGGCCTTTTCTAAGGGCCCAACAGTGGCAGCTTGAACCACGATCCTCCAACCAACAACCCAGAGCCTTAACAGCTTAAGCCACAACTGCACAATAAGAGTTAGCCTTTAACCATTCGCTTCTGACTGAAGTGTCGCTTGTGAATTATTACAACAGGAGCAGTGTTTTACTCATGTGTCTGTTTTCGATTCCTTCCACCAATAATCCAGTATTCATTAATACTCGATCGATAAGGAACTCCTCATTTATTCCTGCTTAGTTAGTTCATCCATAGATAACAAGACGAATATCATTCAGCAACGAATGTTGTGTTACTAGTTATTTCTGTAAAGGGATTAATTACACCAGGAAGGAGTACAGTACCACTTACCGGAACATACATCACTCAGTCACAGCGTGTAGTAAACACAGGAGGTAAAATGGAAGCCAGTTACCAAGGCGACAGTTAGTTCACATACCTTTTTGTCAGATATGTATGCGTGTGTATTACCGCCATGCCACCGTGGCGTTTCATCACCGTCTGCAGAACTCTGAGCACAAACAAAATGCTTGCAAAAAGAAAATGTTCACCCAAGTACAAGCTGTATGACAACAAAGACAAGCGCAAAAGTGACGCAGTAAGCAACCTTGATTGCTTGCAGTGCGACTTTTTCATGCACCGGTAGGAGAGAATCAGTAGCAATAGCTAGAGAACCTGTCTGTTATAGACAGCAAGTGTCAACCTTCAAGGGGAAGAAAAAATGCTTTTCATTCGGCCTGGTGAAGAAACAAACGAACAATTCATCAGACAGTATAATGCATATTTCATCAATCTTTATTTTTTCTACAAAAATATTTCCCCTTAAAAAAACAGCATGGAATTGAATTTTTTTTTTTTTTTGCGCAATAGCCATACGACCTTTGACCTTAAATATATCTGTACATATAAGCCTACGTATATAAGTAAATACTTTCAGCAATCATGACACGTCAGAGGATCTGCGAGTGTCCTCTCTGCAGGCACGACTCAATATTGTCCCCGTCGTTCTTTAAAAATACCTTCTTCCTGGGTTAAAACTCGAGCTAGAAAAAAACGCTGAATCATTTCACAAAGCTGAACATTTCATGCTTGCGATGCATAAAATATCGTTCCTTACAAAAATACACAAACCGTTAATAAATTAATAAATGTTGGAAACCATCACAGATCATTTGGAGGCTGTGTAAACTCTCAGATGTAGATGAAAAAAAAAAAAAAGTCAGAGAGAACAGGCCTGGATCAGTGTTCATGGTCAGTTAAAGCACTTGAGGGTTAAGTGTGTGGAGAAGCAGGGAGCCCCATTTACAAATTTCTTGTACAATCCCCGTGTACAATGGTACTTTATACAATATTATACCAGATCTTTATTTTCCAGACCATAAAATGTATGTATTTTTTTTGCATCCTGCTGCAACAGCTGCTGTGAATGACATGTGACATCATTTTTAAATACCCAAATAATGCCTTATTTTTATAATGTGTGTGTGTACATGTAAAATGTAAATCCTGCCATCACAGGAAGCCACATCAACAAGGTGGAAGCCTGTGAAGGTCTGGGGCAACCAGTCATAAGTCACTGATGCTGAATTCTGGCAACTAAAAATATTTCAGAAAAATAACTTTTTTTTTAGGATTTTAACAAATACTTCAGAATTTTTTAAAATCTTGCCTAGAAGTGTGCGTATGAGTTAACTGCCATTGTTCACATGCTCACATGGGCATCTTACGTACTGTAAATCCGGACAATCAAAAACAGCATCCACAATATGGCCAAAGCATCTCTTTCGGTCCGGTGTAAAAGTCTGTAAGGTTTAGTAATGTCTGTTATTCTAGCTTTAATGTTTTACGATTTCGAGCACAGTGATGTTAAACACACTAACGAGTGCTATTTCTTTTTAAAGTTTCTTTTTTTGTGGACCTGAACGTTGTTAAAAAAAATTGAATAATTGGAATAGGAAATTTGATTTTGTACAGTCTGGCCAGCTGCGATACGCAATACCATGCACTTGTTGGAGAACGACATACTAAACAGACATCAGCCTAAACAACAGTTAGGGAGCTTTTAAAGTTTTTAGTGTTTTAATAATGAAATTTTAAAAAAGTTGGCTTCTGCGTGTGATTGTGTTTTGTCCGTGGAATCGGACATATCTCTTCAAGAGATCTTTGTCGGAAATTGCTCTGAATTCGTCTAAAAGTTCTTATTGAGTGTAAAATAAACTCACTTAAACCTCATGTGGTGATTTTCTTGTAGAAGAACCGAAGGCTACGATGGCTACAGACTGCGTCTCACGTCTGTCTCAACTCCTGCTGCTATAACGTGTATGTAACCTCTAACACTGATGAAGATTCTTCTCAGCATTCGGGAATGAAATCTTTAAAACCGTTTCTATTTTCCTTTTTACTAATGACATTTTGAAAACAGGGGGGCACGGTGGCTCCGCCTTGTGCGTGTGGAGTTTGCATGTTCTCCCCGTGCCTCGGGGGTTTCCTCATGGGTACTCCGGTTTCCTCGCCCGGTCCAAAGACATGCATGGTAGGTTGATTGGCATCTGTGGAAAATTGTCCGTAGTGTGTGATTGTGTGAGTGAATGAGAGTGTGTGTGCCCTGTGATGGGTTGGCACTCCGTCCAGGGTGTATCCTGCCTTTAATGCCGATGACGCCTGAGATAGGCACAGGCTCCCCGTGACCCGAGAAGTTCGGATAAGCGGTAGAAAATGAATGAATGAATTTTGAATACCCTATAAATTCTAGAGACGATTTGGGGAGGTTTCCCAAGCTGACACACGTATGAACCAGGCGCGGTGGATCATGTAACATGTATATACACTAAATAGAATAAAATAACACAACATATACATGAATTTCCTTTTAAACAGGCATTCTTTTGGATGGTGAAGGCTATAAAACAGACATGATCTTTAGTCTGGAAAATACAGATGTTTTTTTTAAATGCTGAATATTCTTATCATTGCAGGAGGAGAAAAAAAAATCAGATAATGAGTGACAATGACTTCACAAAGTGCTTGAAATGAATCTAGTTTTGAGGCACACAAAAAGAATTTAAATGCAGCTATAATAATAATAATAATAATAATAATAATAATAATAATAATAATAATAATAATAATTACAAGTTTCCAGTTTGGATAAAAAAAGAAGGATGTAAGCAATGATCACTGATTGGAGTGTAAGTTTGCCCTCTGTTGTCCTTCCCACAAGCCGCTGCATACGCACTCTCTGTGTCTGTGTCCATGCCAGTGCAGGCCTGTGGCGTCCCCATCATCAGAGCGTGCCACACAGGAAGATGTGTGTCAGTATTAAGATGGCTACCAGCGGACAAACAGGTGCGAGCTGCAGGCGTGGGCCAGCGGACGAGCCCGAGTCTGAGGTACAGGAGCACACCTCGTAGCCGTTCTCAGCGTGGTCTGTGTGGTGCTTTCCGGTAAGCTGTGAGCCCGTCTCGTTATTCCTCATCTCTGGAGTGTCCGACTGCATGTCCTTGCAGACCAGCCAGTCAGTACCGATGGGGCGCGGATACCCCGCCTCCACCTCCATATCACTGCCCACCACTCGCCAGTACTCCTTACCCTTGAAGAAGTACGAGGCACCTACAAGGACAAATATATAAAGGATAAACTATTAAGTAGAATTCTCACATGCATACGAATACAAATGCAACCAAGGTAAATCTTAAAAAGTCAAGAAGCTTTTATTGTCATTTTAACCATATAGAGCTGGTGCAGTGCACAGAGAAGGACGATAGCTAGCTAGCTAGCTAGCTTATTCATCCCAGTGAGAAATTCCAAATTCCAAACTTTCTATACGAGCAGCTTTATAAGCAATCCTGGCTGGAATTCCAATCACGGATTTATAAATGTGATCCCTTTCTGAATTTCATGAGTTTGCAATCCCTAAATATTCCAAGAAGCATATAATTTTTTTCCAAAAGACGCAGGTTTGCCTCTTATGCAGGTTTGCCTCATGACGTCATTACAACACGCATTACGCCAAAGGCCTTGTTGATTCACCCTTGTGTGTTGAACATGAGTAGAGTTATCTTAATGTCCACCTTGGGAAGGAGTCTCCAGTGTCAGAACTTTGTAACAGTCAGAAAGTTTTACCATCATGAGACAGAGGAACTTGTGTTTACCAGTTTACCAATAAAATGACAAGCTGAAGACCTGTTACTTCATAAAGAGAGAGAGGGAGAGAGAGGGAGAGAGAAAGAGAGAGAGAGAGAGAGAAAGAGAGAGAGAGAGAGAAAGAGAGAGAGAGAGAGGAAGAGAGAGAGAAAGAGAGAGAGAGAGAGAGAGAGAGAGAGAGAAAGGAAGAGAGAGAGAGAAAGAGACAGAAAAGACTATAATTGCTATACTCTAAGTGACATGAAATCTTACATTAAGTATAACTATAAACATCATGTCAAAAAAATATGTCATTTTTAATGAGCGTAAATACAACCAGAATAAAACATGAAGTGCTGTTACAGGAAAATAATCAGCGATAATCAAAATTGATTTTGTTCACTCATGCTTCTGAATGTATTCTGTCAAACAACACAGAAGAAAATGTAAAATAAACGAAACAAACAAATAAATAATAAATCGTCTCTGTGCTGCTTCACTTCCCGGCACTGTCCTTTCCTGACCTGTTTATTATTATCCTTGTTTTATTCTATTTTTTGACGTTGTTTTCTTGAGTCTGGTGTCGAGAAGCAGCGGCACAGGATGATGAGAAAAATCTCGGTTATGAGATCATTTGAAGTGGTCAGTGGGCATGAAATCAATTGTTTGGACAAACACACAAGCTGCGTCCCAACGGCAGACTATACACTTACATGTACTCGACCATATGATGTTGTATGGATTTTATTAGTCTAGTATTGCCTCAAGTAGAACACTAATGCCTTTTCCCTGCTTTTTTAACTAAGAGGAAGTTTATCAGTCAACGGTAAGCAACATCAAAGTCACGTAACCGGACGTTTTAGCAGAATACGTTGAATTGAAATTCATTCATTCATTCATTTTCTACCGCTTATCCGAACTTCTTGGGTCACGGGGAGCCTGTTGCCAGGCAGGATACACCCTGGACGGAGTGCCAACCCATCACAGGGCACACACACTCATTCCCTCACACACACACACACCGGACAATTTCTCCCAGAGATGCCAATCAACCTACCATGCATGTCTTTGGGCCAGGGGAGGAAACCGGAGTACCCGGAGGAAATCCCTGAGGCACGGAGAGAACACGCAAACTCCACACACACAAGGCGGAGGTGGGAATCGAACCCCCAACCCTGGAGGTGTGAGGCGAACGTGCTAACCACTAAGCCACCGTGCGCCCCTGAATTGAAATTAAAGTGCTGAAATTAATCACACAGCACGACCTAATTTAGAGACGTTCGTAAGACGTCTTGTCTACCCAAGTGTCGTCGGCCATATTGAAAATGTTCTCATACACCGTAATTGCCTGGTAGCCCCTATCCCTCTATTTAGATTTTAGCTTTTTTTAATCATTTTAATAAAAAGTGTTTGTTAGCATCATACAACTTTAATCATGTAACATTATTACTGCTAGTTTAATAATAGTTGTAGTTAGTAGTTTAATAATACACCTGCCACATACACACGAATCCAAATATACATGCACATGCTAATATATTTATTTATATTAAATAAAAAAAAATATTTAAACATTCTTTTTATTCTTACCCAATACGACAAAATTAAGAATAATGAACCAAATCCCCAAACGACGAGTGATGTAACAGGAACAATAGCAGCTAAGCGGAGAATAACAGAAACACAGGTTCACTTCAATCTATATGCAGTTAAGGTTAAAAACAGAAACGCTCAGAGAGGAAAACAGGGATGTACAAATTCAAACAAGTTCCATTATGCGGATTAGATGTATTCATTAGGTAGAGCGAGGCGGAGAGATGGACAATGAGGCGAGTCTTAAAAATCTAAACCAACTTTCTCTCCATATACTGAAGCAGAATTTACTCTTCGTAGGTATCGCTTTCAGACTATCCCTTGCTTTCTTGCTTCTTTCTCTGTCCGTCGCTTTGTCTCTAGCCCTAAAGCCCTCCCATGGGAGTTTATCGAGCAGAAGACTGCCACTTTTTAGCTCGACCTGGCACTCATATGCACTTCAAACAGCTGTGAGAAACGAGCTCTGGCACTGGCAGGACCTCAAAGAAGCACAGTTCCTAAACACACATCTAGCAGTGTGGAAAGAGTCTTTATGTAGAGTCGGATGCCGGGTGTTTCTGCGTGTGAGTGTGTGTTCG
The DNA here is from genome assembly GCF_022655615.1 of Tachysurus fulvidraco. Classification (NCBI taxonomy): domain Eukaryota; kingdom Metazoa; phylum Chordata; class Actinopteri; order Siluriformes; family Bagridae; genus Tachysurus; species Tachysurus fulvidraco. Next base: position 18,046,026 of record NC_062538.1, read on the forward strand.
TGTGTGTGTGTGTGAGTGTATTTGTAAGGAAAATACAAAGACAGGAAAGTACAGAGATACAGAGAGATTCGTGTGGAGTGACAGCAAAAAAGACACAAAAAGGGAGTGAAGGATGTTTTAGTAAACATGTGTGGTCTGCGGAAGTGAGTTTCAGTTCCATAGAGAAAGATGTAAAAATAAAGAATGGCATGGTAGTGGAAGTATGTGTGTGTAAGAGAGACAGACAGACAGACAGACAGACAGACACATAGAAATATGTAGCAGAGTGGACCAGACCACAGAGGGGTGAGTGAGGGAGAGAGGGAGGGGGGGCACAGAGAGACAGACAGACAGACAGACAGAAAGAGAGAGAGAGAATGAGAGAGAGGGATAGAGAGAGAGGGGGGACAGAGAGAGAGAGACAGACAGACAGAGAGAGAGAGAGAGAGAGAGAGAGAGAGAGAGAGAGAGAGAGAGAGAGAGGAAGAGACAAAGACAGAGAGAGAGACAGAGAGACAGAGGGAGAGAATGACAGAGAGAGAGAGAGAGAGAGAGAGGGAGAGAGAGAGAGAGAGAGAGAGAGACAGAGAGAGAGAGAGAGAGACAGAGAGAGAGAGAGAGAGAGAGTGGGAGAGAATGACAGAGAGAGAGAGAGAGAGAGAGAGAGAGAGAGAGAGAGAGAGAGAGAGAGAGAGAGAGAGAGAGAGAGAGAGAGAGAGAGAGAGTTACAGTTAGAAAGTAGCTGGTCCATGCTGTTGAAATCCAGATTGCTGTTATGATTGACAGAGGGATATGAGAACATGCCTGCGTTATCGTACTAGCCTTCTGCTCGTATCCAACAAACACATCTTAAATCTAAAGAGGTGCAATAATAACAGAAGAAGTCTTGTCTCAATTTGAAGATTTGTCCATTAGTACACACAACCATAATATTTTATTGTGTGTGTGTGTGTGTGTGTGTGCGTGCGTGTGTGTGTGTGTGTGCGTGCGTGTGCATACTTAGACCAAGATATAAAAAACAAACTTTTTTTTTTCCCAAGTAAATGGTCTCTCTAGTAGCTTGTTAATTTTGCCTGTTCCCATGGCAACCAACTCCATGTGCTTGTTATTATTATTATTTTTTTCCCCCACCTCTGTCGTGTCCTCTCATGTCCTCGGTTTGTTACTTGAGTTTGTTCGCCTGTTCTGTGTTAATCCTTGATTAGTTTGTCTACTGTTTCATAGTCTTATCATTATACTACATTTGTATTAAGCTCAAGTCTCGTTATATGTACGGTTAATGTGTACAGTATATGTACAAGCGCTTAATATGTATTTATGTAAATATAAAGATTGGATGCTTTACGATGGATGGTTTTCCCCTTCTGGATTACTACTGATATGAGTTCAAATAACTTGTTTGGCTTGGGTTAAAACAAGGCACACTTCTAAGATCTGCTTACAGCATCCAAACCCTTTGAATCGTATAATCGCCTCCGGTATCATGTGAAGAATTAACTGGTAACATGTTTTCAATATTGATTCAAATGTTTCCCATAAGATTTTTTTCTAGGATGAAGTCTCACTGAAAAAAAAAAAAAATATCAAACCACTTTTATACCAGTTAAAGTGCCACAATTTTACTTAACAACAACAACAACAACAACAACAACAACAGGGGGGCACGGTGGCTTAGTGATTAGCACGTTCGCTTCACACCTCCAGGGTTAGGGGTTCGATTCCCACCTCCACTCCTGTGTGTGGAGTTTGCATGTTCTCCCCGTGCCTCGGGGGTTTCCTCCGGGTACTCCGGTTTCCTCCCCCGGTCCAAAGTAGGTTGATTGGCATCTCTGGAAAATTGTCCGTAGTGTGTGTGAGTGAATGAGAGTGTGTGTGCCCTGTGATGGGTTGGCACTCCGTTAAGGGTGTATCCTGCCTTGATGCCCGATGACGCCTGAGATAGGCACAGGCTCCCCGTGACCTGAGAAGCTCGGATAAGCGGTTGAAATTGAATGAATGAATGAATCAACAACAACAACAACAACAACAACAACAACAAAAAAGCCTACGAGCTTTCACTCTCTACTACTTCCTGTTTCCAGTCTTTTTCACCCAGGGACTTTATCACTGTTCTAAAAAAATCATAAACATTGCGAGTTTTAAAACATCAAGCTGCTCTCAGCAGCAATTCTGCAGCAAGAACTTAGCAACATTTTGTCATCTTTGGCACCGTTCCCCTCCTGATCCCAACTGTTAATAAAACATCTGTTTAGAGGAGAAATGTAGGTCTCTGTGGTGTTCTACGGTTTATGCAATGGAAAGAAATAAATCCTGTGGATCACAGACTTCCAGCCATTTGAGACAAGTTGTCTTCTGTCCTGTGTGTCGATCACGTTATGCGTATACGGCACATTGCTCCGAAACCTCTTTAGGACGTGACTTTTTTTGAAAGGAAGGGCTTGTGCATGGACTTTGTGTTCCTAAACAGCTAGTTTCAGCCAATTTCTGTCAAAATCGCTGACTATACTCTTAATGTTGACAACAGCTGTGATGGATGAATCTATGGGGGAAGTTGTTTTCCTTCACTCTGTCAGAAACATAGTTAATGCATCCTCTAACATTTTTCTGCCTAGATAAACAACACAAACTTAAAAAACGTAGAAAAAAAAACTGCACTCAAATGAGGTACGGTCTATGCTAAGGGGAGTCAACTTTAGTCAGCACTCATTTCTGCTAGCTAGCTAGCGATCGACGAGCGAAGTTAACAATTATGCCATAATTTTAAATAAACACATTTCAGTGCGAAACATTTGGTGTCTTTGGTTCTAGAAGGAAACCTTATTGGCTTTTTTAATCCAGATTTCGTACCACGGTGATTTTAAATGATCCGATCCGATCGGTCTCGAGGTGTTGATCTGGCAGTCACGACAGCTGTAATTATATTGTTGTTGTTCTTTCAGCTGCTCCGTGTCAGTGGATCATGTGGTCTGCATGTAGTATTTCTATTCGTTCTCTTTTCAAAAGTTAGCTTCTTAAATTTAGTTAATTTATATGCACAAGGAGGAGTAGGACAGACAATTAAAAAAATAATAATAGAATTGCAATAATTGTTATAGGAAAATGATTCATCTTGGTAGCAGCATCTCACTGATAAGTCTTTTTATTCTATAAGTAGATTATATTGCTACAACACCATGCTCAGTAATATTTCCTACTTTACATCATCAGCACTCCCGATCTTTTGAGCGGTAGACTGTAACGTGTAGTACATTTATATTTACATTCACATTTATGATATTTGGCAGATGCTCTTATCCAGAGTGATGTACAAAAGTGCTCTTAAGTCTCTACTGATGTATACATTATCACTGGTTCACTAGGTTACAGAATCAGGATACCATCAACCTAAAACTCTGTTCAGGTTTTTTTTATTTTATTCATCTTTTTTATATAATATACACATAAAACAAACAGGGAAAATGCTAGCTGAAGTGTTTCAATCATCATTTGAAATTCGGAAGTCTAGGGTTTAGTTCATTCCACCACGTCTGTGTCAGAACTGAAAAGAGTCTTGCTGTATACAGTACAGACCAAATGTTTGGACACACCATCCAAAAGTTTGGACACACCACCTTTTCAACAGGACAGTGACCCCAAACACACCTCCAGGCTGTGTAAGTGCTATTTGACCATGAAGGAGAGTGATGGGGTGCTGCACCAGATGACCTGGCGTCCACAGTCACCGGACCTGAACCCAATCGAGATGGTTTGGGGTGAGCTGGACCGCAGAGTGAAGGCAAAAGGGCCAACAAGTGCTAAGCATCTCTGGGAACTCCTTCAAGACTGTTGGAAGACCATTTCAGGTGACTAGCTCTTGAAGCTCATCAAGAAAATGCCAAGAGTGTGCAAAGCAGTAATCAAAGCAAAAGGTGGCTTCTGAAGAACCTAGAATATGACATATTTTCAGTTGTTTCACACTTTTTTGTTATGTACGTATATAATTCCACACGTGTTAATTCATAGTTTTGATGCCATCAGTGTGAATCTACAATTTTCATAGTCATGAAAATAAAGAAAATTTTTTGAATGAGAAGGTGTGTCCAAACTTTTGGTCTGTACTGTACCTACCTCTTACCCTTAGAGATGTTGGGACCAGTCGAGCAGTGCTAAAAGCTCTGAGGGAGCAAGGTGCAGTGTGAGGAGTGATAAGAGCTTTGAGGTAAGAGGAAGCTGGTCCATTTTTGACTTTGTAGGCAAAGTTCAGTGTAGTAGTTCTTTCCCTATGAATACTAATGGAATTTTCTTACTTTCTTAAATATTTTAAGTCCATAATCAAGTTTCCAAGAAAGCTGAATAAGCTCCTTGACTACTAAACCAATTCTGCTTTAAAAATAATGCACAGATATTTATTTATTTTTATAATCTACTCCCACTAGCATCATCAAGACTCACTGTTGGAATGCACAGCGAGCTGCACTAAGTCCCACAGGCATTACATTATGTTAATTCTTAGTGTGACGAATACAAATTTAACTGCATAAATATTTAATGATTTCAATAAATCATAACGCTATATAGGAATATAGAACGAAATCGTTTTAATGCACTTTTTTAAGGAAAACCAATAGGGTCTATAATGTACGCCTCGAAATGTATTCTCTCTATAATACAAAGGGATGAAAGGGATGCCATGTGTGGTTGTTTCAGAGACGTCTAGGCACAAGAGAACAAAGGGAAGTCTGCTGTGGATTTCACAGTTGTCAAACTGGGAGTGGGCTGAAATAAAGAAATAACCCAAAAAAAAAAAAAAACGACAACACTTACTGTCAGACCAGCGCATGGCGTCATCCAGCTGTGATGGAATTCCTTTCCATAACGTTGTGTCTTTTGGGTAGCCCTGGTCCATGTTTCGCAGGTGGTCGTCATAGCGCCAGTAATGGTTGTCCTTAAAGAAGTATGTCTTGTCGTTATGAAGCCAGACGAAGACAGCATCTACGCCCTCCATAGGCAGGCCGAAATCACTGATGGGCCGTGGGTAGCCTTCCTCGACGTTGTTGTCTTTGAATACCCAGTACTTCACTCCTAAAGGAATTACAGATAACTAGAACATCAGCACTAGCGTGAAACAGAGCTAGAAAAAAAGATAGAAAGAGACAATAGTAGCCGACTGAAAATCACAGCTCTAAGCTAGTATGTTGGACTTGAATACCCAGTACTTCACACCTACAGAAACAGAACAGTACAGAAAACTAGAATACTAGATCGATATCATTCACAAGTAACGAGAGAATGATAGACTGCTAATGGAGCTCATGAATATATCAAGAAAAGAAACTTCAGGATCTTCTTACAATACAACTAACCTGATAAATCCTACAAACATTCCTTGGTAGTAACACAGAGCAGCAACTACAGACATTGCTGACTGAACATCTTGGATCTTGGATGTTGTTTTTGATAACCTACGACTATTAGCTATTCCACTTGTCAGGACTCAGCCTGGACTTTGGCCATGTGCTTTTGTTTATGTTTTGTCACGTGTCTGCCCCGCCCTTGTCTCTTCCTCCTCGCCTCTGCACACCTGTTCCTCATATGTCTAATTGTGATTAGTATTTAGTCGAGCCGCGTTGCCTTAAGCAGCGCGGAATCCTCTGTTGTTGTCTTCGTTCTAGTCGTGTCTGGTTTTGTCCTTGTCAAAGTTTCATGTTTTTTAGTTATCGTGTTTTTTTTTTTTTTAGCTATTCTGCATTTGGGTCTGTTTTATCCCCGCGTCCTTGACACCGCTGTTCATTCCTATGCAATTAAAAACAAAATACTTTACTTTAAAACACTCTACTGAAACAGGATTGCTAACTAGAAATTTAGCTAGCTAAGGCATTTCATTTCAAATCAGGACTATAAAAAAAGCTTTGTAGCCTAAACACATGAATACACCTCTGCACTTAAGTGGTTTACATAGCCATAGCCATTATTTAAGTAAACTGGGCTAAATAAAATGTTTATTGATGTCCATTATTGCTTAATACTAAGTTCCATAAAGAAATGAGATAAGCTAATTAGCTAATTAGGTGTGTTCAGGGTTGGCAAAAAATTGCCCAATGGTCAAAGAAATCAGTAAGACAAACCCTAAGAAAAACCGAAACCCAAAATCTCGACTACGTAACCAAATATAGTAATAAAATAAAATTACACAACACATTTTATATGACACAGTATTAAATCCATGTTATTCTTTTCACAGAAAACAGTGATTTTGTATCATTTATGATGTCAGTTACAGTCATTACAGTTTTTTGTTAAGAAATCACAAGACAGACCTTTAAAAAAGACGATCTTATGGTCTCCGGGTCTCTCATACACAGCATCGATGCTATCCAGGTTAGCAGGCAGACCTCTCCAGAAGCGATGGATCTGAGTCGGTCTCAACGACACCAGGTGCTTATCCCGAGTCAGTCGCCAAAAATACTTCCCTTAAAAAAAAAAACAGCCGAATTTAACCTGAAATACCATTATGTGGATTTCTGCTGTTTTAAAGCTTCAGTCATTGCTCACATTAGTTTTTATAGCAGAGCGATGCTGGAGTCTGTTGCTGCAGTCTGATTAGGGCTCATACAGTATGAAAGGAGGAGAAAGGTTTAAGGTGCGATTTTTACTATTTTATCTCTGTGAGACCCCAAGTGCTTGTTCATAAGCATCTAAGATTTGAAATTTATCCTCAACCACTAAAACTTTGTGTATGGTTATCCAACAGAGGGAAAAACACTCGACTCACACTGAAAGTGTGAAGAGTCCTGATACATTTTATATCAGACTTCAGGCCAGAAAATAATTCAGTAGTTAATCGATTTAACACCAGCGTACTTGTAAATAGTGTTAATGTCTATAACCTTGCTTTATGTTTATTTTCTATAGTAACAACTTATACAAGGACTTGTTATATATGGTATGGTATGTGGTCCAACTTAAATGTGTGTTATTGCTGATATATATATATATATATATATATATATATATATATATATATATATATATATATATATATATATATATATATATATATGTATAGAGAGAGAGAGAGACAGACTCTGTCCAAAATAAATAAATAAATTATATATATTATATATATATATATATATATATATATATATATATTTGGAAAGAGTCTCCAGTGTCAATGCTTTCTATTAAACCTTAAAAGTATTTTTTTCAATATGACATTTCATTACATTAAACTTTATAGTTTATAGTTGCAGGTGGGAACCAGTAACATAAGTGATAACAGGATTATTTATTCATACATTAATTTTCTACCGCTTATCCGAACTTCTCGGGTCAAGGGGAGCCTGTGCCTATCTCAGGCGTCACCGGGCATCAAGGCAGGATACACCCTGGACAGAGTGCCAACCCATCACAGGGCACACACACTCTCATTCACTCACACACTACGGACAATTTTCCAGAGATGCCAATCAACCTACCATGCATTTGGACCAGGGGAGGAAACCGGAGTACCCGGAGGAAACCACCGAGGCAGGGAGAACATGCAAACTCCACACACACAAGGCTGAGGCGGGAATCGAACCCCCAACCCTGGAGGTGTGAGGCGAACGTGCTAACCACTAAGCCACCGTGCCCCATAACAGGATTATATCATGGCAAAATATGTAACCATTTTCTAATTCGTCTGATCATGAAATTGATGTCTGTGGACAGCAACTGTGCACAAAGCAAGAACGTGCCACTCAGTTACGAGTTTGTATCGATTGTGAGACTGTCCTCCAGTTTGAGACTTTACCTTTGAAAAAGAAGGCCTCCCCTCGGATTTGAGCCACTGCATCAAAGTGACTGGTACATCTGTCAGGGGCATCGCGTGCTGGCCTGAAAGACGGAAAGAAAAAAAAAAAACAGAAAACGAAAAAGAACAAATGAGAAAGAAAAAACACCAAAAGGCGTTGCTTGCTATCAGATGACAGTGAAGAATATACAGGCTTTTTTTTTCTATTGATCTCTTGTGCTATAAACAGTGCCTGGGTGTGTAAGTGTGTGCAATTGTGCAGTCAAGTGTGCGTTCATTTCAAGCTTGCTATATTTGCCCAGGCAGCATGATTGATCAAAATTTAAAGGGAGATGTTATCACCTACTTGCAAAAAAGGGCTTTCGCATGCGTTATCTCTCAGTTTATGACTCGTCGTGTTTGCTTTGCTAATGATTATTGCCAGGATTATGGCTTTCTTTTCTGTGCACCTTATTAACAAAGATCTTCATTCATAGCTTATTAAGAAATCTCTCAGGGATAAAAATATTATAGACCTTAGTTAGGATAAATCCAACTTTATTCACCCACCAGCTGTGAAGATGGAAGGAAAGAGAAATGAAGATATAGAAGCGGGTCTCGACGGGCAGAGTGTCCGCCGATAGCGAGACGAGGATTAAACCTTTTATTTGCTTCGTGCTTCATTCTGCTGCTTATCTTTTTTTAAAGGAAAATTTCACCCTGAATCTAATATATAGAAATAGTTTTCAACTAGGTTCTGGCACAAATTTATTGAAAAAACAATTTCAGAAGAACAAGAGCTACTTCTTATGCTTTACATGTCTCAGCAACATTAAACGTTATAAGAAGCCAACATAGGAACAGTTGAGACAGCAAAGTTGAGTCAACTGAGGCAGAGACTCGAGTCAACAAGTTTGGTACGGCAGAGACTCGGGTCAGCTAGTTAACGAGTCATGAGATATTGGCATGGATGATAAAGTTTGAACCAGAACCTTATCTGTGTACAAGTGATGTAGCAGGACCAACTAAAGGACTTAAGCTCTGCTGCATCGCTCTCTTTGAGGCTATGATCAACCATGGCATGTGGGTTAGAAAAAAAAATGGAAACAGACCAACATGTTGACTTAGAATTTCATTACGAAGTAAAAATTGTAAATACCGCGTATCAGTGTATTAAGATAAACAGGTTGCACAGGAAGGATTTCTCCTTTAGCTTCAAGGCATGCGAATGTGAGAGTCTACATCTGTCTCTATGTGTAAATGTTGAGTCGTACTCACGGTACTGTGGATTTGTTTTCTGGCAGGTCCATTAGAACAGGTGGATCATCGGTATGAAACACACCATCTGGACGAGCCGTGTGTGAGACCGAGTCCCGAACACCTGAGAGAAAAACGTCCCAAGTCAGAAGATAATAACAAAACGTATGTCCCTGTTCGTTTCCCACACTGTGCGCTGTCTGTCCTGTTTCCCTCGTCGCTTTCCTTATATGGTTGAAGCTTCCTGTTGGTGTTTCTGTTGCCATGACAGGTAATTAGTCCTACTTTGGTGGGCTGTTTGGTGGGATTTCAGTTAAGCATGTATGTATTGAGAGGTAATGAGAACGTAGCGCTTTCAGAAGTTACACAACGTGTAAGCTTGTAAAGTACAACAATAATGTCTCAAGCAAAATAGAACAATACATAAAATTTCAATTAAACCATAATTACAGCTATTATTGCGATACTTAGGCCTACACATGCAGAAATATACCGATAATATACTAGACTTGCATTATATTCTTTTTTATTTATTTTTTTTTAATACTGGCTTTTATGCTACACCATATTATATTTGATGGCAAAGAAAACAAAAGGCATTTTAATACTCTAGTTGACATTTTTCTATGTTTTTAGGTTCCTTGTGTCTTTAAAGTTTAAAGTAATTGGTAAAAATCTGGCAACATTGGTGGCATGATCTATAATCTAGGCTCCTCAGGAAAGCTTAAGCGAAAACTTCGACTGAATACAGGCAAAGACTAAAAGTCTGAATGCTAAAAAACTATATTTCCTCTTGTAAAATAAGGATGCAAGTCTGTTGTACTGTCTATTTCCTGCAATACTGCACTGGATGCATTTTGTTGATCTAATTCCCTAAAGTGTAACTTCTTCTGGTGTTGATCAGTCGATCAGTCTATTTTTTTCTAGTAGAGACTCTACCCTACTCTATTTTTGTCTGCCAGCGTTCTGACCCGAGCCATGAACTTTTTTATACGGTTATTGGATTTTTCTGAATAAACACGTCAGTCTTCCTCCACACAGAATTTGAGCAGCCTTAAAAACGCACAACTTCAGCTCCTCGTTTAGAACAGAAGTGGAAAAATACACGGAGGCAGGGCAGCACATTTGATTTAGCCATTCTTCATGCTTTAGGAGCGTGTAATTATGCTCCACCGAATTGATGAATTTTTCTAATAACAAATGAATATCAGGAGGCACTGGGTGGCATTATGTAAATGAAATCAGGCTAACTGATCACCGCTAGATCTCGTTAATTGCCGACCATATCAGGATTTTTTTCATCAAGGCCTTTCCTTAATCAACGTGAGTAATGCACACAAACTTTTGTTCAAACACAATCTTTATCTGTCACATTCGATTATTTGAACAAATCCAAAGTCCGTGCCATGGCAGGGGTTAACGGCTTAACCCGAGTTCACCAGCGGTCTCAGGATCTCGCAGCTCATCATCAATCCATCCAGTCTTAATGTTTTCTCTCTCCCTCCCTCTACTCTCCCAGAGCTCTCCATCTGTCAGAGCACCGCCATTTAATTACATCAATAATACTCTAATATAAAGAAATCCTTTCTTAGGGTGGCACGGTGGCTTAGTGGTTTTTTTTGTTCTTAGGTCTGCAGCACTATTCTAAGCCTCATGTCTCTGGCCCAAATGTCCATATAGTGTGCTTTTTCATAGATGTTGTTAGAGGACCAATAAACATTTTTTAGGAACTGGTCTGTTTTTATGGTGGTTTAACTCTTGTGTACTCAGACATGGGGATTTTATTATGTACTGTATGGTGTCTATCCTGTGGTTTCATATAGAAGATTTACCACCAGTATCCTAAAATATAAAAGTATTTTCGACAATGTTCATGGCAGAGACATATATTTAGGGCTTTTATCCGTTTCTTCTGAGGAAAGTTTGGGATCGTCATTGTGCAATAGTTACTATAGAATCTACAGCAAGTGCCAGTAAATTGGTCTACTGACAATTGGTTGCTTCCTCCTTTCATCCTGAATTTTTTTTTTTAATGGTGATTACTGTATATGGATTGTTTGAGGTGCTGTAACATGGATTCAGGACATTCTCCCTCTTTGTCTATAGAGGTTTTGCCCACCAGAATACTAGCTTAATCTCTACTGTAATATACAGTATAATTCCCGATCCCTTCCTATTTTAGAGTATTTAAAGAGTTCGTGGATTTTTACTCTTTCATAAAGTCAAGTTTCGTAGTAAAGTTATTGACTACTCTTGCCTTGAATTTTGTATTTACACTTTAGATTTGTTCTTTATACCCTTTGGTTAAGGTTTGTACAGTATTTATTGCACTTTCTTCCCGTGTCTGTCTGGCTTTTAATCTCGATGTCTCTTTTTCTCCGACCTCCCAAATACTTGCCGTCAGATGTGTCGCCGTACGTATTCATGTATTCAAATACATGTTACCGGAATAAGCTTTAGAATAAGATTCATTCTGACCCTGAACATTTTTACACACCACCTCTGTCACCAGCACAGGTGCAGGTTTTAAATGCTTTCGGATAGGCCTGCTGAGAGGAAGCGTCACCTACAGTACAATACCCGCTGATTATTCAAAATAATTACCGAGGACAAAAAGGGGGAAGCCATGTGACATTCTATGTCTTTCAGATATGTATTAGAAAATGTTTTTGTCGGTCAGTGATGGCGGTCCCATGTGTCCCTTCCCCTTCTCCTGTAATAACTCATCATTATTGACCTTCAACTCATTATCAGTACTGGAATCTGAAGGTGGGAACCAGTCTCATGAGGTTCATTGCCCACTTTTGAGAAAGGATATTCTATCTTTGGTTTAAACTACATTGGGGAAGAAGGGAAAAATATAAAGGTTCAGGAGACAGAATAGAAACAATGTAGAAATCCTAGACAAAAAAAAAAATCTAAATCCCAGCAGTACTCGGGTCGCTAGTTATTTTTAGAAGCACTGAATGATTAAATGTTATTTTTGAATGATAATAAATGTTATAATTTCATTATAATTATTCATTGGTTATTACAAGCTATAAAGGTCGCACGGTAATGCATAATTACTGCATGCTCTTATTAGGCATTTTATAAAAATGCTTACAAAGAATAATTTACAATCTACAAACCTACACACAGATATACTACAGTTATCTACAGTATAGATTTACTGTTTTATTCATATGGGCTTCACAAAAAAAAGTTACCGAGATTTTTAATTAGAACCTAGAAACTTTGGAGAATAGGAACTAGTTTTCTGGCATCGAAAGTGCTAGTGCATATGAAGGAAAAGGAACGAAGAAGAACGTAGGAGCAAGTGGCTTCAAATTTAGAAGATATGAACAATCTGTATGAGTCTGAAAATGAGAAGGAAAACTGAGAACTGCACAGTTTAAATAATGACAATCCTTACCATAAAGCTGCCAGACTCTGACTTTGTCTTCATAAGGGAGATCGTACTTGAGTGGGTCACCGACAGGCCCCTGGTAGTATGGACGCATGATGGACTCCATGGCAGACGTGTGTGCGAGTCCGATGGCGTGGCCAAATTCGTGTACTGCCACAGCAAACAGGTCCATGCCATGAGAATCTGCAGACACAGAACATTAACAGAGTTTCAGGATTAAGACGTTAAGATGTTACTGATCGGAAGGTCATGGGTTCGAACCCCAGGTCCACCAAGCTGCCACTGCTGGGCCCCTGAGCAAGGCCCTTAACCCTCAGTTGCTCAGTTGTAAGTCACTTTGGATAAGGGTGTCTGCTAAATGCCATAAATGTAAAATAACACAGGATAATGATTCAGGACTCAGAGTCGCATATAAGAGTCAAAATTGGAAGGCGCTCGAATCTGATAGGGGCAACACCTTCTTTAGTATGGAAAGTTCTTTATTTTCAGATTAATCTCTGTTTTTTATCTCTGATGCTTGTAAAAGGTTCAATCAGACATAAATGCTTTCTGTTAAATGGCACTGGATGTCATATACAGTAATTATCATACAAAGAGGAAACTGTCAATCAAATGTGAGGATAGACAGGATAAAAGAAATAGTTATTTTATATTATGTATTATATTATAATCAGTATAATGTGTTACCAAATATAATTCAATTCTGTGTAAAGAACAGACACAAATAGATACTCATACAAGGTTTTCTTTTTTCGAGAAAAGAATTCACAGGTATTTGTTTCGAGTCTAGAATATTGCTTTCTGTCTGTAATGCTGCAAAAATGATATGAAGTATGCAGCACAAAGATACTGCAAAATGCATTTACAAAATGGATTCCTTTATCCTTAGTAACCGCCTGGACAGGGTCACGGTGGTTAAAGTTAAGCTTGTTAATATTTTGGAAAACTAAATTTTTTTTAATAAAATAGTGTCGACCATGCAGGAAAAACCCCCCCAAAAAACAAATTCTGAACTGGAATGATTTAGCTAAATCATATTGTCACAGTTTATTCTGCATTTAGAAAAAAAAAACCCGTTTAAGTCATGCCCATGTCTGGTTTCAATCCAAATACAATCTCTGATATGAATATTTGAAGCTTTACAGATACGAGTGCTAAAATAAATGCGGTGATTGCTGAAAAAGACCTCAATGTAAATGTGCAAATCAGGTAATCTTCAGTAACCCCAGTAGTTTGCATTTTGTATGAGCTTCAGGCACTTCAATGGTTCCTTAGCACAAAAGACTAAATTTACCAAAGCTCTAGAAGTCTCCTGGATGACTTACGGGCACAATGCAGGCTCTAATCTACAGGCAGACACACTCTCCAAAAGTCAGATACACGACTGAAGAAGTGCTCTGACTCTGGAGTTTTGATATAATGACGCTCCTATTGAGACACTCCGGCATGTATTTGTGCATGTCAGAGGCCCAAGGAGCTTCTCAATGATCACTTGGCAGCGCATTGTTTGGGATGTATCTCTGAGGAAAGGAGACACACAACATGCCAAATGAAGGTGTCTCTGCTGGTACAGATAGTGTCGTGTATAACAGATGATGATTAGGAAAGAGCGGTGTGAGTCGCTGCACAGTCGGGGAGCTCTGAGCATTCGGGTTCTGACGGAGCCTCAAAGGTGACATAGTGAATATTTTTCAAAGTGCGGACACACGGTAGCAAGCAACACGTTACCTGAATTGCTTGTATTCTGCCATTTGTGGGCACGTAGGAACTGTTACTGTTGCCGTGTTACATAGAAAATGCCTGTTGATTGCTAGCGTGAGCGAAGTATTAGCCCCTTGTGGTCATAACGGTCTAATTCAGTTGATTTCCAATGCTGCATCATTCATTTGAAATCTAATAATTGCCATGTATTAATTATTTCATGGTTATAAAACAGACCTTGAGAAATGTCACCTCGGTATATTAATCTGTATCCACAATTTATCTGGATATGAATTACCACCTTGTCACTTCTTCAGCTCTTCTCTCAGTTTCTCCTGTACTGTAGTTTGATAAATGTAGCTTTTTCAATGTAACTTGAAATGCCACAGCGATCACATACAAACACTGTAACTCCCATCCATTTTAAAGGTAGTCAGAAAAGTAGCCAACACCCCAGCACTAGGGACTGACAGCTACGTAATATAAGTGATAATGGATGAGTGTAATTTCTTCTACCCACTCTCTGGCTCAATGTCCCTCACACACACTCACACCCTTACACACAAATGAGAGACTGGTGCCAAATTGCAAAAGTCATCAAAAACACACCTGCTTAATGAGGCTTTTCTTTGGGCCGCAATCATCAGTCCGCATTAGCGGGCAACCGGAGAGATAATTAATAAAAGCTATTTGCATGCTGTCAAAAACAGCATAGCAATCCTGCTACTCTGCTTAAGTGACCCACAGGAGCACGTCAATCCCGCACCATAGGGCACTCCAGCTGCCATTCAATCAACGAGGAGCCACCTACCAGCATAAATGGAGCGTTTAACATTAGGCACTTCTGCTTGAGCTCCGTTTCACTTCAGAAGTAATTATGCACATTAACAGATGGTCCTCGATGGGGGAAAAGTTCCTACATCCTGCCAAGAACAATACGCTTCAAAGAGGCTTTATGAATAGCGGAGGAAGCTGAGGAATGCTTAGGGAGAAAAGGACAAGGTATTGTTTTAACACGGAAGTAACGTCGGCCCTCAGTTCGATCCTGAGTTTCACATGCTCTAGACATATCTGCATGGATTTCCTCCAGGTTGTCAGGTCTCCTCACACTTGGTCTTCAAAATCATTAGTAAGTGAACCATTCTAACGTGCCACATAGGTGTGTATGCATGGTATATACAGTCAGTTAAACATTTCCCTTAGGATTGGTTTAATCATTAACAACATGCACACGATTCTAAGGTGACATTGTATACTGAAAGGGGAAGATCTTGTTGTAGTACTTTGAAGGTTTCTTTCCAATGGGCAAGCAGAAACATTGTGTAAACAACTTTGTAATTATATTCTAAAACAGGCCATTATTAACACTAATGTGTTTTAAAGTAACCGAGGAAGAAAACTTTTTTCAGGGAAATTTATACTCTAACCTTCTATGAACCTGTTAAATGCATATTGACTGTTCTAGTAATGTCCTCCATTAGCTGGGGGGTTAGAAAGGTGTAGGAGTAGAGGTGTGTCAACCAGACGATTTAATCAATGATTTGCACTTTGAAGCTTATTAAAAAGAAAGAAAGAAAGAAAGAAAGAAAGAAAGAAAGAAAGAAAGAAAGAAAGAAAGTAAAAAATGCGACTGTTACAGAAGTATTGAGTTTAAGCCACACCCACTTCCGGTTTAAATCTGAATATAGCTACAAATAGTTTATTGTTGTAAAAGAGGAATAATTTTCATAATCCCTCTATCTGGTGAAGAGCTGATTCACGTTTCCACTTTTCTCAAGGTTTCTTCCACATGAACTCTTCCTGACATCTTCCAGCCTCTGCTTTTGTTTCTCATTTCTCAAAATCTGAGTGTTCATCTGGATTTCTGCTTTTCATTTACGTACAAACATAAAAATGTTGTTGTTGTTATTTCAGCTGCTCTCTGTTCGGGATCGCCAAAAGGAATCACGTCGTCTGCATATTTTATTTGTCGCAGGTTTTACACCAGATGCCCTTCCTGATGCAACCCTAAGATTTTATGCAGGCTTGGGACCGACACTGACAATTAACTCTTCAGTTACAGTACAAACATTAAAACACATACATTTGAATTCCAATAAACTTAGTTAACTAAGTTCAAGACTGCTCTAATCACCATGTATTATGCAAACTTTTTTCCAGTGACCCAAAGTAGCTCTGAAAAACTTGATTATTTAACCCATTTGACATACATCACCTCCACAAAATGACCTAGCAAACACCCTCACGCACACTTGAGTCCTCAGATGCCCCTTTTCCACCGAGGCAGTTTGAGTGCTTGTTCGGAGCCAGAGCCTAATTTAGAACCAGTTCTTTCTGTTTCGACAGCCAAAGCACCGGCTCCGAACCAGGAAAAGTGGTTCTTAAGTAGCACCAAAAAGTTGCACCGCTTGCATCAGGGGCTGTGGGCGGGGCTACTGTTAGCGCATTTGATAATGTACCTTAAGTATACTAATGTTTAATACACTTTTACTTTACCGCAATTTGATACATTATCAGCACACATGATAGTAGGTAGCTACATGCTAAAGCTAACGTTTTTTCTGTGTTAATGATAAAATAATGTTATGCACGTTATGTTTATACAGATTACACAGAGCTGCACGTACACGGTTATTTCGCCGCGTTTAGATGCCAATGTAGGTTCGCAAAGCCATGAGCATTAACAGTAAAGCAACATCCGCCATTGTTAATGAGTTTGTGTTTGCCGCTGCTGCGCTAACGTTGCTGGGACACGTGACACGTGGCGCTGTGATGGCTCTCTAGTCGGTGGAAAGGGCAAACCGGTTCTTAGAAGGTTCGCTAGTGGAACCAACATTGAACCAGCACCAGCACTAGCTCTGTACCAGCACCCGGTTCTTTCCGGTTTAAAAGAGGCAATAGAGGTGAACTAGAGACTTGAGAAGCTATTACGGTGGTCATTAAACTGCATTTACTACATTAACAAAAAGGGGATGTTTGTAATTTGTTTTCGGAATATTACAAATTTCGGGCATCTAGAGAATTTACTTGGACGAGTGGATACGGAGAGCCTCAAATGAGGCTTGAAAGACATGAGTCTTGAGAAATGAGATATCAGTGTGGACACAGGAAGCATGACACAGAATTCTCTATTGCTAAAATTAAGTTAGCATAATAGTTAACACAAATTGACCCGGAGTGATTAAGGCTTTTGTAACTACTTTGGAAGACTAACATTAAGTGCGGTCCAAACATTTACCTGTTTCCAGACATACGCACACTTGCCAGGCGGAACATGCAAACATATTCTTTCTTGATCCAGGGAATTATTAGCTCAGACCTCACATCTGTCAGGGAGCATAAGGCCTCAGGCAGGCCAACAAAAAAAAATGCAAAGAGGGTGGCGACTCTATTCCCTAGAATTCACAGAAAATTCAGCGACTATACAAAAACAAGCACCTTCCTTCCCACAGAGTCATGCGACTCAGAGAAGTACAAGCTACAGGGATAAAGTACTCAGATGATGGAGAAGTGCATCTGCTGCTCTAGTGCTGCCTCCAGGGGTCTGCACTGAAATGGCTTTGCCATGAGCAAAATGAGGTTAGAAAGTCAGCACAGACAGACTAAAACCTCTCAGTCTGAGTCTCACACATCCACCTGGACACCCAAAAAGCCAGGCCTTGTTATCAACATAAAACACTCCACAATGCTGCTTTAAATGGTTTAGTTGGAGCAAAATGAGGTCACAAACCCAGCTTCAACTCAAACTTTTCACTTTTTTTTGGCACGAAAAACTAAACCTTAAACCTTGCGAATGAAAAAAAAAAGGGTCTAAAATGCTTTAAGGTTTTATTCCATGCAGCAGGGCAAATTGGATTTATTTCTCGAGTCTTATTTTTTTAAGCAAAGTTTCTGCATTTCAAATTACAAGTCGTGACCTCAGTACTGTAGGCATTTTGGTCAAAAATGATTTAACCACATAAATATCTTCATCACTTCCTCTTTTCCTGTGTTGCTATTATTATTATTATTATTATTATTATTATTATTATTATTATTATTATTATTATTATTATTTCTTTTTCCCCCTACCTTTTTATTGTAATATGCATTGAAAAAAAGTTTAATCACCATTCTTACAGATAAGATCTATGAGGTTCTATCAGCTAGGGAATCATCGTCCACAGTAAATATGCAACATGGCCGGTCAGGGCCAATCAATATCCATGTTTACTTGCAGCCTTAAAAGAGCAGAATGGATGATAAAGATAACTAGGTACAGTACGCAAAATGTGCTTAAAAAAAGTCTGCAAACCAGGAACATATATTTCATATTTATGAAATCTTATTAGATTTAACATCTCATAGAATACACTATCAGAATGCAATATATGGTTACAAATTAATATTACTCACTCTCTCACTCATTTTCTACCACTTATCTGAACTACCTCGGGTCACGTGGGTGTCTATCTCTGGCGTCATCGGGCATCAAGGCAGGATACAACCTGGACAGAGTGCCAACCCATCGCAGGGCACACACACACTCTCATTCACTCACACACTCACACACTACGGGCAATTTTTTCCAGAGATGCCAATCAACCTACCATGTATGTCTTTGGGCCGGGGGGAGGAAACCGGAGTACCCGGAGGAAACCCCCGAGGCATGAGAAGAACATGCAAACTCCGCACACACAAGGCGGAGGCGGGAATCGAACCCCGACCCTGGAGGTGTGAGGCGAACGTGCTAACCACTAAGCCATTTTTTTTATATATAATATATAAAAAATATTGTTTTTATTTTAATTTATTAAATAGATAGATAATAGAATTATTTAATATTTTAAATCCAGGAAAATACAGAATAAATTATTGAAAATGTTTTTTTTTCCTTTTCTTTTTTTAAATAATATATTTTAATTGATTAAATAGATTGCTTAATAAGAAGTCTATAAACCCAAACAGCTTGAGCTTACAGAATAATAATAATAATTTGTTTTTAGATTTTATAATCTGCTATGAATTTTGATAGAATTCCAATTTGATTTGAGTTGATTGGACTCTAATAGATTACAAAATACAGCTTGCTTGTTGCAGTAATAACAAAGACTTTATTTTCTCAGTTCTCAGAATTCCTCTTGAGGCAACACATCACACTTAAACTAAATAATACAGAATCCTTTAGAGTAGTTAAATTGTTGCCAGATGTAAAAGCTAAAATTTACAGTAATTGAACTGCAATTTACTAAAAATATGCCTACATAAAAAGCCTTTCACATGCTGGTGCTATGTAATTCAATATTTTTCATCAATTGGAGTGCTTAAATGGTTAATAATGTATGTAAATCAAAGAGGAAAAATGAGTCCCCAGTTTAAAGTCAAAGATCTGCAGGTTTTACCAAAGGAATAGTAATCTATACAGATCAATGGCATCATGAAGAGACAGCAAATGCTACAACTAGACTCATACAGAAATTGTATTGGATTAGTGTAAATACTTTAAAACAGTTACTCCAAGATCTAACTGAATGCAAATCCAATACATGTTCTACAACCCCTTTTACACGGCCTTACCTGGAGACCTGAAAGTCCATGCCTCGTCATCATCAAAGTGTGTATCCCCTGCAGTGAAGCGTTCTCCTGGGAAAAAGGCGTGGGCTACAGTACCACCCGGACCATCGAAAGGGTAGCCGTCGTTGTGGTCTGCTTTGGTGAAGTCAATCTGGATGTCTGCCTTGTTCCCTGCAACCTCATGGAAGTTGAGCGGCGTGATATCACTCCACACCTTCAGAGCGTAGTACATCAAGGCTCGTACCGTTTCCCTCCCGAGCACGGCGGACTCCTTGGGAAATGTCCGCACCCTGGGAAGAAAGTAAAGTCCATAAGGCTACTGCTGCTAATATAGAATAGGGTGGTACCTTTGTGCAGAGAGAAGCATTGCAGCCTTATAGCTCTTTGATTTGATCATGAGTTTGGGGTGCGTGGGGTGTATTCCTTATGTCTTTAAGAGTTTCCACTGGGTTCTCCAGTTTTCTGGTACCATATTAGTATAGGCTACAATTTTATGCATATTTTACACAGCGGCTCAGCAACTAACTTAGTTATAAGTTATCACTCAGATAGATGAGTTCCTCCCAAATTAAATGGTGAATGGAGAGCCTAGTGGTTAAAGTGTTGGACTACCAATCAGAAAGGTGTGATTTGGAATCTTAGGTCCACCAAGCTGACACTGCTGAGCCCCTGTGCAAGGCCCTCAACCCTCAATTGCTCAGTCAGTTGTATAAAATAGAAGTTGCTCAAGATAAATTTGTCTACCAAATGTTGTTATGTAGATGTGCCAAATAACATTAATCTAGAAGGATTTGAGCAAGTGTTTTGATCTTTTAAATATTAACTCACATCACTTTAAACATATGGCATTTGGCAAACAACCTTATCTAGATTACCTTACAGTTATCTAATTTATACAACTTAGCGGTTGAGAGTTAAGGGCCTTGCACAAAGACCCAGCAGGGGCATCTCAGTGGTCTTGGGATTTGAACACTCACCTTTCTGATTGGTAGTCCAACATCTTAACCAATGAGCTTCCACTTCCTTCAAATGTTGCCCCGATCTCATCTTGACTGCACTTGAATATGAAATAACATTATCATTAAACAATGGACTGATGTCATATCCAGTGCTTCACCCAGTGTTCCCAGGATCCACTGCCCCCATCCAGGATTAAGTGGTAACTGAATATGACTCCATGAATGAATGTCTGCTCTTATTTTCATTAATTTTTTTAGTTTATGTTATTTTCATGGATAAGTAAACATACTACAGTACAAAGAAATTGATTTTAGCCTCCATATTTAGAGAGAAATACATTTTACATGAGAGAAATTTTTTGTTGTACTTGTGCTCTTCCTTTGAGACGACAGTATTCTGCTTTGTTTAAATACAAGACAGTCCCCTATTAGAGACCAAGTACCTTAGAAACAACGTAATCCCTTCCACCAAAAGCAATTTGAAGCCTGCGACCTGACAGAGAAAGAATCAATGGAAAATTAATTTTCAGGTACTGGCTCAACAGGTAGCAAGGAGAAACCATACCCTTGAAGTGAAATAAATACACATGCCAGGTTAATGGATTGCACTGAGTTTGAGTCAGATGATATGAACTTTAAATTTGGATGCTGATACAATAGGAAAATGTCCTCAGCCAGTTACTTGAAGAGCGAGGAGGTCTGCTGGAGATGCAGAGATGAAGCTTAAAGCAGTGTTACAAGGTCAACAGCAGCCTATTCTGCATTAGAGATGAGCAGAGTAAGCGTTCCATGTTTACAGTGTTAACACTGTCGGATCAGCAACAAAGCCATTACCCGTATCACCTTGCCAGTTTTCTGCATGACTTCACCTGTGATTACGATTGACAGTGTCTTATAACCTTGTATTCAGAATGCATTCAGAACCGTCATGTTTTGGATGAAGGCTTATGTTAAAATGCTTGATATTATTATTATTATTTGTTCACATCAATCAAAATCAAAACAGATTTGTGATAACTTTGCAAAGACCCCTAGCTTGGTACTTGGTAGTTAAAGCACCTTTGGCAGGGATTACACTTGATGACAAGCGATGCACACCTGGATTATTGGGTTTTTTGCCCTTCTTCTCTGCAGATGCTCTCAAGTTCAGGTAGCTCTACAATGATGTTTGACTGGGATCTGATTGGACCATTCATGGACATTCAAAGAGTTGTCCCTATGTCACTATTGCATTTTCTTTCCTGTGTGCTCACGGTCATTGTCCTGTTGGAAGGTGAACCTTCAGAAGCAGTTTGACATCCTAAATGCTATGGAACAGGATTTCATCGAGGATATCTCTCTATTTTGCTGTGTTACCTTCTACCCTGACCAATGCCCCATTCCCTCAACTGAAAAACACCCCCATAGAATAATGCTACCATCATCAAACTTCACTGCCACACCATTGGAGGGTATTATTCAGTCCAGGTGAGGAACATCTCGTGATATCCTCCAGACTTGAAATTGAGGCCAAACAAACCAGCAAATCTTGTTTCTTACATTCATAGACATTTAGGCACTTCTTTGTGCATTAGGCAATTCATGTGTCTTGCACTGAGGAAAGGCTTCTCAGATCAGTGGTGTGTTGCAGTGATCGTTGACCTTCTGCAAATTTCTCTCATTTCCACACACGAACTCTTGAGCTCTAGAGTGTCTCCCGCTTTAGGAAGAGACCTGGTTGTTCTGAACTTAAAACATTTAAGAATTATAGAGGCCACAGTGCTTTTAAAACTGATCTATGCCTTGACACAATCCTGCCTCTAAACCGATTGACCTCATGTTTGTAATTGTGTGCTTTTCCAAATCATGTCCAGTCAATTTAATCAGTTAATTTATCAAAGGTAAATGCCAAACAAATATCTCAACCTGAGCTAAATTTTAAGTGTTATAGAGGCTCTGAATACCCATGTCAATGTGATATTTCACATTTTTCTATGTAATACATTTGCAAAGTTCATAAATCTTGGTTTTGCTTAGTCATCATAGGGTATTGGGTGTAGCATTTTAGCATAAGGCAGCAACTGTACAAAATGTGTTAAAAATTAATGGGTCTTAATACTTTATGAATGCACTATACACTTAAATATTACAGTCATATCACATCACTCCAAGTCCCATGATATATTATGCTGGATTTAATGCTAGAAATACTTTTCTTGGAAACAGTGACATTAAACATCTTGTTCTTATTCACCATTTTTTTTGATGTGTTGTGCTGTATAGCTTTCCACCATAAACACCCAGTGATAATACTGTATGTAACTGCTGGTCCTTTATTATCGAGAAAAAATTAGCTCATTATTAATACAACTTAAAGCAAAAAGAGTATTTGAGCATATACAGTAGTATATTTTATGCCAAACAGTATTTTGTAATACTTTATTGTGCATCAGTTAGCTTCAATGTCTTCCCAGGGTTCATGAGTTCATCATAAAATCACTGGAATATCCCAGTGAACATATCCAGACTTACCAGTAATTATACCGTTTGTATAGAAAAAAGTAGTGCTTTCAAGAAATATAAGGAAAGGAATATGTATTATAAAAATATTTCTGTGTGTGGGCAGTACTTCAGACTATATAATCATGAGAAAAACAGAGAAGTGGAATTACTGGGTTACTGACCTTTGCATAATACTATGATCTAATGCAGTCTTTGAAAATATACTCGCAACAACAAGCTACAAATTCTTTGATTTTCTATTAAATACTAATAACTATTAATACCATTGACCAATAATACTACCAACAATATTCTCTTAGTAACATAGTCTTTGCTAGCAGGTTATGGGAAACATCATAGACCTTCGTGTGCTATATAACTCATAAATTCACCAAGCGCTAATCTTATGATAATGTCAACTCCAGTGCTTCAAGAAAATATGAGCAGAAATATGGCCAATTTACTGCATTTCTTTTTGCTCAACCCTAGTAACCAGAGGCAGGAAATCCTTTTCAGTTACTTATTATCCTTACACTTTTGATATCTTGTTGCTACTGCTACTATATATCTTGCTGTCAAATGCTAAGGACTTCTTTTTAAAGAACTCTAGGAATCTGTGCAACTCAAGGCCAGCTGTGAAACCAGGGGTGAAAGGTTAGAAATTGTTTTCCAAGCTAATTTTTTTCATAAATTTTCCCTCATACTCTCTCTCCAAAGGCATTACATCCCATTGTTCACACATTTAGCACTCTTTTACTAACATTGTGCGTCACTGTTTTTGTACGGCCACAAAAAACGATGACGCACGAGCCGCTGCTAGCCGCTGCAGTGTTCGCCAGCTAGCATAAACACACAATTCCTTTTTGTGCCATTTTTTTTTGGAATTAATTGACGAGTCTTATTTGTCTTAATTTATGGATTCAATCAATCAATCAATCAAATTTTATTTATAGAGCACCTTACAACTGCCAAAAGCAGCACAAGGTGCTTTCCAGTAAAACAACAATAAAAAACAAAATAAATAGAATCAATAAGAACACAATGAAACATAAAATAGCAGTTGAAACCGGGTCTATGCGTTAAAAGCTTGTATGAATAAATAGGTCTTCAACTGCGATTTAAAAACACTCAGCACAGTGATGGATCGCAAATGTGCTGGAAGTGCGTTCCACAGCTTTGGTCCCTTGATGGCAAATGACCGGCCTCCAAACTTCTCATAATTGTATTTGCTGTTTATTGTTTTTTTTGTCACTTATTTGAAAACTGAGTTTCTTTCAGCTAAACGAATAAATAAATAAATAAATAAATAACACTAGTCACTGTAATAATATATATACTAATGTTATATATACATACAAAACTGTTTATGTCTGTATTCAAATCTGAGAATAATTTATAAATACACTGGTTTATATCCACTCTGATAAATGAGGTGTGCTGATTCTAAAATGCTCCCTTTTAATTTCCAGTCACGGTCCTGTCCTTTGCCACTGTCTGACACTGCAGATTAAGCAGACAGGAGGGCATGTGTTCAGTGAATGTACTGTATAGTGTTCTAATCATCCTGAACAAGCTAGCCCATCCACATGCTGGTAACAAAAAACAAAATAACAACCAAAAATAAACACCATATGTATTATTCTATTCATTCCTGTAGTGATTCAAACTGGTTATCCTGCTTTTATCACCCATTTCAAAGCTCTAACAAACGTGATGGGATGATCCGGATAGACAACACCAGAATAATCAACGACCTAGAGAATGCTATCATCTGTCAGCATGAGCCACACACACCGCCTACTTAGGTGTCCCGCAAGTGAATTGTTTGGGATTTTATTGTGCAGAAAACTTCCTGGAGTTCTGTATTGTTAAAATCTTGACAGATTTTCTAACCATTATATGCACTTATAGTTGAGGGTAAAAGTTTGTGTCCCCTATGGTTTTTGTATAGAAAAATTTGGAATAAATTTGTACCACTATCTGTACCACTGTGTGTGTGTGTGTGTGTGTGTGTGTGTGTGTGTGTGTGTGTGTGTGTGTGTGTGTGTGTGTGTGTGTGTGTGTGTATGTATGTATATATATACATACATATACACACAGTATATGTGTGTGTGTGTGTGTGTGTGTGTGTGTCTGGGCAGCAGAATAAATCTTAAGGTGAAAGAATACTAAAAATTAATAGAAATATAAAGGAAGTGTATGAGACTCAAAGAGAAAGATTTAGACAAGTCCAACTACCTGAATTGGAACAGCTACATCAGTATGAATAAGCAGGATGAATTTTATGACTGAGAGGAGCCAAGGGCTGCTTAGAGCATACAAAATAGGTTGCATGTTGTTAGAAATCTGAGCACAGATATCTCCTAAATATTGGAACGGCAAACCTGGATGTAAATAGTTTGATCATGAGACGAGGTATTTATATAAATCAATTAACAATCAGATTTACTCTATAACAAAAAATAAATAACTTTTTAAAAAATATATTTTGGTTTGATTTGCAAAATATCGATCTGACAAACGAAAAAAAAAAGAAAGAAAAGAAAGCAGATTAACAGGTTACATAATTCTTAAACATCTCTATTATGTTATGTATATTATATTACATAAACATATAGTCTGATTATTTGCCTATCATTATCCCTATTATTATTATTATTATTATTATTATTATTATTATTATTATTATTATTATTATTATTATTACTATTATTATTATTATTATTATTATTATTATTATTATTATTATTATTATTATTAAATGTATTAATCAACTTTGGGGAAACTGGAGGAAAAAGAAAGTGAGATGAATACTCATACCATCATACTCATATGTACTTGGTGAACATCTCAGTCCAGATTTAGTCCCATTTGCTGTGTTAATAAATTCCTCCTTTCTGAGGACACTTTTGGCCCATGGCCAGTTCATCCCAGTTCATCTCCAGTACATTTACTGTATTTCAACAGTGGCAAACCATGTCTTTTGATGTGGTAGCCTGGTGGTTAAGGTGTTGAACTGCTGATCAGATGGTTGTAAGTTTGAATACCAGGTCCACCAAGCTGCCACTGCTGGGCCACTGAGCAAGGCCCTTAACTATAATTTACTAACTTCTAAAAAAATGGGGTAAAATGAAAGTCACTTTGGATAAGGTTGTCTGCCAAATGCCATAAATGTAAATGTATTGCCATCGCCATGCTGGAACAGGTTTGGGCTCCTGATTGTCAGCAATGGAAAACTCTAACTCTATGGCATATAAAGATACTCTACACAATTGTGTGTTTCCAGGATCGAGGAGGGTCTGTCAAGTTTCATCTGTGGGAACAGAATCCAGACCAAATGCAGGGAAAGGATGCAGACAGGATACAGGGCAACCAAAAATATAAACCAGCTAAGAAAATCAGATAACCAGAGACAAGAACTCAAAAAACAAAAGCACAGCAGGTATAAATATGGGAAGTAGTTAGCGCACAAACCACAAAACAAAAGCACATGGCACAGGACGTAACCAAACCCTGCTGTCATGACTCAGCCCGGACTTTGGCCACGTGCATCTGTTTATGTTCTTCGTCACGTGTCTGCCCCGCCTTCGTCTGCTCCTCCCTGTCTACACACCTGTTTCCAATTGTGATTACCCTGTGTATTTAACTGTGCCGCGTTGCCTTGTGCAGCGCGGAATCTACTGTTGTCCTGTCCTGTCTTCAGTCCGTGTCCTATTTCGTGTTCCCTTTGTTATTAAACCCTGTTTGTTTTGCTATCCTGCATTTGGGTCCACTTCCTTACCCCGCGTCATGACACCTGCTGGACACACCGTCCTCTGGTGTTCAGGCAGGGAATTGTCTAAGGACTCACATGAGTGTAATGGTGAGGTGTCCACAAACATTTGGACGTCAAAATGTGCACATACAGTACAAGCATTTATCAGTTCTCTAGTACAGAAATATACAAAGGAAAGTTAATGGCCTTTGCCATAAATGTTACTCTGGCACAAGTCATTACGCTTTGCTTTATTCTTGAAGCTCAGTGACTGGAACCAGCAGATAACGGAGAATGAAATGATGCGCTAAAGTAAAAAAGCTGTAGAACAGAAACAGAATGGATTTGTTTATTATTTACAGAGAATGAGAATAAGACAGTGCACAGATTTGCTTTGCTTAACGGCCTCCGTTATATCATTAAATCTGAGATTCTTATCTAAGATCTCAATGTATGTTTTTTTTTTTGTGCTCTTTGGTCCGGGCTGCGAAAAAACAACAACAAATCTTTGGAATTTTAGGAGGATTTTAATTTTGTTGATGTAGGGGTGTAACCCAGTGTAACTCTTATCTGCATCAGTATTTAGGATTAAATTAAGTGTTGTGTAATGTATTTTTTTCGTAATTAAAACAGACCAGAATTCTAAAAACCAGCACTATTAACACGGGCTGTGAATTTATAATTTGTGTCAGTTAGACCAGTGGTCCCAAACCCCCGGGCCGCGGACCGGTACCGGTCCGTGGACCAAATGGTACCGGGCCGCCCAAGGAACAGTAAATTATTTCCATTTTATTTACTGTGGTGTATTTCTCTCGGGTTTGTGCGACTTTCCATGTACGAGAGTTTAACCGGTAGCTGAGAGACGTCACCTAAAGCCGCACCAATACCGCGCAAGCGCAAAATATCGTGATATCGGGCGGGTTTAGGTGACGTCTGGAGCTGAGCGGCTGCAAGCGGTAGTGGTGTTGTAGCTTTGGTGGAGAGAAGGTGTGTATCGCTCTTCTCTCTGTTCACCAGTACTTTGTCATGTTTAACAGTGCTTGGTGTACGTGTATATTGTGTTTGCTCAAATTTAACCCACAAATTAGCAAAAATGAGCTCGAAACAGACATCGTTAGAAAGTTAGAAACTCTGCCGGTGTTCTGGATTAAAGTCATGGCGGAATACCCTGAGACTGCCACCACAGCACTTAAATCCCTATTGCCATTTCCGACATGCTATCTGTGTGAAGCGGGGTTTTCTGCAGTGATGGCAACCACAACAAAACAACGGAATAAACTGGACATAAACAACACACTTCGGGTGTCATCGTCTCCTATTACCCCAGATGGAACCGTCTCGTTGCAAAGAAACAAGCTCAGGGTACTCATTGATTTAGCATTGTAGTGAGTTAAAAAGGCATGTTTAAATACAATTGAATTAAAATTATTAATTGCATAGTCGCCACCCCCCACCCCCAGCGGGCCGCAGTAAAATGATCAAACATTGACCGGTCCGCGGCGAAAAAAAGGTTGGGGACCCCTGAGTTAGACGTTGGTTTTAATCCCCCTTATGCTATTATTAGTTAATATTGTAGATGCTTGTGAATTTATTATGTGTTCACTTTTATTACCTAACATATAGATAGACTTACAGCCCACTAAGGATGAATAAATGAATACGTAAAGGTACAACGTACATTTTATAGACACGGTTACGCTTATTGTTTGTTCCACCAGCTTCATATATGATGCTTACTTCCTGTATTCTGTTGGATCCACAACATAATTCTAAACCAAGTGCCAAAATAACCAAAAAAAAACAAAAACAAACTATAGTGACCCACTATTTGCATCTCTGTTTATTCTGAACAATGTATTTGTATTTGTTTACAAGTGTGTACCTATATGATTGTTTCTTTCTTTTTTAAACTTGTTATTTATTCCTTTTTACATCTTACTGTATATAGTCAAAGTGCATTGTGTGTTTGTGTGTCCTTGTTTTTTAACTAAAGTAAGTGAAGGGTTAAAATTTGAGAGGGATCTAATAGATTGAAGTGCGATAGAGAGTAATGATGGGGTGAGACGCATATCTTATCTCCTGTTCATTCCGTACCCCCAGTAATCATCGAGGGAAATCAGGAACACAATGGGACTGCAGGGAAAAAAACAGACTTGCTCCTATGTAATCACTCCTAATCTATTTGGGTAATTATAGTGAGTGTTAACAAGTGGGAGGCTGGTCTCCCGTGTGTTAGTGCACTAATGTGAAGTGATGAGCCCATAGTGAGGGTCTGTCTCTGACTGGCACTGCCCGATATGCCACGTGCCCATGACTCTTGTACACAGCTGAGTCTTGGACGTAGGTTTTCACTGGACAATCAATCACCGCTCCCTGAACACCCACTGAGTGCCTGAGCTCCGTTTGGGCCTCCACACATAAACATACACACTCACTCACTCTCACACACCTACTGCAAAGCCATTTTTCTGATCCAATTCGCTTTCTGACATTCTGCAGAGTACATTTTTCACTTATATGTTTGCACACCTTGCATATTTACACATTTTACAGGGTGATATATCAGATACTATGCATCATTTTTGTCAGAGACTGTCAAGCACAGGCTTCAGTATGATCTCTTGCACTTTTTTGCAATAAAACCCTTCAAGATCCAAACTGCAGTGACACAACTTTTTTTTTTTACTTGCCTATGTTATCACACACCACTCCGCTGCTGCGATCCCTCCACCTTCTTCTAGTAGATGCACTCATCCAATTCAAAACACTGATGCTTGCCTACAAAGCCAATAATGGACCATCACCTTCTTACCTCAAAGCCCTTGTCATGCCTCGCACTGCACCTCGGTCGCTGTGATCTTCTAGCACACATCGACTGGTCCCACTATCTCTCAAGGTACAGTAAGAGGTTGTTATATAGCAAGACTCTTTTTTGTTCTCACACCGAGGTGGTCAAATGAACTTACTGTAGGACAACAATTCTGACTCGATATTCTGACTCATTATTTTGATTCACAATTCTTTGATTCTATAAAAAAAACACAGGACACATACATGTAACTACAGAAATTAATTTAGGTTGGTGCAAAAACAAAGCTAGCTGCTCTTTGTGATACAGAGGGTCAAAGAGTGCACCGGAAGTATAGCGTACAACCAACACATCACCAAAAGAACATTAACAGAACGTTAACCAGGTCTAAGCTGCCTATATATCTACTCTGCGATATTGATCCACTGCTCGTCCCGAGTCTGTTATAAAATACATCTCTTTCAGAGCAATCTGTAGAACTACAATTCACAGTGCTTGCCAGCCTCCAGTCTCTCTCTCTCTCTCTCTCTCTCTCTCTCTCTCTCTCTCTCTCTCTCTCTCTCTCTCTCTCTCGCTGTCATTCTCTTTCCTGCTCCATTACTCTCATTACTTTATCTTTGCTCCTAAAACAGACCATTACTTGGGTTATTACCGTGCCTAGCCTTTCACCTGGCTCATGTGCACTTCTTTGCTGCTTCTGGCCGGCAACACACACACACACACACACACACACACACACACACACACACACACACACACACACACACACACACACACACACACACACACACACACACACACAGGTGCACCAAGGGATAAGGTTCAGCTGTTTTCACTCTAACACTAAACATTTTATGTTTAGTCTTACTACACCATATATTCAAATTGTTTGATTTTAAAATAAAATAAATGAAACCGTGCCCTCAATTATTAAGCCGACCGGATTTCATTTAGAAATTGTTTGCAGGAATTAGGCACTCCAGGAAAGTCCAGTTAGCTTAAAAAAAACCCTCATATATCATGAGAGCCACTGAGCTTGTATAAATTTACATAAGGAGACTCACTGATGTGAACTGTGATTGATCGGCTTCAATTCGTATAACCTGCAGCAGTGACTACAGTATGCTTCCGTGTATCGATTATTCTGTCAAGTTTCAAAAGTTTTCGTTACTAAAATGATGACATTTTTGTCAAAATCTCTTGCTTCATATTAATAACTTACAAAGACACAGACAGTAATCAACAAAATGTATACGTTAGTACAAATAAAACAAGCTATTTGTCATGGCAGCTCCAGAAACGGTGTCCAACTACACAACACTAGTGTGAAAGTCTCTGACATTCACACTTACCTGGTTACTAATCACACACCCGGATTTAATACATACATTTATAGTATTTAGCAGGTGCTTTTATGCATTTTATACAACTGAGGGTTAAAGGTGCCCTGCCACACGTATTTCATTACTTTTGTGGTAATGTCTGAAGTTTACCATGGACT
Organism: Tachysurus fulvidraco; assembly: GCF_022655615.1. Lineage (NCBI taxonomy): Eukaryota > Metazoa > Chordata > Actinopteri > Siluriformes > Bagridae > Tachysurus > Tachysurus fulvidraco. Next base: position 18,077,182 of record NC_062538.1, read on the forward strand.
CTAAAACCTTGTTTTTTCTTGTTACCTTATTTCAAGCCATTCTAGTGTGGTATAGAAAGCCTGCAGGAAGACTCAGCTCGATTTGCGCCAGTTCTCATGAATATTCTATGAGCTATGCTGCTTGGCTCCGATTGGCTCACCGCTAGGATATGAGAGCATGACTATTCATTCACCCAGCGCAATAAGTAGCCCAGGCTAGAGGGACTTTGTTTACAATCATCTTGAATTGCGGCAGAATGGCTTCTTCAGGTATATTGACATTCAGCCATCCTCGCTGTATAGGAAACTCACTGAGCTACACGAATTCTGTGGGGGCGGTCTCCATTATTTCTACGTCACTCTGAGCAGCTTTTCTAACTGACCTGATTTCTCTGCTTATTTCTTTTAAGTGGCTAGAACTGACCGGGGAGGTAGCAGTTCATTTTCACATTCCCGACACAACACAAGCACATACAGTATGGACATAACACATATCAAAAAACACAAGTAAAAACGGTTTTGTGTGGAAGGGCACCTTTAAGGGCTAGCTCAGAGGCCTAGCAGTGGCAGTTTTGTGGACCTGGGATTCAAACTCACAACCTTCCGTTTGGTTGCCCTACACCTTAACAACTAAGCTATCACATCCAGGTACGCTGTGAACGCACAGTGTCTCTCTTTACCAGTTGTTCTCAAGCATTTGTTTCGTGTACGGGATCCCGGTTATGACTTTAATCTCTTTATAGCTTGCCCATGTTTACACTGTTTGTACATCACCTGACCTGGGTATGTTTATTGACTACATTTTTGGATCACTTCGCAGTTTGTTTGCCAAGTTTTACTAAAAGCATTAAGTACCCGTACTTACGCCAGTGCCTGTATTCTGACGCTATTCAATTAGGACAAGAGAAATGCTGCTGTATAAAAGGAGGAAGAATGAGTGTGTGACTGTAGTAGCTAGAATTGTGGACATTTTACAATGGCTGAACAAATTCTTGTGTTCCGTCTTCCAGATTTTTTACCTTTTCAATCAGTATAAATGAATTTATGGCATTTGGCAGACGCCTTTCTCCAAACCTACTTACATTTTATATTATCGTATACATCTGAGCAATTAAGGGTTAGGGGCCGTGCTCAGGAACCAGTTGACCTAGGGTTCGAACTCGCACCCTTCCGATCTGTAGTACGACAGTATAGTGCTGTAGTGCTACCGCGTCCCCAATTATTACTTTTTTATTGTTATTTTATAAACGTATTTATTATTATTATTATTATTATTATTATTATTATTATTATTATTTTATCTGTGCAAATCTGATATTAAATGAGTCAGGATACTGCTGGCATTCAATGTGAGACAATTTTTTTTACCACTTTTGGGTTAACGTCACACTTCTAGTGGTAAGACGTTTATAAACAAGCACTTGGGGCGTCTCAGAAAGCAGAAATAGGTTTGATCTCACCATTTACTTTAAAGATAGAAACATTTGTGTGGAAATAAAAAACAACTATCATTCTGTTTTAGATTATCTGGAACTTTTGTATGAATATATTTCCTTAGTAGGCTAGAAAATAAACATTCTTAAGGATCTGAGTGAAGATCTTACTTTCATATGAGCCATTAACCACCATTGTGGAGACTCAAATGCCAATGAAAGTAAAATTTTAGTAAATAGAGTTAAGCTGCTCATGTTTGCAAATTCAATGCGAAGTCTTGCCATAACAATCATGTGTATAAATACTGAGCTTTTGCTATTGCTGATTGTCTTGGATGTTTATTGGATTATTATCAGTCCTGGGTTACAACATTGACTCTGGATCATGTTTATATTTTGCCTGAATATGTTTAGATTTTTTGCATGTGAATATTCAGTCTGCATCAGCATCCAATGTGTTATAGCTACGCTGTTATAGCTAGCTAAGTTGCTGACTAAGGCCAAGTCTTAATGCTCAATTCAGATATTTTGCTCACATCTGATTTTTTTGTTTGGCTGTTCACATTACCTTTTAAAATGTGGCTTATATCAGATACCAGTGTGAACAATTTGCTGTTTCGAACTGACCCGCATGCGCAAACGAACAATTACCATGACGTCACACATAGCACGCCGTTGCACTAAAAAGTTGGCGAGGTTATGGAGGAAGTACTGTATCATCTGGTGCAAGCAAACATATCATGTAATGCTATAATGTGATGTATTCGATGCAAACATTATGAGCTGGTTCACGTAACCACTTTATATAACACTCTTAACACACACACGTTACCAGTCACGTTTGTGTCCTGTTTTGGCCGGCGCAAAAAAAAAAAAAAAAAAAAAAAGTTTTCACCCGTGCCCACAAAATAAATAAATAAATAACTACAAAAAATTTCGCCGGCACATAATTGTGATGAATGTCGATGTAGATTGACGTAAAAGTCGCATCAAATCCGCCTTGACTGTTCACACTGCGGCCACATTAAAAAAAAATCAGATTTGGGTCTGATTCAGGACCACATATGGAAGTGGCATGGATCTGATTTGAAAAAAAAAATAAGATCTGGGCCTGATTTGAGTGTTCACACTACTCCTGAAGAAGTCTGACCTGGTCACTTGACCCCAAAAAATCGGATTTGGGCCACTTTTAACTGCAGTGTGAACGGGGCCTAAGAAACCAATGTGGATAAACCTTACCAACCTCTGCAAGGAGGTGGGGCTTCGTGTACACAAGTATGACAGGAAATCGGAGTAAACAAATCATCTGAAAGATTTTGTTGGTTCATCTCGTTAACATTAGATCCCTAATTTAACCCAATGCACTTGTTGCCACTTAATTACAACATGAACGAGAATAATAAATAAAATGCCCTTGTAATAAGCACATCCACTGATCCTGATAATTCCATAATCAGGTTTTTTGGCCTTCACACATTTGTTCTTACAGACAAGAACTGAGAACAAATTAACTCCGAATCAGTGAGCTGTGAAATAAGGAAAAGCAAAAGTTCAGCAACCAAGCGACTCGTACGTATGTGGAATCAAACTGTGACCCAAATCTGTTTCACACTAAAGGCAGAGATGGGGAATTATGGTAGACAGGACCAGGGCTGTAGGGTTGTAGTACACATAAGTGTGAGATATCAGTGGGATCTGGTAATGAGAAAGAGGGAAGACATGAACTGAAAATACAAAAAATAACAAAAAACAGGCCTGTCTAAAAACCTCTGCCATCCATAAAAACACACACAGTACATTTACTCCTGCTTTAGTAGCACAAATTCTCTCAATCAGTCTCCATCAGCACCCATCTGTGTTAATGAAACAGCAAAATCCATATGTGCTTTTTAATACATTTCCCTTTAATAATGACAGCATTGTGACAGACGACTTGTGTTCCGTCTCTCATTTAAACCTGAAGGCTCATTTAAACCTTAAGTGCTACACCCACAGCTATTCACTAAAGGTTAGCATGACCGAGCTGTTATTGTACCTCCAGGACAGGTGTCTCTTGGTCCACTTTTTTGGAGTTGCCAGCGCACGTCTTCTCCTGCCAGCTGTTGTCTCCGTCTCAGACATGTCTGGTAGCGAACAACGTGGCGTCTTCATTAAACCTAGGGTGGCCTGGTCTGAAGGAAAACACACACACACACACACACACACACACACAGTTTAACTAATTTCTAGTAAAACATTAATTTATTCATCAGTTTATTCATTTTCAAAAGCTTTTCTGTCTGAGATTGTTATGGCAACAGACTAAGCAGTTCAAGTGACACATGTTTAATGGCACAAAAAGTCCTGGAAAATTAAAAAAAAAAATATATATATATATATATATATTAAAAAGTCCAGATAGTTGGCAGTAAAAATATTCTTTCTTAAATTTATTATTTTTCCTTCTGAACTGACCAGGGGAACACGGTGGCTTAGTGGTTAGCATGTTTGCCTCACACCTCCAGGGTTGGGGGTTCGATTCCCGCCTCCGCCTTGTGTGTGTGGAGTTTGCATGTTCTCCCCGTGCCTCGGGGGTTTCCTCCGGGTACTCCGGTTTCCTCCCCTGGTCCAAAGACATGCATGGTAGGTTGATTGGCATCTCTGGAAAATTGTCCATAGTGTGTGAGTGAATGCGAGTGTGTGTGTGTGTGTGCCCTGCGATGGGTTGGCACTCCGTCCAGGGTGTATCCTGCCTCGATGCCCAATGACGCCTGAGATAGGCACAGGCTCCCGTGACCCGAGAAGTTCGGATAAGCGGTAGAAAATGAATGAATGAATGAATGAATGAATGAATGAATGAACTGACCAGTTTCCATGTTTATTTTCCTTGTACACTGTACATTACGAAAGAGTCTAAAGACAGCTTGAGCATCTTGATCTTGAAGTTGATGCTCTATTCAAAAACACTTATACACCACTTTTAGGAGAAGATACCACATAAAAACTCAAATAACTACTGTAAACTATTTTATTTAGAAAATTTGTATTTTCTTAGTTCAAATTTTCTGTTAAATCAGCAGCAATACGTGTATTTATCAATACAGCATATCCCAGAGCGGTTTAGCTAGTGTGTAACGTGCGGCGAACGGACGCCGACGGTTGCAGGGATCGAACCCGGGTCTCCGCCGTAAGCCTGATCACTCGCAGTAGCGAATCAGACCGACTTTCAGGACTCTTCTTCATTAACATAACAAAACTTATAGTAAACATGACAGAAAAAAAACATGACTATGACATGAAAACCTGGATATAACAACATCTGACCTTATGACAGAACACAACAACAATGATTCACGATCACAAAGACAACAAGATATGCATATATAAAGCAGTACATCATAGTACATTGCGGGAAACAGGATAGGAAAGGGCATGGCACAACCCACATGGGAACAATAACAAGGTGAGTGATGTGAAAACACCTTCTAGCCCATACTCTGGTGACCTGGCAAGAAACTGTCAAAGCTCCTGACATAGTGCTTGATGCTAAGTATAATGCACGCTGTATGATTATAGTCATTTGGTGTCTTTTCTAAGGAAATGACCAACAAACCTGGAGAATTTCAACATCACATGAGTAAGCCCTGTAGAACTCTGTAAATACGTTTTGGAATTGTCTTCTATACCCATTACTTTCATTTAGAGGTGTCACCTGAACAAAAAGGAAGCATCAAAATCTTTAATAAACTGTGAGACAGTGAGTGTTAGAAGCAGATATTTACCAAGCACTCCGGTTTCCTCCAGGCCACCAAATCTCTGCATGGCTTTAATCGCCTGGGTCAGCGCCTCCTTGGTCTGCAGTTGGCCGGTGACAGGGTCAGCTGGTGGGAGGTATCCGAACTTACTCAGCCAATCCTGTATCCACAGAGAAACAGAGATTTTTAAGCACGTTGCTTGACTGCAGAAGAATTTAAGCATCTATATAGCATACTCAGCATGAAAATAACGTTAAATGCTTAGTATCGTTACTACGCTTCTGCTTATCATCTGCTGTCCTGGTCTTTCACCGAAGCATATGCACGTACCTAAGCCTCATTTTCTCTTCAAGTGACAACCATCTGCTCCATTTACCTCTACTGCTCAAACACACCGCAAATGTACTTTAAACCAATAACAACAATTTCAACTTCTGGATAAACCTTAACTAATAATTGATTTCGGTTCCATACTCTATGCCTCCGGGACATCTTTTCTCTGAGGACGGAGTGGATTAAAACTCCGAGTGTCATGAATTTCAATGTTGTTTTGACAGGTATGTATAAATGCTGAATTACTCAGATCAATAACACAGGCCATCTTCGCTGACACCGCCTCGACAAATTCCATTATTAAAATTGCTTTGTGTTTACACAGCAATCTCGGCAAAGAATGAAAGGCTACAGAAGTCAAATCTCTACCTAAGGCTTCAAAATATTTGGGAGGTCTGTTAGTCACATAGCAAGCATTAGTGTGAACTAAATTTCACTATTTATGTGGTTTCTCAAATAAGAAATACATTTTATGCTTTCGCTAGAAGGTTCGCAGTCCATAAAAATGATTGTGTCTTCCATTCTGGTGTGATGTCTCCCACTGGCAACTTTTTTGTCTAGGCCAAAGACAGAGAAAGGAACTTGTGTACAGTATAAAGTACAATGGGGTCCTTAATTCAAGCTCACACTGAAAGCCTGAAGTTACTTTTAATCCACAGTTTTAGTGACTTTTAGGAAAAGATTCCACATGAAAACCGCAATAACTACTTTTATTTTGAAAATGGGTATTTTCGTAGATCAAATTCTCTATAAAACCAGCAGCAATATCTGTGTTCATCAATACAGCAATGTTAAGTGGACAGACACCGGCGGTGGCAGGGATCAAACCCAAGAGTAACAAAACGTATATTAATGACATAAACAAAAAGTCGTGGCCTAATGGGGGGATGTCGTGGCCTAATGGGGGAAGTTGTGGCCTAATGGGGGGAAGTCGTCATGGTTAGAGAGTTTGACTCCTAACCCTAAGGTTGTGGGTTTGAGTCTCAGGCCGGAAATACCACGACTTAGGTGCCCTTGAGCAAGGCACCGAACCCCCCCAACTGCTCCATGGGCACCGCAGCATAAATGACTGCCCACTGCTCCGGGTGTGTGTTCACGGTGTGTGTGTGTGCGCGCTTTGGATGGGTTAAATGCAGAGAACGAATTCTGAGTACTGGTCACCAAACTTAGCCGTATGTCACGTCACAAAACCTGTATAACATAAACAAAATATAACTATGGCAAAACAACAACACAAAAAAACCCGGATATAAACCTTCAGGTCTCGTTTAGTCCAAAGACAGAGAAAAGGAACTCCATAAAGTCTATAAAGTACTGTATAGTAGGGTCCTTAATTCTGAGCTAACACTGGAAATCTCGGAAATACTTTTATTTTAGAATTAAGAGTTAAGATTTAACAAATCTTACAAGATCTTTGACAAGATGAAAGAATGTTTAAACTGCAATGTTCTGAGCTATTTCTGGGCAAAATTCTGACACTGAACCATGTTAATGCCGTTGTATGAAAAGGTGAGATTTTCCTTGGGTTTTATTCGTCTCACCGAAGCATGTGTCAGGAAGCAGAGACGGCTGCAGTTGCAGTTAATGCTTTATTAAAAAGACAGGCAGAGGAACTAGAAAACAAGCAAGATCAAAAACCAAAAAGCAAAACAAGACGTGCTATGTGGAAGACAGTAGAACAGAGGATAACATATAACAGGTGAGTTGGAGCATGATGGATAGTGTGTTTTGGGATGTACCTTCTGGGATGGCTATGGTTGCAGGCCATGATGCATTCTGGGAAGTGTTATTCTTTAACACAGATTTTGGCAGATATTGATAGATATGATGTAACATAGATTGTTATGTTTTGTACAAACGTGTGAAGTCCATGACAGATCACAGTCATTAAAAAAAAAAAAAAGTGAGATGTACCAGACACTAAACATTTAGCTCCTGCTATTGCTGATAATATAACTTGCAAATAAAAACGTTTGTATTAAATTAAAACTAATGGTCTTATATTTTTAGACTCCACCGTATATACAGTAATGCTATGTACTTTTTTCACGAAATCAGAATAGTTTTAAGGTAAGGTAAGGTAAGGTAAGGTAAGGATTATTACGGTACAAAACTTGAAATAAAACTGAATCGGCAAAAGTAAACACTAATAAACAAGACGACACAAAAACACAGACACCAGAAAAAAGACTACAAAAAATATTAACAAACGGTGTGATGACAACAGAAGTTAGAGAAAGACAAGGTTACACAAAGAATATTAAATAAAGAGACTAATGATAAATAGGGCAAATAGGGAAAATAACAGTGTTGCCCTCTGGTGGTCTGGTGTGGAAATGAACGAGCTAGCCGTGACATCGGGTTACATTCTAACCAGTATTTTTATCATCGTCTTAGCCTTCAAGCTTCATACTTTTAATATAAATGAAATTTAAGGTGCTACCATTATTGTTGTTATTACAACCTGCTGCCTTCATGGTGTTACTTTTTAAACGAAAAAACATTTCTTTTTTTTTTTAAATTAAAAAGTTTTTGGTTCAGAGTATACCGGTTTGAACCAGTCTGACAATTCCATTATGAATATAAACAGATTTATACAGCGCATCAGAAGGACCATAACTCATTTATATTGTAACCCTGCTCCAGACTAACTCAGCTAATTAAAATGGTCTTTAGAGAAAACCTTATGTAGGCTAATCTAGCCATCTTAATTGTCTAAAAATGTCAATGTTCACTGATGATACTAATCAGACTCATCAACATGAGCGATTAGGAAGCTGAGATGGCGGTTGACCTCGGGAAGATAAATAGTCTTAAGCACCAGAGGAACTTTAGTGATGTATAAAATGCTTTGTTTTTTGTTGCAAAGGTCACTTAGGAGATAAAAAGTATTTGGTATATAGTTAAAAATAGTGCAGCTGCTCGGCTTGTTTTCAACCTGCCAAAGTTCTCGCATACCACCCCGCTGCTGCGATCCCTCCACTGGCTTCCGGTAGCTGCACTTATCCGATTCAAAACACTGATGCTGGCCTACAAAGCCAAAAATGGACCAGCTCCCTCTTACCTCAAAGCCCTCATCATTCCTCGCACTGCACCCCGCAACCTCCGATCTACCAGCACTGCTCGACTGGTTCCACCATCTCTCAGGGTAAGAGGCAAGTATACTACAAGACTCTTCTCTGTTCTGGCACCAAGGTGGTAGAAGGAACTTCCCCTAGCTGGACAGCTGAGTCATTGGCTATTTTCAAACGGCGGTTGAAGACCTACTTATTCAGGAAACACTTCAACTAGCACTTCTTTCCTTATCTTTTGCTTTAAAAAAAACAAAAAACAAATCATTGTAACTTTGAACAATGTTTTAAACTCATGGTATCTTAAGTATGTAACCTAGTGAACCAGCATTAATGTATTCAATGTTAGAGATTTAAGCACTTATGTATGTCGCTCTGGATAAGGGCGTCTGCCAAATGCTGTAAATGTAAATGTAAATGTACATGTACATGTAAAATTCATCAAGAAAAACCACTATTTTTCCACACAGAAATCAGAGGCATGCATAGGAATTTAAGTGCAAAAACATAGCATATATAAGATAGCATATTAGTAATTCAAGTAAAGTCAAGTTTATGTATCATTTAAAAATACTTTGGTAAACGTTGCTGATTTTTTTTTTAATAAGGTAATCAAAAGTTAATGTAAACTCTTTTTTCATGATTAAAAAGCTAGCTGAGTGCTAATACAGTGGCGTGCTGTCACGAATAAAAAGATCTTACATGAAAACACAGTGCTTCTATTGTTTCATGTAAAACTATGAGAATTTTTTACCTTAGACTAACTAGCAACAGATTAGCTCCCAATCTCTCGAACTCTAGCTAGCCTGATTAAAATACTCATGATACTGTATAAGGTAGCAGAATGCTAATAACATAGCTGGCTAACAACACAAATGTCCTTCATGAATACAAGACCTTACAGATTTGCTCCTGATCTCTCAAGTGTTAGCTAGCATGACACAAACTATTAGCTATTATCATTCAGCTAGTTTCGCTGCAGTGTTGCTTTATAATTGTATAAATAAAGAAAATTATAAGTGTTTAGATAAAATTCGAGAGTACCGATAGAAAATAAAATGCTATACTGACTTTTCAGTTGTACTTGAACAAAATTGTTTAGCTCTATTACCTTAGATCTATGCTCTCCATCGTACATGAATCCACCAATTAAACTTTGCCAGTCATTTTAAGGTAAACAACGGATGAGACGGATATATCTATGGAGAAAACCAGCGATTAAGCAAAGGTGGAGAGCTGCTGGCTGCGTACTGAAAAAGTATTTTCACCTACATACTGTCAAAAATAATGGCTTCATGTTTTTGAACTGTAACTGCCCCCAGTTGTGACAAATGAGTCCATGGATGCTGACTAAAGTTGAGATAATGTAATCTATGTGTGTTTGGGGAATTTCTGTCCATTATTTTTGTCTTTACTTTATTTGGTTCACCAGTTTAGACCTTTACCATTGTGTTTTAGCATACAGCGTCGCTGCTTATATTTACTTTCAATAGCTAATTAAAGGCTTATCTAATGTTAAAATAATCAGTTTTCCATGAAGACATATTATTAACCTGGAACTGCCTGACATGACCCCTGTAATTTGTTTCACTCGAGCCTGCGCAACGTTTTCTGGGCAAACCCACAACTACCTGCTGACACAATAAAGAATTCTTTAGTTTAGTTTAGAGGAAATCCTTAAAAAAAAAAAAAAAAAAAAAAAAACCTGAATGTAAAGCCTTTTAACAGTGCTTCCTCTCAAGGTCCGTATTCATAAAAATTCTTAGTGTAAAGAGTTGCTCCTAGTGATGAAATTCTAAGAAAATTCTTAGAAATGTGGGCGTTTTGACTTAAGGTTAAAGAGAAGATCCTAATAAAGGTAAAAGTTATTCATAAAGTATCTAAACCATTTAAAGGGCTCATAAGGTCAAAAAGTGTTAGAAGAGGAGAGGAGGACTTTAAAGAGCCTTAAACATTTCTTTAGCAGGAGGAGAATATATATATATATATATATATATATATATATATATATATATATATATATATATATATTTGTGTCATTTTGAGATATGCAAACATCTCCGAAACAGAGCAGAAAAGCCATACCGGTGGAAATGATAAAATTTAGCATTATGACATTTTAGCGCTGTGTCTGAGATGATTATATTTACGTTTACATTTATTATATTTATATTATAAATGTGTAATCCCTACACGATATAGTCTCAAATATATTAACACAGATAAAGTAAAGGCTTATATATTTTCCTGTATTTTCTTTGCTCAGAGTTACTCTGAGATCGGTCCTGAATCACTTTTAAGATAAGATTCCAGGTTAGGAATTTTGATGCTAAATTAATAGCTTTATGAGACCATTCTTAGAATCTTTATGAATATGGACCCCTGGTTTCAAGTAAGATATCTTTATATAGATATATACATCCAATCAGCCATTGAGAAAAAATCAGTATTTTCTCTTTGGAAAAAAATGATTTCTTTATTCTGAATTCTTGATTTAGTGTATGTGATGTCAAGAAATAAAATGTTACATGGACATTCCAAAATATAATGCTAAAAAAATGTCACATTGCGTAACATCACGGACCTCATTTTACCTCAGCCACACAAACATGGCTGCCAACTTTCAGCAACTACCAATTCAACAACATTCCTAATCCCTGGACTTTTTATTTGCATAAGTTTCTTGTTTTGTGTCTTTGGTTCACACCCTTTTTAACCCATTTTTTATTCCTTCTTTATAAGGTATATGCTCTGTTCCCATGGTTCCCGATTTTGATCCTTTTTGCCTCGGATATTACCGTTTTACTCATCTACTTCTGCCAGTTAGATTTCTGGATTATTCTGCTGTGTCTTTTACTTTTGCTTATACTAATATTTTTGCATGTTTTTTTTTTCTTTGTGATTTTCTTAGCATTAGCATTGCCATTGGGTTTTTGTTTTCTCTGTTATTTCTCTTTATTTTTTGTTAATAAACTCTTGCTCTGCACTTACATCCGACCTCTGTAAGCCCGACACGTTAAACTTACATTAATGACATAAACAAAAAATGACTATGACATGAAAACCTAAGTCGTGGCCTAATGGGGGGAAGTCGTGGCCTGATGGTTAGAGAGTTTGACTCCTAACACTAAGGTTGTGGGTTCGAGTTAGAACAAACAGAATTTAACAAAGACAGAAATTACTATAGGATTTACTTGCTAATTACTAGAGCAATTACTATCCTCTTTTGAGTATGTTGTTATGGGAAAATAATTGTCTTCCATGTTGATTATTCTCCTGTAACAGCAAGCCTGGATATTTTTTATTCCTTACATACTCCACCTAATCTGAAACCTGTGTTTAATGACTGCTTCACAAGATGGATTCTCTGGATCATTTTACTCGAGGACCTTTTTGGATGATGACCTTTACTTGACTCATCCTTCAAAATAATGGTACTTTGAGATCGTTTTATCTGTCTCACCTCTGATATGTATCTAACTTAAATCTTTTGACAGGAGTCAATTGCTGGAAACCTTGACCTGGACAGAAACCAGCAGACATTACTGAACATGGTGAGACCGCTGTGATAATGACAGTAATACAAAAACGACAAAGCACAGTGTTTGACTCCATGGCACAATGGACACCATGGAGAGAAGAGAGTTGTTTTTTTTGCTTGCCATTACAAAAGCTCCTTATTTCCTGTCTCTCACCACAAGAGCTGCCATATTCTGGCCTATTCTTTAATACACTCCAACCGAACAGATGAAGTAAACATCTCCAAAAAGCTGTCTGTTGGCGTACCGTGACCCTCTGCTGTGTGCACAGTGGGATTTGTAGCTCTAGCTTCTAGCTAACACAATTTGTGTGTTGACAAACTAGCCAGCTGTGGGAGAATGTAGAGAAAGGGCTTAGTGTGTTTGGATGAGCTTTCCTCCTGCTGTCTTGAAAAATCAATACATGACAACTAACAGTGCTCACCTCATGCTTTGTCTCTCACTTTATCTGAAATGCGCACACACACAAACCCACACACACACACACACCGACAAGTAACGCACCATGGTTATTAATTTCCCTGAAAAGCCTGGCTTTTAGAACATTCATGAATTTAATCATTTGGATTATTGGGCAAAAGCAAATGTTCCTCAATGAAAAGGTTTTCATGACAGATCTTTTACTTAATTGAACATTTCAGAGTTATTTATAGCGATGTGGTGGTAATATCACGAGAAGCATCATTAGCATTGCATTATAATAATGTGATGTCTCAGCATGGCATCATCTGGTTACCTTTATAATGTGAAGAATTCCAAGAAAAGTCAAGCTACTACTGTATTTTTTTTCTTTTTTTGGCAAAGCTAGTACACTTATTGTATTATCCAGTCATGGGAAAAGCTAAAATCATTCTGGTGCCAAGTGTCAGAGATTGTCAGGATGTCCCTGAGACAATATTTAATAAAATATTTTTTTCTACAGAGGTGCCGGCTTTGTCCAAGGACACTACTCTCTCTCTCTCTCTCTCTCTCTCTCTCTCTCTCTCTCTCTCTCTCTCTCTCTCTCTCTCTCTCACTCACAACCTCTCTCTCTGTCAGAAATCCTGAAGCCTGGCATCTATCTCAATCCAAACAAGATTTTCTCTACTGATGAGAAAGCTGGCCTTAACTTTCTATGAACTCTTGCATTTTTATGAAACCCCCAAGCTAAGACAAGACCATATCAGACCTTCACCCTGTCTGGGTGAGTGATGGACTTGTCTAACAAACTACACAACAGATGCAAACTGAAATAATTAAAACCATGTGGTGCTGTGTGTTTGGTCTGAGATATTTCAAGACTGAGGATTGTATACTGATATACAGTGTTTAACAGTCTTGAGTACATGATGGACAAAAATGAAAAATAATAATAGGAAAAAAAATATATAAAAAATATTTTATACAAACCAGGGACAAAGTGACTTACATTTCATTAAAATAAACAAATGAATAAATAAAACAAATAAAAAAGATATGATTATCAATGATCGAAATTCAAAAATATATATTATAAGTATTATTATTTTTTATCCATGCTCATGATGTTTTCTAATGTACATATTTGGTTCCGTTTCCAAAAATATAAACCAAAGAATAAAGCTGTTACTAAGAATAAATGACTCCACAGGATGACACAAGCATCCGGTATGTTCTCATATACTGTAGTTAAAGCCTTACAGCTGCTCTGTAGGATTAATATATACTTCTAAAACACGTTGCCCAGTTTATTCTTGACTGATGTGAAAGCGCTGATAAAAATGGTGTAATCATGGTTACTGTGTAACTACATTATGATCACATTATGATACGTTTCACAGCCTTTGCAAAATTGTAATTAATTTCAAAATGATTCATTTCAACTTTTTATTATTATTATTATTTATTTGGTTTTTTTCTGGTAGAAAGGTGAAATTCTCATCCAGGTTCACAAGACTGATTATACTTTATTAAAAATCAGACTAATCATTTATTTAAAATAAAACCCTTATAAACCTTTATGTACACCTAAGGCAGAATAATCCAAATGAAATGTAAGCTCATTAATTAACTCAGCTGCTTTCTTTTCCATTATTATTTTCCAGAGTAAATAAGAAAGGCTGTTAAGGGAATAACTGTTAACAGGCAACTTATTAAAACGACGAAACGGATCAACTTAACCTATAAAAAGGTTAACAATTGTCGGTGGTAGAGATTTGAAAATTGAAAAGATCTCGATGTCACGTCATGAAATATCACAGACTATAGTGACTAACAAACAGACTCGAACTCCCAGCAACCACCAGCACTCCCACACCTTCAGTCACCAGTCCTTTAGTTATGTTCAGTTATGTATGTTTGCATTGCACCCTGTGTTTTAGGTTCCTCATGGCGAGGTATATGCTCTGTTCCCCATGTCCATGACTTTATTAAGCCTGTTTAGATTCATGCGATTTTGTGGTGTTGTTTTCCCTTCATGAAGACTGTTCGGTTACATTTGAATTTTTGTTATTAAAAGTCCTGCATTCACATCCTACTAGGGCTGGGTGATAAAATGATAACGATATGTATCGCGATAGACACGAGATCGATATCAATAAAAATGTGTTCTATAAAACGTTCGATATTTTTTACTCTTCGTTGGAAGAAAACAGAGGTTGCGAAGCAAGTATGTAACAGCATGTAACAGTATCATGTTTGGTTGCGCCATATCGTTGTCTCCTGCTGGTGTGCTGGATTCCTCTTCAGTAACCAGCCACTGATAAGCAGAAAATAAACCGCAGCGAGCGAAGAAATCGTAAATAAAAGAGGAAAAGTCAGCTCGCCAGTATGGCAGTTTATTGTTATATTATTAGTTTTTTTATATTACAGATGTATCTCAGTCTACCTCAGTTTTATTTATGTTTACAAAACACTGCACATATTTTAAAACACTTTATTCCCCAGAAGGTGAACAGCTAGTGAACTTTCTAGCACTAAATTCTCAGGTTTGTCTATGTTTATATTTAACACTTTGCACTGTTTTATTACACTTTATTAATCATTTCTTTCATTTTCCACCTTAAATGTTAAGAGATAATTGTTAAGTGTTCATTAGGCTTATGTGTACATAATTATTTATGTAATTATTCCTAATTATTTGAGTTTTCCTGGTTGTTGACATTTCTGTCTTAATACCTGAGGGTATTATGATCAGAAGAAGGTTAAGTTTAAAATAAAATGTTTAAATGAATAATTAGATATTTTTCTCCTGGTCCTTATTTTAAATGGGTCATGAAAAATATCAATAATTATCGGTATCGACCGATATGAAACACTGATATCGTGATACAGTTTTCAGCCATATCGGCCAGCCCTACATCCTACTGTACCTTTGAGTCTAACACTCAATAGCTCTTTTTTTTATTAAACTTTGTTTTTTAATAAAATATTTTTTTTTATCAACACACATATCAAAATATTCATATAGAATATCAATAAATAAAAAAATAAATATTTGAATAATGTGATTCTGATGTGAAACCAACTCCTGTTAGATGATTGCCTTTTACACTGCAGTCTTCATAATGCACTCATAAACAGTGTGTAAATCTTTTATGAAGACATGCGGGATCAATAAGCAGCAAATTTAAAATAAATAAATAAACAAATAAACAAATAAACTGATGTTTGATGCATTCTGTGTATTCTTTATATGTATGAGAGAATAACCTATAATTATGATTAAATGCTAAAGAGTTAGAAGCATTAGATGACCCCTAACGAGTCTATAATAGCACTGCATGCATTATTCTTTTCGATATATTTTCTAAGTCTGATATCAAGGGCTAAATAAGTCGGAGAAGGTCTTCACTAGTGTTTCAAAATGAGCTCATACCTATGGGGTAGAAGCTATAAACAGTATGTCACCTCTACTCCATGCTCCACATACAATGAACTAGAAGTCACATGATCTGCTACCTCGTTCTAGTTCCCCAGACTTTTAGTCACTGCCATCTGTTTCCAATTAGCACGCGTCCCATAAATAGCAAAGACATTCGGAGCATCTACGCTGAAGTCTTGCTCCTAGCATTCCTCTAGCTACATTAGTGAGTCTTTTGTTTGCGTAGCTGCCTTTCCAGTGTTGACCTGTCTGTGTTGTACTGTATATTGAGTTCTGTCTAGCATAGTTACATCTGATCTCCTGGTACGGTTTATCATCACTGATTTTGGTTTGCCCTTTCAGATAGGTCGGCTTTGTTCAAAAAAACCCTGCATTTTCATCCCAATTCTGCTTGAGCTTGACAGTTTACTGCATTCCACTGTGCTTTTGTGCATTTTCTTTGCCTTACAAGTGCTTTGTTGATGTTTTGTGCTGTAATTTTTTGCTTTGGATCTAATCTCTATACTGTTTTAAGTGACGTGACATACAGCTAAGTACGGTGTTCAAGGGCACCTCAGTCGTGGTATTGCCGGCCCGAGACTCAAACCCAACAACCTTAGGGTTAGGAGTCAAACTCTCTAACCATTAGGCCACGACTTCCCCATTATTGGTTTGTTCCCTAAATGTATGCACCTACATTATATATAATCTATCCTGCTCTTTATTTGTCTCGTTAAACGGCTTTCGTTTTCTTTCTTTCTTTCCAAATCATGTTTCCCAAGTGCCTTGTCTCTCAAGTTCTCTTTGGTTATGATAATGGATAGTCCTAGTTTGCTACTGCCTGCGTGTTGAAACCTGCTATGTATTCTGGTGATGATTTATGAATTACCTTAAATAAATATCACACCAACGGGTCCTGTTTTCACACGCTGCATGCCACAATGAGGCTGTAGCTTTCGATACAAATGGACCGGCACCTCAGTTAAGAGACACATTTTTCTGCTCCTATACGACCTAGATTGTTCTCAAATAGCAAGAGGTTGTCTCAAACCTGAAACAATGTATTGCCATTGGAGATCAACCGATAAAATGAAACACTAACAATTAACAGAAGACTTGAAAAGAACGATGAATGATATTTTCAAGCAATAAAACACAATGCAAAGGTCCAGTGTAACCATGACTTAGCAATCGGCATTTCTTCTAAACGTCTTTTTTTCTTTCAGTTCATAAGACTTCCCGTGTCACGACTCCACATGTCAAAGTCGACCTAGGTAAAGTTGGCATAACCTTCAAAAAAATTTTGTTTTTACACGTTAGCTGTCCGTTCCCTTTCGGTGAAGTTTTTTTTTTTTATTTGCTGTTTGCTCCGACTGCTGCTTTATCTGAAAAGGTAGCAAATGGTCAAGTGAAGTGAAGCAAATGGTCAAAAAATGTAAATGCAAGTATATCTCAAGTCTCAAAAAAGTACATCCAGTATATTAAGTGGGAGTGTTTCTCATAAATATACAGTATACTCCATATACAGTAAACAGAATAAGGCCGTATACAATATACTCTATAAAAACTCTAGATGCAACTCATAGGTTTTAACCTAAAACTTAATTAAATCCTCTGGCGCATGCTTTAAAGAAAACAAAAGTGTGTAATTAAGCTCCAAAAGTAGGCAGGCTTAGAGAACAGTATTCCTCTATTTTGTCCTCTTTTTTCTTCATCTACTTCTTCCAAGTATGAGTTATATTTAAACACTTTGAATTAATTTGAATACTGTATTTATATCGGATACTTGGTCATTTCTAGGGATGTACCGATCCGATATTTTGGATCGGTATCGGCGCCGATCCAAGCATTTTGAGTGGATCAGGTATCGGCGGTGCGTGACCGATCCAAATCTGATACCCGTGGTCACGTGCGTCGGACCCATTATATGTAGTTGGGACAGGACCCACTCACTTTTTAAGACCAATAATATCGGACCCACACACTTTTACCATCGCTATTCAGCGCATATGTCTTTTTTTATTACTTTTCACAGCGCTGCCAGTCGAATCCATTCTGCTTGAGGAATGCCCTAATAAATCAAACTCCATTCCGCGTTTTACCTACAGCATTGACCACGCTGCTGCTTCCTAAAATCCATGTGCGTCGGAACCATTATATATGTGTGTGGACAGGACACGCCCACTTTTTATTTACTTCGGACGCCCCTGTCCGTGGTGGTTGATTAATGAACAGCAAAGATCATAGACTATTGCTTAAACTTCTAAGAAAAATACACTTATATATTAAATTGCATTGATAAAAATAAATGTGATAAATTTTATAGGAAATACTGTATGTTGCACAACCACCTGCGACAGCAATTTTAGCAGGCGCCTTTTCCATTTACCTCAGCGTGTTAAACATGTCACTCATTTGTGTGCAAGGTTATACCACTAACTGTTAAAAGTACTGTTTGCCAATGCATTAATACTTTTTTAAGGTTTCTTGTGTTTTCATTTTTCATCCAGTAATGGGGATTTTTGTATCTCTTTGCCAGAAACAAATAAATCTTAATACTATACGTTCTTTAGTTTTAAAGGTAGAAAAGAACACGGATATCGGATCGGTATCGGCCGATACCGGCAAACGCTGGTATCGGGATCGGAATGGAAGATAAAAAGTGGTATCGGTACATCCCTAGTCATTTCTACCATCCATCAGCATGTGCCTGAAAATCTGCACTCTTTGGATGGCAGAACAATTTCAGAATGAATACAATTGTTTGCAGCATTTATTTTTTTTTGCCGTATATGTTCATAAAAGCAATCGATACTGAAAGCTAACCAGTAAGTTTATTTTGCGGTTAAAATCATGTCTGGCTGCTGTTGCTTAACACCATTACAGCTGCCAGAAAGGTTTCACAGGTTAACAAAAATAGCTAGGCTGAGAGCCTGAGACACTGATCCTGAGGCAGCAATAAAAGGGATCCTTCAGGAAGTGTTGTGTTGAAGGTGAGAGGTTTGGAGTAGTGCAGAAGACCTTAAATGGACTTGTTCACTAAACAAAAATATCAGATTCGAAGAGGAGAGTTTTTGAAATGGAAGTGGAAGGAAAATCGTTTTTCCGTGTCTCGTCTCGGGAGAGGCATGGCGATGAATCAGGCACGGCTGAGAAGTATTCTGAAGATGACCTTTCTCTTCAACTGGTTCATGCTCGCTT
The DNA here is from genome assembly GCF_022655615.1 of Tachysurus fulvidraco. Classification (NCBI taxonomy): domain Eukaryota; kingdom Metazoa; phylum Chordata; class Actinopteri; order Siluriformes; family Bagridae; genus Tachysurus; species Tachysurus fulvidraco. Next base: position 18,096,292 of record NC_062538.1, read on the forward strand.
TTTTCTTTTTGCCGAGCTGATTCAGTCCCTCCTGGAGATCCAACCAGCATCCATTCATCTGATCCATCTGCAGTGCCCGGGCTTTATGGAGCAGAAGAACACCCACAGGGTAACAGAGATTACAAGAGCCTGGTTCTTCTGTTTTTTTGTTTTTTTTCCACTTAAATCCCTTCATATATTTCCTTTTGATCACACAAACATGTTTGTTCATGTGCTCCATCCTTTGCGTGCATTTTACGTTCCATTGGGGAGTAAGATGGAGCGGTGTACGCGGGAGACACCCATTAAACAAAGTGTTAAGTCTTTTCTGCTATCTGCCCACGTTCAACACATGAGCCGAAAGTGGAAAAGCTGAGCTCTTGAGTAAATAGGAAAATCCTGCCAATTCACATACCTGATGTCAAACAGCTATCTACTACTGGGAGGATTTAAGAGCACTCAACACCTAAACTTACTCGGGTTAGTGTTGCCATAGTTGGCTTCTAGCCCTCAATATGGCGCCGCACACAAAGGACTTCCAGCTTAGAGAAAACAGCCAGCACAAATAGTGTCCTCAAGCTGTAATCCTCATCTCCCTCATCTTTTCAGGCTCGCTCTTTCGGCATCATCTGATCCAGCTGTCTCGAGGGCCTCCAAAAGCTCCAAATGCTCCACATCTTATCTGTCTGATTGAAGGATAAACCTCCTCAGCCCTGTTTTAATCCTGCTTCCAGCTGTCGTAATCCAAAGTGCCACAATATATGCAAGGCAACACAGCAGTGTGCAAACCTCCATAATCAGGTCTTCTCCTGGCTATTTTTAGCACCAGGTCATTGGTAGAGATTTTTGGACACAATATTGAACGAGAAGACTGTAAAAATCCATGAACATTTCTATTATAAAGCTATTACGGCACAGGGTCACATTCAGAAGTATAGACAATAACCTAGTGGTTAGTACGTTTGCCTCAAGTGTTCGGTTCGAGTCACACTGCTACCCTGCTTACTCAGAATTTACATGTTCTTCCTTTGAATCTTCCAGTTTCCTTCCCCGGTCCAAAGACATGCATTAAAAGCTGTCAGGCCTCTCTTAGTTGTCTTAATATAGCGTGTGAATGTGTGTTCAATTGTGAAATGTCCAGGGTGTCCCCTGCCTTGTCCGTTGGATAAACTTCAGGCTCTCCAGAACCCTGTGTACAATAAGTGGTTCAGAAAACGGATGGATGGATGGATGGAATAAAATCATATCATTCCTGAATATTGTCTGTTAAACAGAAAAGATCTCTTTCCGTTTAACCAGCTCTTTCCTTCGACCCATACGAAACACATAGATTTTTCATTTGCTTTGTAATTTGACTGGACAATCTAAGTTGATAAAGCACTCCGAGAAATCGATGACAGAGAAGGAATCCATCTCGTTCATTATGTTTATTTTGTGAGCCTTCTCAAAATCACCCCGGATGATGCATTATGGATGTGTTGGAGATCTACTGGGAGTTTGTCATCAGATGATTTTTTTTGCTGATGTGTGAATCTACATCTCTATCTACAGTCTGGGCTAGAATGAAATCAGCCTCAAGCTTTACCTTACACCAGTACAACGCCGAATTCTGTGTGTTAATACTTGACGTATTATGTTGGCTTTGTAGAAGCCAACATTCTGTTTTCCTATTTAAGCTTAGACAAAAATTTATAAAATTTAATGCGGCCTAGGGCTTTTGAGCCAAATGCATCAAATTCAGATATGTTGTAGAACCTGGTCTGAAGTTTATTGCTATTACTTTTCTAAGCAATCCGAGTACCGGTACTTCCGGTACCGGGTCTCAAAGTGGCCATTTTTCCATAGACTCCCATTATAAACTTTGGAGGTTTATAACTCGGCTTTTTTAATAAGCTTTCGAACTATCTACACCAAACTCAGCCAGCTCCTTTAGGGTGATACTCTGAACAAAGGTATTAATTGGTGTACCGACTGGCCTTCCAGTTGTGCCGCAGACCCGCCCCCAATATATGCAAAGTAAAAAAACTTTTTACAAAAATGGACATGTGACATATCAAAACACTCAGAACAATGAGGGGAACTTCCTCAGGAGTATTCGGATGACGTCACATGCTCATCTCCACTTGCCTCCAAATGTTTTGGCACCCTATCTTTCTGTCCACCTGCCTCCAAAAGTAACACTGACCCTTATGTCCACTCGCCTCCCAAAAGCACCGGCCTTCCTGATTCCAGAACAGTAAGAAAGGATGTGTTTTCAAGCCATTCGTTACTGCTGTATGATAAAATAAGAAAAGAAAAAAAAACGACAAAAAAGGGCTCCATTTAAGTGTATTTCCCTTAAAAGAGACTAAATAGACTTTGGCTAATGGTGTTCCCTGGACAGATTTTCTAAAATAGCCGTGCAAGTGACATGAAATTGAGTTTGGCTCAAATGAATGAGGAGAAAAGAGAGAAAGAAAGACAAAGAGAGAGAGAGAGAGAGAGAGAGAGAGAGAGAGAGAGAGAGAGAGAGAAAGAGAGCGCCAAAAGGTCACTGTAAAAGTCAAATGGCAGAACATTTCCATTTCCTCCAGGCCTTCTCTAATCAGGAAAAAGTCACCCATTCAGACATCTGCAGCTTTCTCACTGTGAAGTGTGTGATTGTCTCTGTCGAATTAAATACGTCCGAATTCAGTGTGGATCTGTTCATCTGAGCGAACGGCCCTGACAGAGATCTTTCATACCGTATGCCGCTCTGAGAGGAAGTGAGACGTTAGTCCAGGGTTTCCCGGGTAACCTAAAGCCTCGTCTGGATTTTTTTTTCCTCATTGCTCCTCGTGGATTGAGAGAATTAAACACCACTAAATGTCAGAGAGAAAAAGATAGAGAGAGAGAAAGCGAGAGAGAGAGAGAGAGCGAGGAAGGATGGAAAGATCAGGCACAGATGATGCGTTAAATTCACACGGTTCACATTTAAATGATCTACATTATGTATTTTTAGACTTCACTTCACTTACTATGTTTTTCCATGTGATCACATTTTACTCACACGGAGTTCGAGTGTAATTTCACTCGGAGTGAATTGAAAAAAATAATAATAATAAAAGGCGTACATCTGATCCACTTAATTGAATTTTGTAACTTTTAAATTGTGTAAATGAATTTTTGTACATTTACATGATTTGAGTGTTGTTTTTTTTTCAAAACCCTGAATAAAATAAAACACAGAATTTACTGAGAGCTGAGAATCAAAGCCATGATGCTGGGATTGTGGAGCATCCCTGTTACTACTGCTCGATTCTACTAGAAAGGGTTTAAACTCCTAAATTAAATTCAGCAAACATAGTTTAAATTAGTGCCAAAATCCTTACAATATTTCACAATAAAAGCGGGTTATGTTAATACTACAATGATCAAGCTCATTCTACATCATTCAAATATTCTAGAAATTAAAAAACTATACTTTAAATTAAGTTTAGTATAAGAATTATTGATTTTTTTTTCTTAAATCTGAATATTCATTCATTCGTTCATTCTCTACCGCTTATTCGAACTACCTCGGGTCTATCTCAGGTGTCATCGGGCATCAAGGCAAGATACACCCTGGACGGAGTGCCAACCCATCGCAGGGCACACACACTCTCATTCACTCACACACACACACACACTACGGACAATTTTCCAGAGATGCCAATCAACCTACCATGCGTGTCTTTGGACCGGGGGAGGAAACCGGAGTACCCGGAGGAAACCCCCGAGGCACGGGGAGAACATGCAAACTCCACACACACAAGGCGGAGGTGGGAATCGAACCCCCAACCCTGGAGGTGTGAGGCGAACGTGCTAACCACTAAGCCACCGTGCGCCCCTTGAATCTGAATATCTAAAGTCTAATCTTTTTTTCTGTGTGAACCTACATGAACTGCGGCAAAAAAAAACCTCCAGCAACGTAGCAATGTTTCAAATATTTAAAAGGTGTTGTATTTTGAGAAGCGAATGGTTTCTTCTAAAACTGAGAGATACTGTTGCATTAAAAAAAAAATATCACTACATCTCTAGAAATGACTGAAATGCTGATCGTTTATGAAGATCGGAGAAAACACTAATAGTCAAATTGTGTATTAAGAGTTCTATTCAGAGTTCAATTTCAGCTGTTTTTACTTGCTGCACATTTTGTCCCTCTCGAGATTTCCGTCCAGCTGTGTGTAACGTGGCGAAAGTGTCTGTGTTTCCCTGCCGTTCGCTTCCTAAATCAAACTCTCAGAGTTAAGACGAGTGCTCTACATCCTCCTGTCCCGTGCCATAATTAATCAAAAGTTTCTAGATCAAAGTGCTTTCACATACACAAGTCTTTTGAGACTCGCATCCGCATGGCACCATCTGGAAAAACAGGAGAGGAGGATTTGATACAGGATTTTTTCCTTTTTTTAGTGTGTGTGTGTGTGTGTGTGTGTGTATTTGCTATTCTGACCAAGTGAATCAGATGTGTGTTCCCTGTAAGATAGTGGAAAATAGCTTAATAAACAGCTGTTGGAGTTCGTGTTCAGACTGTCTATATGACATCTTAGTCTGGGGACTTTTTGCGGATGTGGCCTTTTTGGAACAGTGCAGTGGCTAATGTACCAAAATGCTCCTGAGGACAGTGTTGAGTGTTCATACACTAGGATAAGAAGTCAGATACCAATCCAGATTCCCGTACTTCCTCTATTCAGATTTAAAGCAGAGGATTAAGGAGAAGATTAAACCATGGCCAAAGTGCGATTGGATGGCTCGATGTGCGATTATTGGCATATTCAATTCAATTCAATGTAATTTTATGTTTATAGCTCTTTTAACCATGCAAACATTGTCTCAAAGCAGCTTTATAGAAAGTTTGAAATTTGAAGTTATATTTATCCCCAATGAGCAACGGCGGCAAGGAAAAACTCCCTGAGAAGCTATGAGGGGGAAGCTTGAGAGGAACCAGACTGAAAAAGAAACCGTTCCTCATTTGGGAGTCTGATTAAATACTCTGCAACTTCATATAAACAAGTAAAGTTGTGTAATGTATAAGCTCTGACAATTCTACAGCCTCAACTACATCACTGGAGTTCATATCTGGCCTCAACTGGAGATTTTCTTTAGTCCCGCTTGTGCACTTATTATTATTGCCTGTACCTGTAGCTATTATTATTGTACCTACCTAGTTCTAGTTCAATAACAACAAGGTTACTAATGTTTCAAATGCATATTAAATTTAATTAAATTAAATGCATATCTCATGACTTCATGAAAGATAAAACCTCCTTTATTATCATCTCCCATAGGATCTCGGTACCGACGCTTACGTCTCACCTTGAACAGACCCTGTGAACCATTCTACAGTAAAAAGCTTTCTGAAAAAAACGAACGAATATCGTCCCTCTCATCCATATCTGTAATTGTATCGACTAAGACCACGTTATCTGTTCAATGTGAATGCTTTGTATACAACAGTTCGTTAAGACCGTAAAGAAGCGGCCGATGGCGAACGAGAGAATGCAAACGAGAGAAGAAAAAAAAGACACTAAGGTCAAGGCTAATTTGGAGGCTGAGAGAACCCGGGTGCATTTAAAATACCGAGCGACAGTCTTTAAGGCACTTGAAAAGCAGATAGAATACACAGAAGAAATAAAAATGCCAGAGGCAAATTGAGTGAAAGTTTGGTGCATTAGCTAGATGTGATTTGAAAGGAGAGAGTGAACAAGCGAGCGAGAAAGAGAGAGAGAGAGAGATGTGAGAAGGTGGGGGGGGGGTGAAAAGAGGTAAAGTGGAACTGTCTCTTGTTCCCTGGACATCCATATTCAACAGGCAGATGTAGCACAAATGGCAGGCGGGCTCGATCAATACAATAAAGCATTTAACTCAGGACTGTTTAAGACACAGTCAAAGCTGGGAGCTGATCGTTTGGGTTTCATCACCATCCACAGCACAGTGGCTCCTGCACTGTGCTCCATTTATTAAACAGTAACATAAAGCGGGGTTCAACAGGTACGTTAAACAAACTAGCGCCTTCCTGTCATCAAGGTGACCTAGCAGCAAAAGACCTGATCTGTATCTCTCACACACACACAGTACAAAAGCCAAGCCATGGCTCAAGAACCGAAGCGTTATACACACATCTAATAACCTTTTTCCAAAGTGCTGTTTATAGAAAATTTTTTGTACGGTATAACATATCGTATATATATTATGTACTTCGTTTAAATCCACTGAGCTTGTGGCCTACTTTTTTTTTCGTTTTGTCCGCACAACTTGTTCTTGGACATGTTTTTCATGTAATGTCCATTCTTGTAGAGATCCAGCACATAGCTGTGTAAGTGTTACTTGGAGACAAAACAGACAAGTCTGTAATTGAATGCCCTGACCAGTCACCCATCCTTAACTTAATCTAGCTACTCCTGGGAGGTGTTGGATTAAAAGCAGAGAGAGAGTGTGAGAGAGAGCGAGAGAGGAGAGGGCATCCAACTAGCACTTCAAATCCTTTGGGACATAGAAAAGGAATAGCAGCGTCTCGGTGAGGAACGCCTAAGGGAAAAATGACTGTATAAAGTGTGTGCAAGAGTTCTGCAGTTATAAAACAGCAATACAAGACAACGGCGAGAGTGGATCCCAGTGAGGTGATGTAGTGTTAAAGGTACACCTCGGGGTACACCAGACACTACCTGATGAGACATGAACTCATTTACTACAGTCTGTGAAATTCAAGCAGTTTGTGTCTCGGTGATACCAGTGGATACTAAAATGCTAGGAAGTTGAAGTCGAGTGAAATGAAGTGACGTGACGTGACGTGACATACGGCTAAGTACGGTGACCCATACTCCGAATTTGTTCGGAGTAGGGTGGGGAGTGGCGGGCTTGGGGGAGAGATTGGGGGTTTCGATGCCTTGCTCAAGGGCACCTCAGTCGTGGTATTGCCGGCCCGAGACTCAAACCCACAACCTTAAGGTTAGTGGTCAAACTCTCTAACCATTAGGCCGCATCTTCCCCTTCCCTATTTATTTATTTATTTATTTATTTATTTATTTATTTATTTATTATGTTTTTTTCACTCACTCTGTACTGATTTTACTTGTATACTGTTATATCATGTTTTTATCAATGAGGATCTCCAGAAAAAGGTTTCAAAAAAGGACCATATTGGAGTCAGGTGGATGTTATCACCAACATAGTCTTTAATAAATGTCCAAATTGGCAGGCAAAATTGTAGTAAAAAAAAAAACAAGTAAAGGTCAAACAATCAGGCAAACAGAGCAATAGAGAGAAAAAGGTCAGAATCAGAAAAGGAACTGGGAAATAATGCGTAGAGCTGCTACAGGAAACCTCGCAAAGAACACAACAAATTGAGTCGTATCAATGTACTGAGTGAATTAAAGATAAACAAGAAAAAGGTATGTTAAAATTAAGGTGAGTGTCTGTGCTGGATTAGGATCAGGATAAAGAGACCGATGTGTTTATTTCTGTAAAGTTTCTTTGCTCCAGTGCCTGTTAAATTGAACATGACTAGAAAAGGAGGCTTAGAAGTTAGCATATCTGCCTTGTGCCTCCAGGATTGCGGGTTCACCTCTGCCCTTTGCATGGTCGGCCTACTGTAAGACCTTCACGTGTCAGGATCCAGCCCGGACTTTTGGCCATGTGCTTTTGCTTATGTTCTGTGTCAGGTGTCTGCCCCGCCCTTGTTTATTCCTCCCCGCCTCACCTGTTCCTTATGTGTTACTTGTCATGTGTATTTAGCTGTGCCTATGGCAGCACTGAATCCTCGTTATTTGTCACGTCTCTTGTCGTGTCCTTGTCCCTGTTTTGTATTTTTATATAATAAATCAGTTTATTTTCACTATCCTGCATTTGGGTCTGTTTTTATCCCCGCATTGCTGACATCATCAGGAAGCCATTGTCTCTTTGTCCTGATTGACTAATCCCACCATCACTTAGGGTACAAGGAAGTCCTGCATTAAGACTCTTCTTTTCTGGCACCTGCTCTGGCATCTTGATGCACAAATAGCTGAGTCACTGTCTGTCTTCAAACAATGACATACCTCTTCCTGAAAGTAGCACTTAAAAAGACTTGTCTGTGTGTTTATATTACTGTATGTTTTCCAAACAGAGACATGCAATGTAGGATGATTATCATCTCTAAATTGTCTGTAATGTAAGTGTATGTATGTGTGATTGGGCCCTGTAATTGGTCGGCACCCTCTCCAAGATGTCCCCTACCCTGTGCCCCATGTGTCCCTAGTAATCTATGCACATAAAATGGATGGATACTTGGAAAACAGGTTGCTTCAAGTTTCTCTAGAAATGTCTCTATCTCTCTATGAAACTCTGTACACATTATACTACTCATGTTCCATAAAATCCAGGGATAGGGCCGATCCAGAGGCTTTCCTTAAGCTCTAGTCTCACACCAGTATAGGACAGTATGACCTTCATTGATTCAAGAATTTCTTCAGCATAGATCTGAGTCTGCACAAACCACTTGCATTTCAGCATTTCATATCCAGAGCATCTTGCAAAACAGCTGAACCTGCTGCACTGACACAAAGTTCTTTTGCTGTTCCTTACAGAATATACACTAATGCTGACTTGTACGAGTGCTAGAATGTACTTGTAACTAAGGCAGACAATTGCATATTAAAGTGATGAGCTATGTAAGTGCAAACGATTTCAAGGATAAACATCATTGTACTGCTCACTCACAGGGTTGCAGTCAATCGACCATGAAAACAAGGTACATGGAGCTGTAAACATTCTAGTGCTGGTTTAATCATACTTTCAGAAATTGCTGGGGAGATGTTAAAATAGACAACATGACTGAGCTATGTAAGATTTACAAAGCATGCCACAAGATCAGATCCATTCATTCATCCATTCATTCATTTTCTACCGCTTAACCGAACTTCTCGGGTCACGGGGAGCCTGTGCCGGTCTCAGGCGTCATCGTGCATCGAGGCAGAATTGATCGGATCCAAAGACTTCAAAATATTGTACCAATGGCACAAACGTTTTCGTCTATGATTCAACACAACTGCGTTTCTCAGCATTGAGTCCTACAGTAAGTCTGGTTAGGGTTCTGATCACTTTGAGACTACTCAGTGCTGCTGAAGTACTGTACATGAGATTACTGTGGAAGGTCCCACTTAAAAACCATGGAGATGGGTTTGGATTGAACAGTTTTGCACTCAAGTCTCCATCAGCGAACAGTTCAGATCAACAAAATAGATAGAATGAATTTCCTGGTTACATAATTGCAAATTTTGACCATATTTTTACTTATTTAAAGAAGAGAAAATGATTTGCCACTCGTCAGGTGTCACCCAGACGATTACAGGTTTCCATAGTTTGGTTCCTTTCAAAGTTTCTTCATCTCTCCCATTAGTGATACTTAGGGGCGGGCGGAATGACCAAAAATCTGTTTCACGGAATAAGTTATTTTATTTCACGGTAGTGGTATATATCACGGAATAATAATTTTTCAGGGAAATCGTTGTATTCTTTGACATGCTTCATTTTTAGCTGATAAAACAATTTACTCATGCTAGCATGGCTAACGGTTACATTCGTGTGACACAGTTTGCAAATCCCATTTGTCTGCTCTTTGTCAGCCTTTGTAAACCCGTACCACGTCCGTACCACTGATGTTGCGCCTCGTTTCACAACAAGTTCCTCCTCCTGCTCGGGATTGGTTTGTGGGATTTCTTTATCAGCATGCATGTCTTTCTTCTTATCTACGTTTATGTGCCGCTTCTCAATCGTTCTCAGATTCAGGCGTGCTACACGTGAGGTTAACCACGCCCACTAATTTAAATTTCACGGTATGCACGGAATAGAAAAACCTGTAACGGTAGACATTTTATTCCGCGGAAACGGAATATACCGTCATACCGCCCAGCCCTAGTTCTACTTTTAAATTTAACGTAAAATTTACATCCTGAATTCTGTAAAAAATATATTTACAACTTAAATATACTATTTACAATTTAAATAGTTCATTGGTTGGCTTCTATGCTATTTCTACCCTAGATTTCTCTCTATATATATATATATTCTTTAATGTCTCTGGAAAATAGTGAGTGACTAAAGAAGGTCTTGTGCTTTTGCTCTTAGGGGCAATAAAACCTTTACACCTGCTGACTGAAACCTTGTTGTAACTGTGCTGCTTATAAAAGTTCTGTGACATTAATGCAGCGCCCCCTTCCCAAATGCCACATGCGCTCACCGAGATTTATAGGTGCCATTATTTTCTGTCAAGGGAAATGAAGAATGTATTGAATGTATAAATAAATGAACCTAATCAGTGTACAGAATGTCAGTACGTTCGACTCGGCTAACTTTAGACAAGGATACGCTATATCTATGGGTGTTGCTGACAAATAAAGTCCATAAATGGTGCGGATTAATAGAGAAAATGTTAGCCATGAGTCATGAGTCATGAGTCAACTGATTTGTGTAAAAAAAAAAAAAAAAAAAAAAAAAGAATTGAAAGTAAAAGTGTATTGAAATTTATTGTTTCCTGTTTGGGGGGCACGGTGGCTTAGTGGTTAGCACCTTCGCCTCACACCTTTAGGGTTGGGGGTTCGATTCCCGCTTGTGTGGAGTTTGCATGTTCTCCCCGTGCCTCGGGGGTTTCCTCCGGGTACTCCGGTTTCCTCCCCCGGTCCAAAGACATGCATGGTAGGTTGATTGGCATCTCTGGAAAATTGTCTGTAGTGTGTGAGTGAATGAGAGTGTTTGTGCCCTGTGATGGGTTGGCACTCCGTCCAGGGTGTATCCTGCCTTGATGCCCGATGACGCCTGAGATAGGCACAGGCTCCCCGTGACCCGAGGTAGTTCGGATAAGCGGTAGAAAACGAATGAATGAATGTTTCCTGTTTCACCCAAGTTTTCATGATTGCTACTGCCAGCAAGCAGTTCCTGACCTCACACCTTGGATTATATTTATTACACTATCCTGTTCTGCTCTCAAACCTGAAATGGTGAAAATACTTAATTTTTCTGTCTTGTTTTAGACATAAAAAAAAAATGAAAGACCACGAACTGGGAAAAAAAATCAATATGTAGCAACCAGGTAATTAACACCAGACTCACTAAAATCACATCTCACAGATTTCAACATAAGGGTGGGCTGAAACACCAAGAGCAGATATTGAGCAGGATTCATCTTTAGACTGACATTTGAGTGACACCGAATTTCTGCCTGCAGGCATGAAGAAAATCACAGCTGGTTTTACAAGATCACATAAAGTCAGCTTATTTAGCGCTACCTCAAGGGAGAACAGGATGAGCAGGGAATCAAACACCTAATCTCAGAGTAACACTGACAGTCTGACATGAAGCACGGTGCTCCCTGAGGGGGCTACACATGGACACACACATACACACCCTGGACAATCAGAGTGTGTGTGTGTGTGTGTGTGTGTGTGTGTGTGTGTGTGTGTGTGTGTGTGTGAGCACGTGAGTGATCAATGAAGCATGTGTGGTCACCCTGTTTCTGTACATCGTGTCTCACCATACAGAGCACATGTAGTGCACAGAGTACTGAGCTGTGCGTGACTTCTTTCCTGCTGTATTTTCTCCACAAACGGAGAAATTGGCCTCCGCAAATTGGCCTCGTTTATGCTTTCTCATGTATTTTTGATGTGTATCAGAGACAGACTGGAGAAATGGTAAAGAAATTTGATATTGGTTTTAAAATGCAAGGCAAGATTTTTCACTCTTTTGCCCCTTATCCATTTCTCATAACTTCTCTCTCTCTCTTATTCTCTCTCCCATTCTCTTTCTCTCTCTGACACATGCATACCTTCAAAGAACTTAAAGTTGGACCAGTTCTACTTTTAATCCCCAGTGCTGGATGCTCGTGAAGGAGCGTAAATGTGTCTAACTGAAGAGTAAGGCCTGCTGAGGTAACAAAAAGCCTGCAAACGACTACCTAAGCTTCTACTGAGACGCTGCCAGCAGCGGAAAAGCAATTCTCGTGCTGAGAACGACGCCCGCAAATACACATTTGACCTGCAAGTAGAAGAGAGCGAGATAGAGAGATAGAGATAGAGAGAGAGAGAGAGAGAGAGAGAGAGAGAGAGAGAGAGAGAGAGAGAGCAGAAAGCTTCCGAGACAAAATAATAGTTCATCAAAACCATTAGTAACCTGGGGCTAATGGGCATCACACTCCATTAAATGTGACTGCTGACCCATGATGGACACGTGCAATGGGCTTCATTAAATCCATCAGGGGATCGATGTGGCGGATCCCTTAAACAGGCGCTTCTTGAATGTGGGCCTGGGTTAATCTTTTTCCAGTTACAGGTGAAGGAATACTGATTCTAGATGTGTTAGATAAGGTTTAACTTTTTTTTTTTTTACCAGAGGCTGAAATATAGAATTTCCTTCTTAATAGATATATTTGCATGAATTTCGTGACATGATTCTAACAAAAAACTTCAAGCTTGAACTCAGATTTACTGTCTATGTTAAGTTTCACCTGTTCTTCCGACGTCTGAGTAGGACTGAAAACATATCTAATAAATAGATCTTTACTATGACGTGAATTCCTTCTGGGGGCACGGTGGCTTAGTGGTTAGCACGTCTTAGTGGTCACACCTCCAGGGTTGGGGTTCTATTCCTGCCTCCGCCTTGTGTGTGTGGAGTTTGCATGTTCTCCCCGTGCCTCGGGGGTTTCCTCCGGGTACTCCGGTTTCCTCCCCTGGTCCAAAGACATGCATGGTAGGTTGATTGGCATCTCTGGGAAAATTGTCCGTAGTGTGTGAGTGTGTGAGTGAATGAGTGTGTGTGTGCCCTGTGATGGGTTGGCACTCCGTCCAGGGTGTATCCTGCCTTGATGCCCGATGACGCCTGAGATAGGCACAGGCTCCACGTGACCCGAGTAGTATATTAGAAAATGAGAAAATAGAGAGAAAATAGTGAGTGAGTGAATTCCTTCTTTCAGGATATGACGCGTTTCGCAGCACGTCGTTTTGTTTACATTGCCACGTGAATGTGTTTTGGTCCTGACTCCACCCCTGTCTTGTCACTGGTCTGTTGCCTAATAACTTTACATACCCCCTGTGCTCATGTCTCATTCGGTATAAATATCTGCTTGTAATTAAAACCCTCCCTGCCTGGAATTATGACCACTTTTGTTGGATTTCCCCAGATAAATCAAAGCCTCATCTACATGCAAGTTATAGTGATTAAGCAATAATTACTGATAATGGCTACGTGGAAGTGTTCTGAAAGCGGATCCGCTGTCCTGAAACTGCAGTCTTTGTTCTGCTTTGATTGACACACGGATGTTATTTTTCTATTTTCTATTGTATCGTCATCCATATGCGGCGTGGCAGGATTTTGAGACGTAAATAAATCCGTAGAAGAAAAATACCATTTTCTGGTGACTGAATTGCAACATAATTTAAAAATAAATGTCCTTTCATTTAACTGCTGTGTTATTTTAAGGGTTAAGGGCCTTGCTCAGGTGCCCAGAGGTGGCAGATTAGTGGATTTAGGATTTGAACTCACAACCTTCTGATTGAATATCAAACACCTTAACCACTATACAATCACATCCCCAAGTTCGGGTTAGAGAATATACACTGATATTTAAATAATAAAAAATGTTGTTGAGTTGTGCATTTTGGAATGAATCTTATGTTTAGAACTCTTCGTTGTTTTGTGTAAAAGTTCCAATTTTTACGTTCTCTGATGTTCGGGGATTGAAAATAAAAACGAGTTCTGTTTGTGTTGTTTTTCAACATTCTCTCAAAGTTCAATTAAAGAAAATTGGAAAAAAAGAACTAAATAATAGCAACATCCACGATGAATAAAATGATCGATATAAGAATAGAAATGTAGCTAGTGACAATGTTGTCCCAGATGTTGGCTTGCCGGAGCTGGGTGTGTTAACGGCGACTGGCTTTTTACAGCCTGAAACATGACCCGGCCGAGAATCTGAAAATTATCGTCCATTCTGTATGCTTTCTCAAGCAAAAAAATCGGGTCCCGAGCGACGACGCTACAAAACGAATAAAATCAATTGAAACACGAGTGCGTGAAGGAGTCACTGTGAATCGTCGCTTTTGTGTTGTGCTGCATCGCTTTCATTTCTATTATACTGACTCGATGTTGCACTTTCCTTCTCTCCCTTGCTTAATCACCAAGAGATTGCCGACAACATCCGGCTCATTCTGCTCAACGGAGCTTGCCGAGCTCGACATCAGCTCTGACATATGGTGCTTCGAAATAGTCCTGCAACCAAATATTTAGTGATAAAACGAAAAAAAAAAAAAAAGGGCACCACATCAGAGGCATTCACAGTAACTTTAAATGTGTGCATATGGGTCCTTTTGGGGTTTGTTTTTTTTACCACAGGCCAAAAACTGGAATTTGCGCCTGTTTAATTGTGTTCGGTATTGAATGTCTTTGTCATGTCCCAATACACATTGGTGTTTTGGTGATGAAAGTAGACACTTTGAGTGAATTTGTAGTACAATATTTCAAGTAGTTCTGTTTTTACCTACCGTTTTTACCTACGTACCTAGTACGGGCAATAAATTCTTAAAACTCCAAAAAATGCAAAATTAAAAAAAAAAATGTTCCTAAAATAAACATCATCAACGATATCAACCCCATTTAGTGGGCATTGGTGGCTCAAGTGGTTAAGGCACTAGGTTGTTGCTTGGCTGATCAGGATTCAAGCCCTAGCACCACCAACCTGCTGCTGTTGTGCCCTTGGGCAAGGGCCTTAACCCTCGCTGTGCCAGGGACGCATGTATCATGGCTGAACCTGTGCTTTGTCCCCAACCTCCAAAACAGAGATATGTGAAGAAAGAATTTCACTGTGCTGTAATGAATTTATGACAAAATAAAAGCTTCTGTTCATAAACATCTACAATTTAAGGTTTATTTTCAACCACTGGAATTCTTTGTCATGTCATCCAACAGAACGAAAAACCAACAATGTCCCGACTCACTTTATATCAGACAACTACTTCGTTCGTTTCTCCTGATTGACAACCGTTCGCAAATGGAACGCTGGTGTGTTGGTAAAAAAAAGGGTTAAAATATACAAATCCCTGAGGTCAAGAGCAATTTTTCAGATGTTGTTTTACAACAGTTAAATTTAACTGCCTGAGCGAGGCAGGAAAACCTCAGCGATCATTTGATCTCAGGCTTTACTGGCACCGGATTTCAAAGGGCAAAGAGCCAGAGTCCTCAAATAAAGAAAGTGAGTAAGTCTAGAAAAGTACCCCTGTAGTGATATTTATTACACATGCCACACAGTTCATGCAGAGAGAATGAGCTACACAGCAGTTTCATACCTCCCTCTGTCCAAATCTGCTCTTTAACAAAAGCTCCAGAACGGTGCGATATAGTGAAACTCCAGGAAACTATAAACTAAGTGTGACTGTGTGGGCGATTCATTTTCCGTAGGGGGGCCGTTTGCGTCCCACTGATATTACATTTACAAATGATGTATGTAAAAGATAAAGAGGGAAGACATAAACATAAGTAAAGTGTCCTTCACGTCGATTGATGAACACGTTTCAGAGAAAGTAATTTAAAGCTTGAATAAAACGTCTGCGTCTCTAGACGTTCGGCTTGTTATGACGACTTCGGTGAAATACTTCAGAAATCCTAACGTGTGCATCCGTTCATCTCATGCGTGAAACCATGAGTCATCGATTGTAGATTGTGAAAAAATAAACATCATGTGGATCACGACAGTCCACAAGTCTATCATGAAGATCACAACAGTCCACAAGTCTATCATGAAGATCACAGGAAGAAGAAAAGTGTCATTAGTTCTCGGTTCTTTTGTCTTTATTTATAAGGATGTTTCGATTCTGATATGTGAAGTCACATTTTGAAGTAAATCTTTAGAATGCACTTAATGCCCTCATCTTATTAGAATGAAATGGAAATAAGTTAAGCACAATTCTATGCTAAGAATATAAATCTGTGTTACTTCAGAGCCTCTTACAGTATGCGTTTTGAACGTTTGAAATGCAGCCGTTGTCGGCGAAAATCCCGCCGAGACGATCAAATGCGTGTTTGTCTGAATTTATTGTTGGAAATGTTTCAAAATATGGAATCAGTCATATTACCATTGCGAATATGGGCGGACTTGGAAAGGCTAATTTACTCTTTTATTTATGGAAAAATACTTCATTATGGACAACATGGATTCTATATCCGTGACTACTTCTTCAGCCACTGTAACGATAACGATCTCTGTTTTCCCAGAATCAGCACTGACAAATAAATGTAGTCCATGGACATGACTATGCTACTAGAAATAGCAAAGTGCTAAAACAGGCTACAGTTCTTAGAATCCAGCTGACCTTTCCCTTGAGGACCTGGACTGGAAATGACACTTGTTCAATTCATTAATGGCTTTGAGCAGATTCTAACAGCCAGTAATCTTAAGGCAAACGTCAGCTACAAATAATCGATGCTACTTCACCACATATTATAGCTACATCTGAGCTAGTAAGTTTACATATATGCCTTGCAGAATTGGCAATAATAATAATAATAATAATAATAATAATAATAATAATAATAATAATAATAATAATAATAATAATAGATAAGGGGGGCACGGTGGCTGTGTGTGTGGAGTTTGCATGTTCTCCCTGTGCCTCGGGGGTTTCCTCCGGGTACTCCGGTTTCCTCCCCCGGTCCAAAGACATGCATGGTAGGTTGATTGGCATCTCTGGAAAATTGTCCGTAGTGTGTGTGTGTGTGTGTGTGTGTGAGTGAATGAGTGTGTGTGTGCCCTGCGATGGGTTGGCACTCCGTCCAGGGTGTATCCTGCCTCGATGCCCGATGACGCCTGAGATAGCACAGGCTATCAGTATATAACAGTATATACCTCTACATCTCTGATTTCCTTCTCCTGCATGTTAACGGCTAGCCACTTGTCTTACGTATCCATTGTCATGGAGATAATTTACACCATAGCTTTGTTAACAAAGTTGAAGAACACTGGCAACTGGCCTTGAACCCGACAATGCATTACTGGCAGCGGACGAGTGTTAAAGAGCTGCTTTCTACTTCCTCAATGACAATCTGAACAGCACTTCAAGAACAAGCAGATCACAAGTGACCTGATTCATTAATACCCAAGGAAGAACGCTTAGCCAAGCATTAATTCCTGACTTAAAGAACTGCTTCACTAAACTGTATTTTTTTCCAAAAAAAAAAAAAAAGAAAAAAAAAAGAAAGGAAAAAAAAAAGCCTTACTGCTGCATGGTATTCTCAAAGGGATCTCCTAAAGCTGAGCACAGGCTTTAGCTTTGACATCAGTATTGTCTCTGTGTCGAGAAATGTTTCTCACCAGAAAAAACCATGCTCAAAAATCTGACCAGTTCCCAGCTGCCAAAAGACAGGCACAAGCTGGATAATCTGGTAGACCATCTGGTAGAAAGGAAACTGTTACTAATGCAAAGATGACTTTTATTATTTAATCAAATGACATAACATACTGTAAAGAAGCTGGAATATACTATAACTGACCATCTGCGGAAGACTGGCTGCCAGCTTGACCAGGCTGATGTGGGGTTTGGCAGCTGGTTCTCTAGCACGTCAGACCAACGTGGATTCAAAGCGTACTAAATTACATGGATCATTTGCAAATCTGCCAACCCTGAAAACGGGTAATCCAGAACAACCCCTTTATCTCTAGTGGTTTTTACCAATAGCTTGTCTGAAGTCCTTCACAAAAACTGTAATGTTTCATCAGTTTGTATGCAGCTGCGTTGACAGGTACGGGAAAGCTAAATAAAATCTTTAAAAAAAAATTTCATGTTCATTTATGTTAAATTCATTCAATTAATGTTTTCTCTGTTAGCCAAGAAGCTCAATTTTTCTGTGGTGTCCATAATAAATATACTTAACACATCTTAAATATATATATATATATATATATATATATGAGATGAGGGATGAGAGGAAGGGGGCGGGGCTTCCAGGAAGTGTCAATTAATCGATGAAAATATCAAGAAGAATGTTGTTTTTCTTTCCCCATAATTTTGACTGATGATATTGAAGATGTTTGGTCTCTTATGCAAAATGCATTGCAGGTCTGCCTTATAAAACGCCATTAAGACGTGAAAGCGTTTATACACACCATAAAATGTACGTAGTGCTGCTCTATAGGTTATAGATATACTATAACATATACATTGGGGTAATAACTATTTAGCAGCTAATAACTAGTTTGTCAGCCTTTAATTGTGCAGCCCTACTAAAAGGTAAAGAACTCCCGCTTTTGCTTCCCTTGCTATTTACTGTCTCTATTCCTCCTCTATCCTTCACGCTCGCCTCTCCACTTAGGCTAAATTAGATTTCCATTTTCTATCAGCAGTGCTGCAACGTGTCATATAACCACGATGACCACTACAAAGAAAGAGTCTCAGTACCACTTGTGTTTGGCGCAGTTCAGGATGCCCGCACTTCTAATGACTGCTAATTAGCCCCTGATTCGCTTTTCTCTCGAGGCCAGAGCCATGGTGCACGTGATATCAGTAGAGTGGAATAAAAAGCCTGGTCTTGCCTCAGGGCATGTTAACAAATCTTAAACCCTGACGCTGAAATTCACTGACACATAAATAAATAAGAGATGAGAAGCCACGAGAGCAATGAGAACGCTTTAGAGGGCGACTCGAGGAAATAACAGTCACTCAAGCAATGCTTTTATTTATTTATTTATTTTCAAAAACAAGAATGTCGAGGTTGCTGCTATAGTCACCTTTGGTCGAGAAATGAGGTTTAGCTTACATAGGGGAAAGTACCGAGACAGCTAGAGGACTTGAAAGAGCTAGAGACTGCAGAACGAATGCTTACATTTCACAGCACGTCCACTTACATCGGCGAGATAACCTGCACAAAAGGATTTGAAAAGGGCTAAAGTGAAACCAGAGAAACCGTTTCTTCGACATCTAATAGGAGGGATGGTGCAGAGCAGCCACGATACCATAGATATCTATATTAGATTTACGCATTACTGTCTTTCTCTGTGTATCTTACAAGAGACAATGTCTGAACCCTGGAATAAATAAATATATAAATAAATAAATAAATAAATAAATAAATAAATCACACTTTTGATCATGTCTTCTAATTAATGTCCAGTTAATGATGAACATACCGCTCTTCATTAATGGTCTCCGAAATGAGCGTTACGCCACAGGCTGCTTTTTTTCTTCCCTTAACTCTGTAACTTTCCTAACGCTTCATATTTTCCTTTCCGTGATCAGCATAGGCGAACGTGTGAAACGATGATAAACGGCAAAGCGGCGAACTTGTGAAACGGTACGAAATGAGTACAATGCGCCAACTATCTGTTCATAACTCAGTGCGCTTTTTTCATTTTCAGAAAAAGCCTTAAGAAAGTTGACTCTTCTCTCAAACTAATGTATTCACATTATTGCATATTGGCACTTAGTGAAACAGAACCATTTTAATTCCCAGAGTAATGCAGTGTCTCATTAATATATTATAGTGTGAGAAAGCATATTAAGCCTGGGAAATGAAGGCGGCAGCTGGTCATGGAAAGCTGATAATAACACAGCAACTGCAACGTGTTTCTCCACTCTATTATTTTAATATTGCACAGAGAATTTGGATTAAACCCAGTAGAGACAGTCGCACGCCATCGTGACACCTCACCGAGTGGAACGTTTCTACTTTCCGCAGGGGCTAGATAAGAAGATTTGTAGCTCCAGCACAGCAATGATTTCGGTGATTGAATAACAAGATCGCAAGTCTTCGCATGCAACTTCTCTGTAAAGCGATAATAAACTATTTGTTTTTTAATTCTCATTGTCTTCACAACATAACAGTTTCTTCCATGAGAGTACGGTATGAAAGTCATTGGCCACCTGATTTAGGGTTAAAGAAGATATTTGTTCTTGAACGTGGCTTAGAGAAAGTCCATAGTCCATCCGTGGATTTTAGACGTTTGTGATTGTTGCGGCCAAAAATGCTTGATTTTATTGCGGATTTTTTCATTCATTCATTCATTCATTCATTTTCTACCGCTTTATCCGGACTTCTCGGGTCACGGGGAGCCTGTGCCTCTCAGGCGTCATCGGGCATCGAGGCAGGATACACCCTGGACTGAGTGTCAACCCATCACAGGGCACACACACACCCTCATTCACTCACACACTCACACACTACGGACAATTTTCCAGAGATGCCAATCAACCTACCATGCATGTCTTTGGACCGGGGGAGGAAACCGTAGTACCCGGAGGAAACCCCCGAGGCACGGGGAGAACATGCAAACTACACACACACAAGGCGGAGGCGGGAATCGAACTCCCAACCCTAAAGGTGTGAGGCAAACGTGCTAACCACTGTGCCCACCGTGCCCCCCTTGGTTGTGATATTTCAAGCAGAGGATTCTTCTTTTAAACTCCTAGCAGTTTAGACAGGTATGTAAAGACTTTCTGTGAGAGCCGTTCTCATGTTCGACTCATGCCGTTCAGAGAGGGTTTGGCTGAGTGAGTGGTGGGATTACGTCTTGGCCCTGCAGAAAATCTCCTCCGATTATCATGCAGTTTGCTCAATTTTGTTTTCATTTCCATTTTCAGAAGATTGTCTAATCCTTAAATCTCATTTAATCTCAATCGCAGCTCCAATCCAGCTCTTTGCATTCAGATGCATGCATCCCACTTCCTGTGATGTCAGTTTTTTTTCCCATTTCATTTCTTCAAGTTCCCTTGGAGAGACATAAATCCATTTATACATGTACTTATTTGATATAGACTTTTTATAGATACAGATATCTATAATCCAGATAAAGTCTTGATACTCAAAGTGCAAACCAATCCCCCAGGTGGTCCATTGGCAGGATCCCGTGCTCTCGTTGCCACGGCGTGGGTTCGATTCTTTTAAAGAAATGTATTGATTCGGATGTGAATCTTAAAGTGAAAAAAAAAAAAACACTGAAAGTGATGAAAAAGCCACCCACATCAGTAAAAGCATGTGCTTTATAATCTCAAAACAATCCAAAGTTCTGGGGGTTAAGGGACTTGCTCAGTAGCAGTTTGGTAGACCTGGGAATCGAACCCATGACCTTCCAATCAGTAGTCCAACACCTCAACCACAAGGCTACCACATCCCTCAGATCGCGTGCCACGTGTTACCAACAGATTTCTTTTTCACTACACCGCTTTAAACAAAACATCCTCATACCATCCTGTCACTCATCTGTCTGAGCATCTCTTACACATGTATAGACCTCGCTGTTTCTCTTTCTCTCTCGCAAAATATGACCGTCATCTCCTCAATAAAACTCATGAAGCAAATATTTCTAGTTAAGAAATTTGAATGCGGTCTCACAGTCTTAACAACAGCCACTTCATCAAATTTATTGACCCCCATGCTGCTGCTCGTACTCTGGCGTTTTTCTTTTCCTCTCTTTCTGCCACACACACACACACACACACACACACACACACACACACACACACACACACACACAGTATAGATACTGTATACACCTAGACAAACACACATAATTAACTAGAATACTTCATCATAATCAGATCAATGAACTTAATAAAGCAAGTATTTGAAGTTAATAAAGAAGAGTGTACTCGTACGGCCTTACTTTAAAAACACGCACTTCATCAGTGAATGGGTCATTTCAGAGAGTCATGCCAATAACCAGCCGTCACATAAAGGCCAAACTACTGAAATAATAATGAGCAAAATGCAATAGTGACCGATGATGCGGTTGCTAAATTAATGATCAACCATTAAGGCTCCATTGATTTGTGACATTATTAAGTGGAAGGCTTCTGTTCAGCTAAGCACTGATTCTGAAAGCCTGTAAATGCAGCTCGAGCGGCACGAAATCAGAACGCATGGAGGCATATGGAAATAATTAAATGGGCTGGTGTGCCTAAGATCCTGTGTCATTTGAAGGAAATAAGACATTAATATAGCTAGTTTGGGCATGCGGGTAAAAGACAGACACAGCTATGTACAAGGGAGACTATAACTGGATTGTACTAAATTGCTCCAAATTAAGACATTGGACTATTTAAGACATTAGTCTCTAACTGGATACTTTTAATTACCCCAGATTAAGACAGTAGTCTCTAACTGCATACTTTTAATTACCCCAGATTAAGACAGTAGTCTCTAACTGGATACTTTTAATTACCCCAGATTAAGACATTAGTCTGTAACTGCATACTTTTAATTACCCCAGATTAAGACAGTAGTCTCTAACTGCATACTTTTAATTACCCCAGATTAAGACATTAGTCTGTAACTGCATACTTTTAATTACCACAGATTAAGACATTAGTCTCTAACTGGATACTTTTAATTACCCCAGATTAAGACAGTAGTCTCTAACTGGATACTTTTAATTACCACAGATTAAGACAGTAGTCTCTAACTGGATACTTTTAATTACCACAGATTAAGACAGTAGTCTCTAACTGGATACTTTTAATTACCCCAGATTAAGACAGTAGTCTCTAACTGCATACTTTTAATTACTCCAGATTAAGACAGTAGTCTCTAACTGGATACTTTTAATTACCCCAGATTAGGACATTAGTCTGTAACTGCATACTTTTAATTACCCCAGATTAAGACATTAGTCTGTAACTGCATACTTTTAATTACCCCAGATTAAGACATTACTCTCTAACTGGATACTATTATTACCCCAGATTAAGACAGTAGTCTCAAACTGCATACTTTTATTTACGCCAGATTAAGACATTAGTCTCTAACTGGATACTTTTAATTACCCCCAAATTAAGACATTAGTCTGTAAATGCATACTTTTAATTACCCCAGATTAAGACATTAGTCTCTAACTGGATACTTTTAATTACCCCAGATTAAGACATTAGTCTCTAACTGGATACTTTTAATTACCCCAGATTAAAACATTAGTCTCTAAAGCACTATTCGGACGGGACTAGTTTTACGTGGGGACGTGGAGTAATGCAATTTTATCTCAGGACGTCTGTAATATTAATTGGCCAATTCGCACGGGACAAGACATCTCAGTAAAACTAGCAGAAGTGGGAGGGGTAACTCGCTTTACGCACCACAGTAACCTCCTTGTCGTCATGTGCGTATGACGTTGCTTCCTGTTTCAAGCGCCTCCATGCTTGCAAAACGCGCCAAAAACTACTTTTAAACAGGAAATGACGGAATTTTACCGTACATATTTACAGCGGGTCTATTCGGACGGGATTAGTATTACCTCAGGTAATTTTTCCGAACCTTTTTACGGAAGGTAAAAGTCGCCGTAATCTTTACTGACATTGTCTGTAATGATTACCGAGATGGCGCATTCGGACGGGACTAAAATCACCGAGAAGCTCTGGTAATAATTACTTTACCCCCACGTCCCCACGTAGAACTAATCCCGTCCGAATAGGGCTTAACTGGATAGTTTTAATTACCCCAGATTAAGACATTAGTCTATTTGAGACCTTAATCTATAACTCGATCCTTTTAATTACCCCAGATTAAGACATTAGTCTATTTAAGACATTAATCTATAACTCGATCATTTTAATTAACCCAGATTAAGACTTCAGACTATTTGAGACATTAGTCTCCAAGTGGATTCTTTTAATTTATCCAGATTAAGACATTAGTCCGTTTGAGACACTAATCTGTACCTCGATCCTTTTTATTAATCCAGATTAAGACATTAAACGAACTGGATTCTGTGAAATATTTGTCTATAACTGCATACTTTAAATTATTTGAGATTACATTTGGGCTGGTATTTTTCATCCCGCTTCACATCAGCTGTCGTTTAGAAGACGCATGCAGAACACGGTCGCAGGTGTAACGAACAGAAACGTGGTGGATTATTTATCATTCTTTCCCCTAAATGTCTGTGGAGGAGAAACAAAAAGGAGAAAATCGAAGCACGCACTGGCGAAAAGATAGACGACAGAAACCTAAACATACAGTAATGTTCTTTTATTAGAGAGGAATGGGATTGTTACAGTATGGTAAAGCTATCAAAAAGATCACTTAGGGACTTGAGAAAAATATCAGATACCACGTAATCAGTCCTTTATAGTTGGGCCATGACGTGTCGAATGATGTCATCACAACACGCATTCAGCTAAAACTCTTTGATTGTGTGTTTTGATTTGAATGTGTGTGCAAAGCTATCAAAAATAAAGCTATATTAATTACACATGTCTTCACTTCTAGGAGCTTACAAGAAGAATCCTGTACTTGCAATTTTGCAAAAATCAAGTATTTAGCCATAACAACCACCAAAAAAAAAAAAAAAGCTCTCAGAACTGCTATCTGCCCTTCAGTGTATAACAGAGATTCACATCTCTCTTATTATCCCATGGATGATACGACGAGACCTCGTGACACTACATTACTCAACCTAAATCATATCACTGTTGAGTTTTTTTAAAGATATCACATTTCAGCCCTTCTATCTAACATCACAACCCATCATCACCGAGCGCGAGGTGCCAAACATGAAATGTAGATAAGAGGTGAGAGGATCATCTTATTGCTCAGCTGTGAACATCCAGCTACATAACATCTCTATCTCTAAAAATGATAGTTTAGTCCAAGTTTCCTTGGCTCTTATCACAAGGTCATGTTTAACACTGGCTTTACTTTCTCTACCAGCTGAGCTTTTCCAACGCTACACGCAGGCTTCTGGGAAATGAATCCCTAGAACACTATAATATTTACACTGTGCCTATAAGGCTGCTTTATGGGATGTTTCACTTCAAAAAAAAAAAAAATTTAAATTTACACGACCAGGGTGGATGTAAGTAAGTGAAAGGAGAACATGTAGAGAACAATTTTATACTTTATTCACCCTCTTAATGACTGTGTGTCAAGGTGACTTCCCTCAGAGAGCTTTTATAGGATCTATTTTAACCAAGGTATCCTGCTAAACAAGGGCACGGCAGAAGATAATTGCCAGTCTGGTTAAAAAAATATTTTACCGAATGTTTAATACATGGTCTTATTACAAACGTATTTACAATTAAACAAGGAAGAAAACAAGTACGTGTGAATAGTTTTGTTACAGTGGTGTACGTGACATACGGCTAAGTACGGTGACCCATACTCAGAATTTGTTCTCTGCAATTAACCCATCCAAAGTGCACACACACAGCGATGAACACACACACACACACACACACACACACACACACACACACTGTGAACACACACCCGGAGCAGTGGGCAGCCATTTATGCTGCGGCGCCCGGGGAGCAGTTGGGGGGTCCGGTGCCTTGCTCAAAGGCACCCCAGTCTTGGCCGGCCCGAGACTCAAACCCCCAACCTTAGGGTTAGGAGTCAAACTCTCTAACCATTAGGCATTGATTTCCCCCGATTAGGCCACGACTTCCCCCGAGAAGATGACCCCAAGAGCGCAGCGATGACTCCTCCAAGATGTCACAAAAGACCCGACAGCGACATCCAAAGAACTGCAGGCCTCACTTGCCCTCAGTTAAGGTCAGTGTTCATGACTCCACCATAAGAAAGAGACTGGGCAAAAATGGCGAAAAAAGAATTCCGGGACGTAAAGGCTTGTCTCATGTTTGCCAGAAAACATCTTGATGATCCCAAACGCTTTCGGGAAAATACTCTGTGGACTGACGAGAAAAAAGTTTGTGTGTCCCATTACATCTGGTGTAAAAGTAACACTGCTTTTCAGAAAAAGAACCTCATCCCAACAGTAAAATATGCTGGTGGTAGTGTGAGGGTCTAGGGCTGTTTTGCTGCTTCAGGACCCGGAAGACTTGCTCTGATAAATGAAACCATAAATTCTGCTGTCTAAGAAAAAATCCTGAAGGAAAATGTGCGGCCATCTGTCCGTGACATCGAGCTGAAGCGGACTTGGGTTCTGCAGCAGGACAATGATCCAAAACACACCAGCAAATCCACCTCTGAACAAAATGAAGACTTTGGAGTGGCCTAGTCAAAGTCCTGACCTGAATCCTATTGAGATGCTGTGGCATGACCGTAAAAAGGGCGGTTCATGCTGAAAATGCACATCATCCAATGTGGCTGAATTACAACAATTCTGCAAAGTTGAGTGGACCGTAATTCCTCCACAGTGCTGTAACTGACTCATTGCAAGTTATCGCAAACGCCTGATTGCAGTTCTTGCTGCCAAGGGTGGCCCAAGCAGTTATTAGGTTTAGGGGTAAGCACTTTTTCCCACACAGGGCCATTTAGGTTTGGATTTTATTTATCCTTAATAATAAAAACCTTCTTTTAAAAACTGCATGTTGTGTTCACTTGTGTTATCTTTAACGAATATTTAAATTTGTTTGATAATCTGAAAAATAAATTGTGACAAAAAAAATAAATAAATCAGGAAGGGGGCCAACACTTTTTCACACCACTGTACAGTATGTGTTATCTAGTATTGCATTCATGTGACCCTTTCTATAGTATAAAATGGTTAGAAGTCAAAATTTGTGATAAAAAAAAACAACAACCCAGATTTCCGAATTATGCTGGTTTGTTGTAATGCGGTTGATGTGCATCCAAGCACTTTTAATCAAAACGAATGACATGACTGACTGATTGAATCTAATAATCATGCCTGGGAGCATAACATTGGCTCAATCTATCGCTCACACGTCTGTCACCATGACCACAAAGAGAAACAGCCTCGTCAATTTAGCATTATGCAAAAGGCATGAAATTAATTCTTCATTACACATTTAGAAGCTACAGTATGCTTGGTCAAAATGGATTCCTTGGCACAACCTGCTTGCCGGGTAAGCGTTTTTCTTTTGTCTCTGTCATCATGTTAGGAACTGACAAATGCAAATGTGAGACGGACTTCGGGAGCAGACGAGCACTTCCGAGAATTCGACGACGCCTGTTGCCGAAATGCGGTATGGTGCTTTTTTATTTTTTTGATCGTTTGGCTCAGGCAATATGAATAAGAGTGACAGCCATCGTGAGACGTGCTATCTGCTCGAAACATTTCTGTAACTGCTTAAACAATTCTGAAAGCAGAGCGTTGTTGCTTTCTGGGTTTACTTCATGCTGTTTTATAGCTGCCTCATGGGTTATTTTGAGCTACAATCCAGTCCAACAGCAAAACCACAGTAATTACAAGCTCTGTATGGATTTTTGGACAGGAGTGCTATGGAGCCTTGGATCTCAAACTGAACAAAGATGAAGGGTTAAGACAAGGCAGGGTTGCACATGGACCAGATTTGAGGTTTTTCCTTTTGGCAAATGGAAAGTGGAAAAGCTTTGGATGTAAAGCCTCCTCAAGCTTCTGAGTCTAAACCAGCCACATTGCGTGCAGCTTCAATGTGGGGAAGAGGTCATGCTTTCTGTAGACCACACAAATTGATCCATTACTGCTGTGAGTTATCTGATGTTCTGCCATTTCTTCCATTCATATATTTAGCTTATTAAGGAACGCTTCTTAGTTTGGTGTGTTGGGGTTTCTAGCAAAATCCCAACCTTGGGCTGGTGAGATATATACAGCTAGCTCAAAATTACAGCCTTGCTGTGCAGATGCTTATAAAAACATATGTTTTATGTATATACTGTATGAATGTATGGGATCCTGTGCAAGGGACTATAGGATTAAAATCCCTTTCATACGTGTAGAGTTCAGCCTCTTTGAATAGAAATGTGCTCCCTCTTCAATGCAGGGACAAACAAAGTTCTGACCAAAACATGACTAAGCTTTTTTAAACAATTGAGCTCAGAATACGATTTGACCCGAAAGTCAAAGAATGGGCTCCATTGTCAAGAAGCTTTGAACTTTGGCGTTGCTCACTTCTGTAATTCACTGGGCTTTTAGAAACAACATATTGTCACTGGAATTGAAAACTAGCTCCAATCTCTAAAAGATATTATACAGTTTTTTTAAAGTAATAAGCTTTGCAACTAAACATTATACTCATCCATTTCCATACGTTTGCTGATGTCAGTCAAACCGTCTCGTCCTTAAAGTTTCCGGCGATTGGTTTCGTCTAGTCGTTAAAGGTAACAGACTCTCTAGCAAAACATAGAGGTATGTCATCTAATACTAGATCCGAGTCAAATTCAGTAAACAAACCTTCTGAGCTATGTATTATACATGTTATGAAGCATTTCTGAGAGAAATATAAAATGCAAAAAGACCCAGAGGCGGAATATAGTAGTAGTAGTATTAGTAGTAGGAGTACCATATACAGTGTTCTAGATATTTTGACTGAAGGACACAAAAAAAAAAAAGATAAAATGTTAGAAACAGTTCTTAAAAATACCTATTATTTATTACTTGCCACTGAACCAATGCGTATTGATTTCTGTGATTTATATTTTCTATGGATGGGAATCCCATTCAAAGAACAAACCTGAACTTAAGAGATATGTGTATCCTGAGCACTTGAGCTACTTTTTTGTATTAAAATCTCTCTCATGCCTCTTTTCCACCGGAAAG
This sequence comes from Tachysurus fulvidraco, assembly GCF_022655615.1. Lineage (NCBI taxonomy): Eukaryota > Metazoa > Chordata > Actinopteri > Siluriformes > Bagridae > Tachysurus > Tachysurus fulvidraco. The sequence continues at coordinate 18,124,712 of NC_062538.1, forward strand.
AACCGGGTGCTGGTTCAGAGCTAGCGCTAGTGCTGGTTCAAAGTTCTAAGAACCGGTTTACCTTTCCACCGGCTAGAGAACCATCACAGCGCCGAGTGTGACGTCACTGTTTACGTGTCACGTGTGCCAGCAACGTTAGCGCAGCAGCGGCAAACACAAACACAACAACAATGGCGGATGTTGCTTTACTGTTAATGTTCATGGCTTTGCGAACCTACATTGGCATCCAAACGCAGCGAATAAAACGTGTACATGCGGCTCCGTGTAATCTGTATAAACGGAGGTTGTAATCGATAAAGTACATAATGTTATTTTATCGTTAACACAGAAAAAATTTTTAGCCTTAGCATGTAGCTACCTACTATCATGTGTGCTGATAATGTATCATATTGCGGTAAAGTAAAAATGTATTAAACATTAGTAAACTTAAGGTACATTATCAAATGCGCTAACAGTAGCCCCGCCCACAGCTCCTGACCACTTTTCCTGGTTCCTGGTTTCCCGGTGCTTTGGCGGTCGAAACAGAAAGAACTGGTTCTATATTAGGCTCTGGCTCTGAACCAGCACTCAAACTGCCTCGGTGGAAAAGGGGCATCAATGTTCTTTCGCCATGTGATGCATGGTTTATGAATGGCAGGCTTTAACCCTTTTTTTACTAGTTCACGGGTGTTTGTTCCACCGGTGGAAAATAAATCGACTTATTGGACGTTTTCAATTGGTATGAACAAACGAATTGTTTTCTCACCGCAAGCCTGATAAAATGAGTCAAGACTCGGTTGACGGATGCTGGTTGACTCTGTTGGCTTCGCTGGTTGACGATAACTCCTTCAGTTTTTTAGATGCTTGTGAAGTACTTGAGAGCAGAAATTGGTGTGATATCACTTTGAAGATAGAAACATTTGTGTGGGGAAAAAAAAACCTATCCGTTTATGGGTTTTTGAATATTTTCTATGAATATATTGCCTCTAGTAGGCGCTGGAAAAATAGAACCACTCGTGAAAAGCCCTGAGTGTCTGACTTTCATATGAGCCGTTAAGGACCGCTGTGGAGTTTGAAAAGACAAAGAAATTCGATGCTGAGCGAGGACACAACAAAAGAGGCGCAAATTCCATTTCTTTCACTTCAGAATCTATGCAACGGATCTATCGGTCCTTACTAGACGGATCAGAAAAACAAAAAAAAAATCTATTTGATTCAAAGGTAGGCACATTTTTAGCCATGTCTAATAGGTGTGATATTATTACTATTAGTGGAACCTGCTGATGTTGTCCTTGACAACCACAGATTGTGACTCTGAAATACATAGATAATGTCTATCTTTTTGTAACACTGTGAAAAGTTTGTATACATCTCACAGCTTTTGCGCTCTTCTGCCACACAGAGCATCGTGAATAAGGCCTACTTTGGCTCCGTAAGGGTTAGGAAAGCGTGGGAAGTTGGTAGAATGATGTGCTCATTACCCACCTTCTCGCCATCTTCCAGGAGGTACGGCTGTGCTCTGTTCTGTTTACTGCACATCTTTCTATCTGTGCGTAAATTATTCTCTCCCTCTCTACAGCCACGTCCCTGCAGACCGTGTTCTGGAAATAATGTACTCGTCCTCAATCTGAACACCCAAGATGTTTGCCTGTGTGCAAGAGGTCACCGAAATCCTCAAAGTAGGACAAGATTCAGTGTCTGCAATTTGCCCGGAGGACAAAGAAAATGAGGATGATTAACCCTATCAAGCCACATTCTTAAATCTTTTTCCTTTTGTCAGAGATATTTCTTTTGACACATCTAATAGGACAAAAAAAACTCTTGATGGTCTGTGCATTAACCCTAAGAGACAGGTCTATCCTGGGCTGAAAAGGAGGCTTATTGATTTCATCTTTGTTACTTGTCTAAATGGTGTAGCCCTTTTGCCTCTGTTCTGCGTTCCGTTCGTTCGCTTTTCCTTTTCCTTTGATTACTTTCCTCAGCACTAAGGCTAAATATTACCCACTTCCTGTTAGCGATCAATCATCTCTCCCCCTTTCCTCATTCTACAGCCTCTCAGAGTAATTAGAAAAGAAATCGGGTGAAGGCATGTGAAAAAAAACATTCATATGAACAGCATGGGAGTCGTACATCAAAAAACACAGGCATATGTCAGCGTCTGGCATGAGAATGACAGGCTAATATTCAGAACATGCTGCAATACACGTGTGAGTGTGTGTGTATCTGGCAGAGTGTGAGATTCTAAAACCTCTTTGGGAAGATAAGGTTTGCTCTGAACTGCCCTGCTGCTGATGAGACCAGATGGTGGTCTCATTAAAGAAATTACAGTAAAGCTTGATTCAGAAAGTGGCACGTGAAGCATGGGATCATTATGCCATGCCAAGAGTCCGAAAGATTTCCAAATATTTTTCATTACCTCACAATTCTGACTGACCTATTCAATTCACAATGAAGCATACAATTTAACTTAAACTTTTGTTGTTCAAAGAAACAATGTGACTTCATTTAAAGCAATAAATAATAAATAGATAGATAGATAGATAGATAGATAGATAGATAGATAGATAGATAGATAGATAGATAGATAGATAGATAGATAGATAGATAAATAAACATAAATAAAAAAATACAAAATTAATAATTTTGTATTTTGCAGTTTTGTATTTATTTATTTTTGTATTTTATTAATTATTTAAAAAATATATATATATATCACTTTCTAAAAAAATGATATGTCACTTTCTATCACTTTCTATATATCTTTCTAAAAAAAATTCTATATAATTTTTAATATATAATTATTATTTTTTTTTTATAAGCTTACATATTACCAAGATTGCAGAATTACTAAGTGTGCAGTGGCCTCCCAAGTTCCAGCATCTTCCTTAAACAGATATAATTTATTAATGTTTGGAGATGATTCCGCAGCCATGCTTGTACCAGCAAAACCACAGAAAATCAGAAAAGGGACCTGCAAGGAATAAAAGGCAGCTTTCCCATTTTTCTAGAATATCACTTACCCAATAGTAAGCTTGATGCACTACAGTACACGGACAAAAGTTTGTAGACGCCTGACCCACATGTGCTTTTTGAACATCACTTTCTAGATTGAGTTCCCTTTTGAAATTATAATAAGCTCCACTTCTCCACTTCTTCCCACTAGATTTTGCAGTGTGGCTATGGGGATTTCTGCTACAAATCGCTGTGGATTTGTACCCATTTAGCCACAAAGGCATTAGTGAGGTCAGGTACTGATGTGAAATAAGAAAGCCTGGTGCACAGTCGGCACTCCTGTTCATCCCAAAGGGGTGCGTTATACAGACTAATGCCTCATTTTCACACACGCAGTGATTTTATCGCTGCAAGTCTCCCGACGCTGTACTACCGTACTACTGAAGTCGGCAGTCGCTTTGTCACTGAGCGACCGTATATGTAAATGTAACATAAGGAAAATAAACCAATATATCATTAATATCCAGTTCTATATAAGATCTTAATGTGACTCGACTGTTTATGCCATTGATAAAACTCAACCAATAGTTTGACTATTAAGCTGTAGTGTTTGCTCTATGTATCGTACATAAAATATTTTGGTTAGTGTCTTATTTTTTTTAAAGTGAGATCGTTCGTCGGTATAAACTGATAAGTCCATCTAGTTTACCTAAGATATACTGTTGAGTCAAATGAAATAAATACTCAGCTCCTGGTTGTTCAACCAACTTATCTGCTGGAGAACAAACACAAAAGCAACAATATAGCTGGGCTATAAATTCTGCTTGTCCCAAGCATCCAGAATACTGATTTGTCCAACTGTCTTATTAACTGTCCAACTGTTTTCTCTGCAAGTTCATTGGCATGATTGACATGTGTCCTTTATCTAATGCAAGATCTGTGTCATATCAGTCAACAGCACATACACTAAAAAAACTGCACTGTGATATTCATTGATTGTTAGTAAAGTGCTTTATTCTTTTAGGGCCAATGGTTTTTAAGTATAGGAAACACCATAATTGGGACACCACAGGGAAACATGCACATATGCAGTCACACCTCGGGGCAATTTAGCACATTAGGATGATTTTAGGGGTAGAAGGAAATTGGAGAACCTGAAGAAATCCATGGGAAGACAAGATGGACACGTGACAAACAGACGCTGACAGTTACAGCGGCGTGGGAATGTGGTAGCTCTGTGGACAAGGCGCTGGGTTACTGATCAGAAGGTCAGGGTTCAAGCCTCCAAACTGCTATCCACTTTCTTCCCTTGAGCAAGGCCCTTAGCCCCACCTGCTCCAGGGGTGCCACCACCCCATGGGTGTCTGTGCTCCGACCCCGGATTTATAATAAGCTGGGATATGCTAAGATCCTCAGTTGGGATATGCAAAAAAAAAAAAAAAAAAAAAAAAAAAGAATTCCACTGTGTTGTAATGTATGTGTGATGATAATAAAGGCTTCTATTCCCCAAGTTCATTCATTTATTCATATACTGTAGAGGCACAAATCCAGGGACAGTAGGGCTGTGAGCTCTGAGTTTGCCAATTCTTTGCAAACAACATTTTGAAATTAAAATCATTACAGTGTGGATTTTACATCTGGTGGTTGTTGACAAAATTGAACATGCCCTTTTCGTCAGTAATATAATCACAGCCAATCTAAACTGGCTCGAACAGTCAATGTTAGAACAATGTTAATCCGGGTACTTTTTTTCCCTGGGGAACATGATACTGCTGCACACCCTAACATACTGCTGGGGAACATACTGCTGCACACCCTAAAGAAAACACAGTAGTTTTTACTGTCGGTGTTCTTAAATTTGCTCACACAGATAGCAAAAAAAAAAAAAAAACAACATAGAGACAACCTGGAGATAAGATGGAGATAATCATTACTCACTGCTTATCCTACCCACTTGCGACCAGGTGATCAGCTTTAAAAGCCCAATCAGTGCACCATGTGCTTCCATTCCCCCTACTTAACACTAATCAGTGTGGAAAACAGATAACAAACCATCTGTCCCTCAATTAATAGCCTCTTGCCCTTATGAGCTCCTGCAACCACCAGGTGCAACCATGCAAAATCCTTCTAATGGACTTAATCAATGTGTCAAAAGTCTTGCTGCCTCAAGGAGTCCTCAGGAAAGCAAGCTGATCCTGTGGGTGCTGAGTGAGAATGGTGAGGGCTTTGACAGGCTCTGGTAAATGAGATTATGATAACTGGTGCAGAGTCTGTGGTTAGAATCACAATAGCTGCATTGCAGGCACAAATCCAAAGATGTACTTTTCTAAAAGTACCTTAGGGCTCGAAAGAGGTCAGACTATTTGTGGTGGTGCTCATTAGTCCAGGTGTTCTTCACCTAGGAAGCACCTATAGATAGATATACTGTAGGTACCATGCTCCACAATCAATCCAGTACAACAGCCTACTTCTTACTTATATAGTACTAATATTTCACTTATAGGTGTGTCTCACTGTTATGAAGAGAGAATGACCACCATGTGCCATCTTGACGAATACACACTGAACACTTTGCAAAAGGAAGTGCGCACCGAAAAGAATGGAACGTATTCAAAACTCAAACATAGCCTACTACGACATGAGTTGAAATGACTTTCTGCTTTGATATGAAATTAATAACTCTTCCTGTTACTGAGGATCACAAGATGATCACGAGTTGAGTCTTTTTAAACAATGAACTGAACTAATTAGGGATGCAGTTTCTCTGTGTTTGCTGACATACTAAATTAAACAGCTTGACTGCTAGATATCAAGCATTCAAAATACAAGAAAAACGGCTTCATATTTAGTGATTCACAAATGCTTAAGGGTTTTTAATCATCTCTGGGATTTTCATTCACTTGCATTTTTTTTTTAACCTGGTTGAAAGCTGTAATTAGACGCTTAGTCAAACTTTTTCTCTCACTCGCTTTTAAAAACCCAAAATGTACTGTAGGAATTGTTTTTGTATTGAGACCTCAGTGCAGTTTATGCAAAGAAAACACAAACCAGAGATTGCATTGATTGTGGTATGATTGGTGAGACATAAAATCCCACTGAAACCTTGGTGACTCCTTGGAAAAATAGAGAAAGAAATAAAAACCGGGAAATCTTACAAAGAACAAACATGTGTGATGATTGATATATATATATATATATATATATATATATATATATATATATATATATATATATATATATAAATATATATATTATGCAATACTTGTGCCTGGAGATGCACAAAAGTTGCACGTGCTCAGATAAATAGAAGAAACTGGGGACACAATATTACCACCATTATTCAGGTTGTTGTAATCTGATTTGTGTCTGTCTAAACAAACAGTACAAAAACAACCTTTATAACAAGGCATTATAAGCTGATTTATTTTCCAGCACATAGAAGCCTATGAAATGTAAAACAAAAAAAATCAGGTCCATTAAAGATGTATTTTAGAAGCTGAAAGTGATTGAAATGCGTTTGGAGGTTTATGTGGCTGTGTTTGCAAACTAGTGTGGTCTTCAGGGAGCATGCAAGAAGTCGATGCAGGAAATAAGTGGATGTGAATAAATGATCGAATTAGACACCAAGCCGTTTAAGGGGGACGGGTTGCCAGATTGGGTCAAGTTTACTGCCTAAATCTAGCACGAAGTGTAACTTCGAAAAAAACATGTTTTATAATTCGATAAAAAAAAAAAACATATACATACATATGACAAGCGTCAATTTTAAATCATTTTTAAGTGTGATAAAAAAAAAGAGATCTGGCAACCTTTCCAACAGGTTTTTTTTTCTCTGATTCCTGCTTGAGAAATCAAATAGTCAATTAAAATATAATGATAAATAAATAAATAAATAAATAAATAAAAGCCCTTACCACCCCCATATCCATCTGTTCGGTTGTGAGAGATGGAGCAGCGCGAGCGTGCGACGCCAACCAGAGGATAGGCACGAGGAGCATCACGAGATCAGGCACAATCCAAACACTCCACTTGGAAAATGAATTAAGAGAACACATATCCACCCAGACCAGTTCACATGCACACCCAGAGCCGTGGCATACACGCCGGATTATATGTGCATTACGAGCTCGTGCTGACTGGGCTGAACTACCTCACTGTGGCGCGAGGACACGTGAAGCGCACGTAACACGTGAAGCACACATAACACGTGAAGCGCGCATCACGCAGAGCTGATGGGAGACAGAACACAAAACAATTCATATCCGATAAGGGGGAAATGTATCTGATGCTATGTATGTCCTGGTCATTCTGGAGTGCGCTGGAAGTCTCTCCAGATACGCATGAGGGATTCTCAGTGCTGTCCTTCTCTATAAGATACTTTTCCGGTTAGTAAATGCGAGCGATCGTCAGTGAAGAAGCACGAGAAGGAATCCCGTTTAAAACTGAGCAGCTGCGCTCGAGCTCTTTCTTCTGCCGCGCGGCAAAAAAGAGTGAGTGGCTCGCGCTGTGAGGGATCAGATACACCACGCGCGCGCGCGCGTGTGTGTGTGAGAGTGTGTGTGTGTGTGTGTGTGTGTGTGTGTGTGTGTGTGTGCGTGCGCGCGCGCGGGGTGGTGGGGGTTGTGAGTGCGCGTGTATATATATATATATATATATATATATATATATATATATATATATATATATATATATATATATATATATATATACAGTATATATATATATGGTTTATTATCTGGTATATTTGACAGTGTTGATGTTGCGGGGACATTTGCCTGGTCCCCAAGATGAATACTGTTTTGTGTTTTCATTATATCTTTTTTTTTTTTTTTAATAAAAAATAAAAGAAGCTTCAGTTACAGCTACAAAAGCTATTTTCCACATGGAGCTCAGCCAAATGTCCCAACAAGGTCACTCACAAAGTCCTCAAAAAACTGTGCCACCTTTATACCCTTTGTTTTATAATCCTTGTGAGGACGTACAATTTACATTACTGTTATTGTAGCTCTAAAGAGAGAGAGAGAGAGAGAGAGAGAGAGAGAGAGAGAGAGAGAGAGAGAGAGAGAATGTATGTGGATGTGGATGTGTTTGTATATGCTGTTGAGGAATGTTCCGCTTTGGATATAAATATTTGACATTTTTCACCTTGTGAGGACATTTTTTGTAAGTTCTTGTAAACCAGTTTATAAACATTTGGGAGGTCCCCATAAGGTTATTAAGACAAAGCGTGTGTGTGTGTGTGTGTGTGTGTGTGTGTGTGTGTGTGTGTGTGTGTGTGTGTGTGTTGTGTTGTGCGTGTATGTGTGTGTGTGTGTGTGTGTGTGTGTGTGTGTGTGTGTGTGTGTGTGTGTGTGTGTGTGTGTGTGTTTGAGGTGTCCCAAAATTTGCTCTGAGAAAGGACAAATCAGATGTCTCCTCTCATCAAGGGTATAGCTGTAACCACTGAGGTCACTCGAGGGTATGTTATAGTGAAACAGTCTTCCAGAGCTCAATGTGGATTAGAAACTCAAGGGCTCTGCACTACACAAAGTGTACAATTACTAACAGTGCCGACTCGTTGCTATGCGCATGTGTCTTTATGCAATCCATCACTGTTAAAGAGCACAACTGACAAGAAGTTATTCGGGTGCTGGACCAATTTCAAGACTGACCTGATAGACAGTGTTTTTGCTGTTACAAGTGTGTCAGGTGCCGAACCATTGCCATGATTTATGAAGAGTGTATTCGCATACTGATTACACACACACTGGTATTGTTGGTCAGTTTGTAGCCATTTTTTTCCCTGAAAAATTTGCGTTTACTTCTTATAGTATCAGACAGGCACCAATAAGAGACAATACAACAAAATACAAGAAGGACATTGAAAGGGATGATTTAAAAAAAAATTAATTTAGTCTGCAATCGGTTTAATGTAAAATATACTAATAGTTCCATATTCAGTAGCAAGATATCAGTGTTTTTGTTACACAATCTTTCTGCTGGTGGCCACCATATTTAAGATCAAATTCCTGGCTTCGGTGCACAATGTAAACAAGGTAAATGATGGCTAAAATGACACCTCTCAAGAGAACAAATAATTAGACCATAAAATAGATTATGATCCTTACACACTCTTACATGAAATGCTGCTGAAAACTGTGCACATTCAAGCCAATATCCTGTCAGCCAATGATGTGACAGCAGCACAATGCATAAAATCATACAGATCAAACGCTTCAGAACGTAGCATCAGACATCAGAATGGGGAAAAATGTGTGGTGACAGACGAGCTGGTATGAGTATTTCAGAAAGTGTCGAAGTCCTGGGAAACGAACAAATAATAATAAATAAAAAAACTTCAGTGGGTGGGTGATGAGAGAGGAATGTTTATTTGAATATAATTACTCTTTACAGCTGTGGTAAGCAGAAAAGCATCTCAGAATGCATAGTACAGTGAAAATTAAGGGGGTGTGCATGTGAATAGATAATAATAATAATAATAATAATAATAATAATAATAATAATAATAATAATAATAATAATAATAATAATAATAATAATAATAATAATAATAATAATTATTATTATTATTATTATTATTATTATTATTATTATTATTATTATCATTATTATTATTATTATTATTATTATTATTATTATTATTATTATTATTATTATTATTATAGCATTCCCAGTTGTCCCTTAAAATATCTAGCTAGCTCAAACAGCTGTCAGGCAGCATGACAGGGAGAATCTTTAAAACTTCAAACCTTATAAAGGAAAGATGAATAATATACTGAAGAAATAGATCCTCATCGAGCACCTCATAACATCCAGGCTGCATTTTAGTCCAACCTGTTGTGTTAACAATATAACCCTGTCACAGCCCTCCTCGATCCACCCTCCTCAGTTCCCTTAGTGAGTGCAAGTTAGTAAGGCCTCAAACTCAAATTTGACATTAAAATATAAAAGTTACAAAATTTTAAACTTGATTTTAGAGAAACTTCTTTCCATTTTTGGTAGAATATCATCATTTTTCATCCTACAAAACGAATCAAGCGATAAACTATAATGAAAGAAATATCCTTTCAAAGTAAAACGATGACGCTGATACAGAGGCCAAAGATACTAAAGCTAGCATGTGAAATTCACTAATAACTTAATTTCTAATTAAATCCTTTCTAAGCTTCCATGAGATAGAATTTAATAACTTTCTATTCATTTTCAGTAGTGACTTAGTGACGGCAAATTATCGCCTGTCTTTGAAGACACAGAAAGCTGAAACAGAACAGTTGCCACAGATGAAGAAAAATTACCGTCTGACATCGCAGGATGCCAAATTACGCCCAGCTGACAGAGAGGAGATACGACTTCGAACTATCCTAATGAAGATCGGCATCCTGGGATGTATAGTAGTGAAGATATTTAGAAGCAAAGAGATTAATGATTGAGTAAAAGCCGCAATAGTTGACTTGAGAGAGGTATGAGTAAGGAGTGCTGCCGTCGCACACTTCAGTGCTTCGCCGGTGAAAAGTGGAGCCTAATCAATGTACGCTCATGACGGAATTGAACATCCTTCAAAAAAGTGCAGCGACATCACTATTATTTTCTTTTCTGGGTTCTAATTCAAACAGATTATGCCCATTTCCTGTGCCATTAGAAACCTCAAATCTGATGGATCGCGATACTATTCTGACGCTAGCGAAGTAAACATAGTTTAGAGACCGGCTTTGCAGAGTAATACGGAGCTGATGGGAATTAATTTCGTCATTTTTATCTAGAACTTTCATCTTATGTCTCTTTGTAGTGATGGAGATGAAGCAGATGACATATCTGATGTTGCTCGCTTTGAAAGTAGCAATTATTTACCATGATATGTCTGAGCTATGAAAAGCTATACATCTCACACTTAAAAAACTTCTTATAAGTCAAATGATTACAGGATATTATATATTAAAATAAGATTCTGTTATAGAAAAAAATATATATTTCTTTCTAATATCAGCACACCCCGAAGTGCATTTATTCTTCTTATACCACAGAAATGTAAAAATCCCGACAAATTATTAGTATTTATAAATTCATCACACAGCATACTTTTTATTTGTTTACAATATTGTGAACCTATCGGAAAACTAGTTCGTTCATGTTATCAGTTACACTATAGCAGCTGTATTTTGTGTTTCTCACAAACCCCCTTTCCCTCTCTCTTTAATAGTTAAGGTAATAAGACAAAAAAATAAAAATAAAAAATACAGCTTGTTATGTTGCCAGAAACCCACAAAGGCCTCCATCTGGGAAAATGTCCATTGCCAAAAAAATGTAGTTACAGCTTTTCCTCTAACTGTTACAAAGTGCTGACTCTGGAGAAGCTCTAAAAATATTAAACATATCCTAACAGGAAAACACACCATACAGTATCAACAACCTATTTCCTTCTATTTCCTTCTATTTACATACATACATATATATATATATATATATATATATATATATATATATATATATATATATATATATATATATATATATATATATATATATATACACACACACATATATATATATATATATATACATACATACATATATATGTACATATATATATATACATACATATATATATATATGTTGTTACCAGTGGTGGGAAGTAATAAACTATGTGCACTCTTATAGTTCTTATCAATATGGTTGACTGTAAAGTTTTGAGTATAACTAAAATCTAAATGAAGAACATTAGCATTATATTGTTTTATTTGTTTTAGCAGAGAGAAGGACTCTTGACAGACTGCTCTCCATCTTGGACAACACTCAACACCCTCTAGACTGTGGTCTAGAGGGTAGACTGCTGTCTCCGTCATGAACCACTACAAGATTGAGGAACCCTTCCGCTCACAGGAGCGGAAGGGTGGAAACATACATACGTACGTACAGTTTTTAATCTACATCTTATGCATTTACATTGCATTTGTATTTGCTTGTCTATTTAAAAAATCAATAAAAAAAATATGTGCACATATTTAATTCATTCAATTTCATTAATAAACCAGTTTCATGCTAAAACTCTACACTTTAGTTACCAAGTACCTTAGTCAGCTGTAGTAATGTCTGAAACAGTGAAAAGCAACATCCCAATTTATCAGGAATCTACATTTTTATATACTTCAAAAGAAACAGTGTGATAATGATTACTAGCTAGCAATAAATAGAGAGCAGGAGTTTCAGGATAAAATCAGCTGAATCATAAGAGCAAGAAAGTTGATCACAGATGAAATGTTAAAAGTTGAATAAGAAGTTGAACAAATGTCTCTGAGCACATCAACAAAACATCTCAATCTGCATACAACATTAATAAGCACATCACAATTAAATTAAGACCAAACAAATTCAACAAGAAGACAAGTATCCATGTAGAACAACAACAATAGTATCCACAAAGAAATCTGGGATCTAGAAAGAACATTGACAACCATAATCCAGAAAGAGCATCAAGATGAACACCATAATCCAGAAAGAGCATCAAGAAGAACACCATAATCCAGAAGGAACATCAACAAGAACACCATAATCCAGAAGGAACATCAACAAGAACACCATAATCCAGAAAAAACATAAAAAATAACCCCATAATCCAGAAAGTACATCAACAAGAACACCATAATCCAGAAAGAACATCAACAAGAACACTATAATCCAGAAAGAACATCAACAAGAACACCATAATTCAGAAGGAACATCAACAAGAACACCAAAATCCAGAAAGAACATCAAAAATTACACTATAATCCAGAAAGAACATCACAAATAACACCATAATCCAGAAAAAAACATAAACAAGAACACCATAATCCAGAAAGAGCATCAACAAGAACACCATAATCCAGAAAGAGCATCAACAAGAACACTATAATCCAGAAAGAACATCAAAAATAACACCATAATCCAGAAAGAACACCAAAAATAACATCATAATCCCGCTAAACCAACATCCCAATTTATCAGGCATCTTCAGGTTTATATACTTGAAAAGAAACAGTGTGATAATGATTACTAGCTAACCATATATTGTGATAGTTACTAGCATGAAAGCTCTTCGTTAAACCTCGATCTTTGGGAGAAATTGTAAAGTAGTTCTAGATCAGATGACTTATCTACCTTTAGTTAATGACTACTTTTATACAACTTTGAGTATTTATTAATAATTGTGTTTTGTACTCTTTACTCGTAACGTCAATGGCTGTAACTGTAGAAACCACAACATCTTTGAACGAATACATTCATGTAAACTGTTAGTAACACACACACACACACACACACACACACACACACACACACACACACACACACACACACACACGCGCACACACGCACACACACATGCACGTACTGTATAAACAGGAAAGGGATGCAGGAATCTTCAATGTTACTGCACTTACAAAACTCAACAGCTCTCAATAGAAAAAAAAATGGAGAAGAAAATGTAGGTTAAATCTAACCTGAATGTTCCTATAGAAGGAAAAAACACACAATTATTTTCAAAGGTTTGGCTTTTAACATTGTAGTGGAAGTGTTTTCAGACTGTAAAAGTCCAAGAGGTTGTACAAGTGAACATTCATGGGGAATAAACTGACACATAATTAAATATGCATATATTGCCAGAAGCAAAATCATTCGACTAAAAAGACAGCGCATGACTCTTATACACAGAGCTGGTTTATTTTTTACTGCTCATTACTGTGACATTTCAAAAGACATCACAGAGCTGGATACTCTTCTAAAGAAAGGATCAGAACTTTTACTAAAATACATCAAACATCAAACTTGCTATTAAACAATGTGTCAACATTCTTTTCATATTTAAATATGCTGAAGTTATCATAAAGAGTGTTGATGTAGTGTTGACTAATTGATCATTAGTTTCCGCTGGAGTTCTGATGGAGATGTTGGAAGGTATAGCGATCTGTGGAATTCACTAATCAGCCTATTAAAAGGAAGAGTTTCAGGCGAAAATTTGCTGAATCATAAGAGCGAAAATGTCACTCACTGGAAAGTTGGTCAAAGTTCTCTGAGAACATCAACATTCCAACATCCGATAACATTAAGAAGCACATAGTGTAGTGAACATCAACAAGAACACCATAATCCAGAAAGAACATCAATAAGTAAACCATAATCCAGAAAGAACATCAACAGGAACACCATAATCCAGATAGAACAAAATCAAGAACACCATAATCCAGATAGAACAAAATCAAGAACACCATAATCCAGAAAGAACATCAACAAGACCATAATAATCCATAAAGAACATAATCAAGACACCATAATCCAGAAAGAACATCAACAAGACCATAATAATCCATAAAGAACATAATTAAGACACCATAATCCAGAAAGAACATCAACAAGACCATAATAATCCATAAAGAACATAATCAAGACACCATAATCCAGAAAGAACATTAACAAGACATAATAATCCATAAAGAACATAATCAAGACACCATAATCCAGAAATAACATCAACAAGACCATAATAATCCAGGAAGAACATCAACAAGACCATAATAATCCAGAAATAACATCAAGACCATAATAATCCAGGAAGAACATCAACAAGACCATAATAATCCATAAAGAACATAAGCAAAAACACGACAATTAGAATCAAAGTAAGAACATCAACAAGAACATGAGAATCTACAAAGAACATCAACAAGAATGTCAGTATCCACATAGAACATCAAAGAGTTAGATCCATGAAGATGAACCAGAAGATCGGGAATTGATAAACAACAAGAACAACACAATTCACAAAGAACATCAAGAAGAAAAAAAAAATCAAAAACATTAAAATCCAGAAGATACATGACTGAGAATATTAAAATCAATGAACATGAACAAGAACATTAGAAGAACGTCAACGAAAATTTCAATAAAGAATACCAAGACCACAGGAATCTACAAAGAACATCAGAATTTACAAATAACATTGACAGGTATGCCCATGTCCACAAACAAAAACAACAAGAACACCAGAATCTGTAAAGAACCTCAGCGGAATCCAAGAAGAACATCAGAGTCCATCCCTTTTCATCTGAAGACAACGATGGGGGAATGTTTGACTGTCATCTTGTTTTTGTTTTGTTTTTTGGGAATAACACCACTGTGAAGCTTGATCTCCATTCCTTATCTACGATCGTGAATTACAGAAAAAGAAAATCCTGATCATTCATTCATTTTCTACCGCTTATCCGAACTTCTCGGGTCACATGGAGCCTGTGCCTATCTCAGGCGTCATCGGGCATCGAGGCAGGATACACCCTGGACGGAGTGCCAACCCATCACAGGGCACACACTCTCATTCACTCACACACACACACACTACAGACAATTTTCCAGAGATGCCAATCAACCTACCATGCATGTCTTTGGACCGGGGGAGGAAACCGGAGTACCCGGAGGAAACCCCCGAGGCACGTGAAGAACATGCAAACTCCACACACACAAGGCGGAGGTGGGAATCGAACCCCCAACCCTGGAGGTGTGAGGCAAACGTACTAACCACTAAACCCCCCCCCTCTCAAATCCTGATCAAAAACTTAAAAATGAGGAGCTCAGGATTGAATCCCTATTGCAGAAACGTTAAGGACAAACTGTCTAATCTACTAGGATTTAAACAGGCTTGCATATTTACACGAAAGCAAATCAATGATGCAAAATTCAACAAACCAAACCTGCCTCACTGTCTCAGTGGACACTAAATGTGTCTGGAAATAAACCTAGTAGCTTATGTTTCATCTGAAATAGTTCTCCTAATCTAAAAATAAATACTATATATCTCAAGGCAATATCTGTAAGTTCATTATTTATCATGATATATGAGATATGAAAAGATATACTTCACACGGTTAAAAAACGTCTTATCGGTCAAATTATTACACAAATATACATATGAGCTTGTAGAAGAAATGTGAAGAGACAAATTAACTTCTAGATCTCCAGGGTTGCTCTATGATGGTCACAAAAAGTCCTTAGATGAAATAAAATTCCTTATAGAAAATTTGATTCTATTAATAAATAAATAAATAAATAAATAAATAAATAAATAAATAAATAAAACTGCCAAGCTGACACTATTGGGCCCTTGAGCAAGGCCCTTAACCCTTCTCTGAAAGATTTTTTTTAATCGTTAAAAATAAATAAATAAATACATAAATAAATAAATAAAACTGCCAAGCTGACACTATTGGGCCCTTGAGCAAGTCCCTTAACCCCTCTCTGAAAGATTTTTTTTATCTTTAAAAGAAAATAAATAAATAAATAAATAAATAAATAAATAAATAAATAAATAAATAAATAAATGATGGGGAGGTTTGATGTGATTACTTTCCAGTATCAGCACACCCCGGAGTTTATTTATTCTTCTGACACCAAAAAAAACCTACAAATACTGACAAATCTTTGTATTTATAAATGTTGATACATCATACTTTTTATTTCTCTCTGAGGTCCATAACGGTCTGTACTATAATATATCATGCGTTTTTTTTTGTTCCCAACAAGTACATAAAATAAATAAATAAATAAAAATGATGGCACAATAACTACAGCACTATAGAAAGAATTCTCAAATCTGATTGGTCCAAATGTATTGAATAGTTTCCTATAACAGCAGTTCTGCTGAAATTCAAATAAACATTTTGTAATATGTTAGTTATCATTACTGAAAAAAGAAACTTATATAATACATTGGCTCTGAGTGATTGAATTGAATTACACCAAAACAATTTGTTTTCATTCGTTGAAGATGATTTGATCATTAATGATTCAAAGCCCCGAGTAAAACTCTCTCCGAACTGAGGAGCGAACACAGGTCACTGGTTTTCAGCGTCAGTTTTCGTAAACACTACGTGAATTGATTACACTCACTCGAAGTAATTTGATCTAGTAATTAGAAACTCATGTAGTTTAGAATAAACAACGGAATGACATGTTAATGAGAAAATATTTTTATGTATACTTTACACAAGGTTCTCTTCAATCTTACTGACCACATTTTCCATTTTTTTGAGTCTATTGAAATCTGTTTCACAGGGATGTCTGTGGTGGACCTAGCATTTAAACTAGTAATTAACAAATTAAATGCATAATCATTGCCTACAGAGTCTCCAGTGTATGCATTTTGTAAAACTTTTCCACCACAGGAAATTCTTCAGGACAGAGCAGTTTGCACTTTCTAGTTTCTTGGCAACCGGAACCCTGCATTTTTTATTTATTTATTTATTTATTTAGGTAAGTGAGGAAATGATTCACAAAGAGAAACCTGTGCAGGAATGATTGTTATAGCTGCTGTATTATGTGATAACAAGTAACTTGTCTGACAGATGGTTAAAAAAAAATAAATAATAAAGGAAAACAGCATGGAAGCGGGAATCGAACCCCCAACCCAGGAGCTGCAGGCCATTAATTCTTAGCGCCTTGCCTTTTAAATAAGGAATGAAACTCTTTGGGACGTGCTGTTCAGAATTAATTCTAATCAAACAAAGGGAAAGAGTCTGAGTACAGGCAGCGTATCGACGTTGTAGAAAAGCGTTTCTGCTGAAAGATAAATTGAAAAGTTTATGGGGAAATGTGATTATAGATTAAAATGATGGCCAAGCTAGGCAAGAATAATAAACCAGTTAATCAATCGAGCAACAAACAAAGAAATAAATAAATAAAGATCAGAAAACGTAAAAAAAAAAAAAAAAAAAAACCCAAAACAAAGAAAAAGTAGAAAGAAGAAAGAAGAGAAATTACTGTATTGCATGGGTCTGAGGAGGATTTGCTGACACCTGGCAACCCAGGCCGCCCTACTATTAAACTCTTCAATGTAAAGGAGCTAAAAGAGGAAAGCTGGGTCAGACATATATCTGCAGCTGCTTATAAAAGCTTTAAACGAATACCCCTGTCTGTATGTTTCTCTCCTTTCATAGTCACTGGAGACAATAAAAACACTTCACTTTAAAGTGCCTAGCTCTCAACCACTAGTTTGTTTGTTGTCGCATTTTATTATTTTTTTTGTCATGTACTGTAGAAGATTGAAAGCAGACTATTGTTACCATGCTGTCGGCCTCTTTTTTAGTTTACCCAAACCGTTGCCAAATGAAAGGAGTAGGAGAATAAAGGCAGCAGGAGAGTTCCTTTTGGTCAACTGTGGAACCATAATATCTAGATTTTATTGATCAAACCCTGGAATCCCCAAGGAAAAGAATTCATTCTGCTCTACAGTATCTACCAAAATCTTTTTTAATATTATTAGTCGTGAATAGGTGATTGAGTGGCTTAGAGATCAGAAGGTTGGCCTGCATTTCCATGGTTTAAAATAAATAGATAAATAAAAATACATACAGATCCGGTCAGAAGTATTGGAACGAAAAAACGCCAATTTAGTTGTTTTTGCTGTAGACTGAAAACATTTGTGTTTAAGCCCAAACAGTGACAAGGGTTGGGGGTTTGATTTGATTCCTGCATGTCCCTTGCATGGGCTTTGCATGTTCTCTGCATGCTTTGGTGGTTTCCTCCTTGTAACAAGGTTTCCTCCTCAATACAGATACTATAATTGTAGGCTGTTTGGCATCTCTAAATTGTCCATAGTGTGTCCTTACTTTGGGTTGGGACACTGTCAAAGTGTCTACTGTAATAATTTTTATGTTCCCTGCAATACTGTGTAGGATAAACAGTACTGAAAATGGACGGATGGACAGATGGATGGATAAATGACCATTGTACTTTTCACGGTTTCTAGTTAAAATCAATGCTGTGAAATGTCCATAAAATATCTTAACAAATATAAACATTTATAGAGTTGTGTTTTTTTCTTCTATTTATCTCTATACTTTAACAAGAAGAAGAAAACACAGCTTGTTATGTTACCAGGAAACAGGAAAGGGCTAAGCCATAGCAAAGATATTACTGTCAATTGAGACCTCTATAAATGTAAAAAATAAAAGTAAGCAGTTCACAAAATAAAGATTTACACATTTTTCTTTGTTAAATGGCATGTTTTTAAATGTGTTTATTCTTACCCTTAGATTATCGAAATCATTTCCCGTACAATTATTTGCATAAGTGTTGCCATAGTAACAACGATGTATTAGGGAGAGCGCATTACTATTAGAAACCTGGGATTTAAATTACAACCGTAAAATCCTGTCACCCAAATTATAGATTAAACATAAATTATGAATTGGAAAAATGATATTTTAAAAATGTTGATTTTTTTTAGTGCAAAGAGAATTACCTCAATCATGGAGTCACCCCTTCTTCCCAGATGATAACTGTGCACATTGCAAACAGTGATTAAAAAGGTTCTCATATTAACATGCAGCCTGGATCAGATGTGAATCCGTGGAGAGCCGAGTTTGGAAGGGTGATTTGTCTGCTCTCACACTGATTCATGACTGCAGTATACACCTCCTACATGCTCCATCAACGTCACCCCTTAGCCTGTCTCTGATAATTCACCTTGCAGCTAGTGTTAGAGGAGCAGGCATGAAACCAGAGTGGCCTCACACCTAGGATTCATCACAATAGAGCTGCCACAGAGAATGACTCCGCAATCGATACCTGAACAGCATTAGGGTTTATTGTGAGACGAGGCACATACGTCACAGGTAATATCTGACCTAAGACATTTTAAATTTATACCATGCCCTTGTACAAAGCTTAGTCTGCATAAGGCCAGGTTTAGACGGTCTTTAGACGGATCTAAAATGAAAGAAAATGACTACATTTACTCTTATCCAGAGCGACATACATTTTTATCTCATTTTATACAAATAAGTCAACAAAGGTTAAGGGCCCAGCATTGCCAGATTGGTGTCCGCCAAGCGACCACATCTCTACTCATCACATTTACTGTACGTCTTCAGAATATTTCGGACTTGTGCACTAAAAACTAAAAAAAAGTAAAACTAAAAAAAAAATAAAAAAAAAAACAGAGTAAACATTATGTAAATAAATGTCAATATATAGATAAATAATGACAGGTTTATGTTAAACTCACTAACTCTCATTCATTTTCTACCGCTTATCCGAACTTCTCGGGTCACGGGGAGCCTGTGCCTATCTCAGGCGTCATCGGGCATCAAGGCAGGATACACCCTGGATGGAGTGCCAACCCATCACAGGGCACACACACTCTCATTCACTCACACACTCACACACTACGGACAATTTCCAGAGATGCCAATCAACCTACCATGCATGTCTTTGGAGTGGGGAAGGAAACCGGAGTACCCGGAGGAAACCCCCGAGTCACGGGGAGAAAATGCAAACTCCACACACACAAGGCGGAGGTGGGAATCGAACCCCCAACCCTGGAGGTGTGAGGCAAATGTGCTAACCACTAAGCCACCATGCCCCCATTATGTTAAACTGTGTTAAATAAAATTATGAACATTCTCCTCCGAAGGTATTGGCCAATTCATTCCAAAGTAAAGCCAATTCATTTCTCTTTGCTGAAGACATTTGAGTTTAAGATCAAACCGTGACTATGAGAAGAAAGGCTAGAATTTCAACATTTATTTCCAGGTATTTATACAGCACATAAATGTGTTAAATGATGTAGAACTTTTTATATCAGAACACCCAAATTTTAGGCAAGCAAGAATACTGGAACATGACCATAATTTTTGTTTCTTCTTGTTTTTGTGATGCAGTAAAATCATAAAAAGGCAGCTGAAGTCATCCAGAAGAAGAAGCGTATCAGCGGCAGTCTAAAATAGGGCCAAATAATTATTTACAGCAAGAAAAAAATCCAGACAAATATCATACAGTGAAAAGCCAGATTGAACCAGTTTTATCTCCAAAGTATGACAGTGTACAAGCCATTTCCTTCCACTGAGAAGAGCTGGCTCTGTTTATTCAAAAGCTGCCCTTAGTGAACGACTGGAATTACACACACTTGTACGCACATACACATAGTCAATTTGCTTGTATGTGCTATACAAAAACAGGATGTAAAATGAGTAGTATTCAATGCGGTAGAGAACAAAATCACATTTCCTTTATAGTAGTCTTTTATAATAACACACCTCAGGTAACACTCAACAAACAGAGAATTTGGGTTATAAAAAAAAGGCACAGGAAAAAGAAAGGTAACAAAAAAAGACCTGAATTTGTAAACAGACTCAACCCCTAAAAAAAAAAAAACTAGCACCGATTTCATGTTGATTAATACTGTAATTAATCTAATTAGGATTTAGGTGAATTTGTTGCATAATGCAGATTAAGGATGATGAATTCCATGACAACAAAATGTGACAAGCAATTTTCTTCTTGCGTTTGATGAAAATATTTTTTATGTCATCGCCAGACCAGACACGGCTTACAATTAAAAATGTACACTTTGATTTTTTTTTTCACAGTATTTTTTTCCACACAATTTCACGTGTTATTTATTTATTTATTTATTTATTTATTTATTTATTTATTTATTTATTTATTTGTTATATAATATTTATTTCATTTCTCTCTTTTCCACAATCGGGGTGTCATTTTATTCGTTTATAAATATAAATTCCTCTCCACTTGCTCACTTTTATTTTACCAACCTGAGGAATCCAGAATGTGTACCAGCTCCAGTGTCAGGAAGATTTTGGACCTTCATTGAGAAGATGCAGGCACTGTAAGGATCCTGAGGCATCTAGAGATGTATCAGCTCCAGTTGGATTCCACTTCATGAGGATTCAGACCAGCAAAGTGAAGATGCCTTCTCCATGTGGTCTTTGATGAGAACAAGCACCTAATCGATCCACAATTGTCGGACAGTGTATATGACTGTAGAAAGGATATTATTCATAATAACATTCTCAGGTGTTTGTAACAGTTTATAATCACACCCTCTCAAGGTTTCTTCCTCTTCCATCTAAGGGACTTTTTCATCACCACCGTCACCTCAGGCACATCAGGCTTGTTCACTGGGGATAAATACAAACACATTTAAATATAAGTACAATATTAATTGAATTCTTTTTCAGTGAACACATCCTGACAATTGTTCCGTCGGTCAACTGACTCTAACTGGTGATGTAATATAATAGCAAGAATTCAACAATTGATTTATTTAAATTTTTTCTATTTTCACATATAGGGCACTTGGTTTCATGAATAATTCTTGAACCTATGACTCCCGTGATCACGGGAGTAAAACGAGCATGTAACGGGTGAGATCCTTTCTTCTAACTTTAAACGGCTATGAAACGATTTGTTGACTGATGAAATCTCAGGCCGCTGTGATGCTTTGAGAAGAGTTTGCATAATGAAATCTGATAGGTTTCAGAACAGAACAGAGGTGAGATAACATCAGTGCTTTGTGGAGGCAGATTAAATTTTTATGGCGCTGATGATTTGCCTCTGTAATAATATCTATTTGATGGTTATGTGGCCTTGGGATATAAAAAAAACAGTGGTGCGATGCTACACAGATTCAGATGTTCTACAAGATGCCCTTTCCTATTTGCCAGTCCGAAATTTCAGATGGATCTGTCTTAGAGACAGGATGCTGCGCGTGCATGGTGAGACACCCATCTGTATACATCACTTAAAATGGAATCGTGTTGTGTGGACACTGTGATTTCTCATGAACATGGCCAAAATAATGTCCATCCAAGCACACATTGCTGTCTCCATCCATTTTATGTATGGAGAGTTTATTTTATTTGTAGGCTTGCTTATGTTCGCTGTTCTGCTTTATTTGGGATGTGTAGCAAAAAAAAAAAAATGGTGTTAGTGGCTTTCCAGATAACAAACCGCCTCACTGCAAGGGTTGGTGGAATCGAATGTGTCTTGGGAATTAATGGCAAAGCCCCCACCCTTCCTCGGTTCCTCCTGCAGGATCCTACCATCATTATCAGGCTTTAAAAGCACTGCAGGACAAGCGGTGCCTAGAAAAAAAGACAATACAAATAAATTTATAGCTGAGCATTCGATTTGCACACAAAGGCTTTATAGAGGAGAATCAATCTCTTACGGATGTATACATGAAGACGCGGACGTCTTACATCTTTGTTAGCACTAAATCCGAACATTCTTTTCTTCTCAGTCGGAATGGTGTATCATTGTAAAAACAAACTAACAAAATAACAAATATACAAAGCGTGGCCTGTTGTGTCTAGTCCTCAGAATTCTGTTTGCCGTCTGCTCGAGGGAGTAAATAAAGTCCGAATGACGCAGTAGCGTGTTTCATATTGACAGCCTGTTATTTACAACACATTCTGTCTAGCCCAAAGATTTACTAGTATCCCAGCTCAAGTTTGGAATCAGGCCATTGAGTGCACCAATTAAACTCAGGCTAATATTAGGGTTCATCATTGAAAAAGAAGTTAGAAAAGCTTGTGAGGTTAATAGCTTTTTAGTTTTTCGGCTAATTACCAGCGTATAACCTCCTAAGAGCCGTACAAGCGCTCGGGCCTGAGGTATTCTTAAAAAAGAAGACTAATTATGTCAGCACTCTGGATTTTTGGCACCAAATGTGAGACCGGATAGCAGAAAATTTGAACCATTATTCTCTCTTCCTGCTGGCATTTTATTGCATGCTATCTATCATTTAAACAAGTGATAGTTGGAAACAATATTAAATAGAGGGGTTACAAAATTCTACCGTCAACTTATAAGTAGCTTCAAACAAATTATAACACACACACACTGAGAGACACTGAGAGACAATTTGTTCATGCATGGTATTATTCTCATGGTATTATAAGTGATTCAAGTACATGCTTATTAGGTGTCTCTTCAAAATAAAACAGTATAAACAGAACAGAAAATCTGTGTTTGCTGTACTTAGTCAAAGCTTTTGTTTAAACCATGCAAAAAATGACAGATCTTTTGTGTATTTTATACTTGTGAGCTTAGTCACTTGCGAATTGTGTACAAAAAAAGTTACAATTTATTCGCGGTCATTATGGTATTGTAGGTCACATGACAATGACAACATGGTGGATGTAGTATTTCCCGGTTACATTCATGCTACATATATACTGTATACCGATCAGTACAGGTTGTACCAACATGACCAGGAGCAGTAGATACCGTCCCAGAACGTGATTCCGTGGTTGGTCCACATTAGCAACTTATTTGCTAATTAGCACTGGTTTGTTCGATTGTTAGCATCAGTACCATTAAAAAAACATATATTCTTATTAAAACCCTTTATTATGCTCTATATTTATTTTGTTCTCTAATATTCTGTAATGTAGATTTACATTTGCAGGGGTGTGATGTGGCTCTTGACTGATTTGGTAACCAAGCCTTGACTTCCTGTTTAAGTTGGATAAACTTCAATATATTGAATCAAATCAAGATTCTGAATCCATTTTATGTGAAAAACAAATCACCCCAGTGGACAGTAAATGTAGAGGATGATTCACTAAGTGTTCTAACAGTGGTACAGTAGGATGTGTGAATCTATAGTAGTGTATGTAATGAGGAGTCGAAAGGCTGGTGATCCATTTGCAGCGTTTTAATCGAAACTCGTAAACATACAGGCAGGGTCAAACAAGGCAAAAACACGATATTGTAGGGCAGGCAGAAATCAGACACGAAAAGACAGGCAGAAGGTCAGGGCAGGCAGCAAACAATCAGAGAATCAAAAACACAGAAACTAGGTCAAAACCGGAACTATGACAAACAGGAAACGCTCGGAAAGATCGCTAACGCAGATCGAGACTTCGCACCGGAGTCAAGGTCAAGTTCGTATTTATAGGAGTTGGCTGATAGGAATCAGGTGGTGAAGCAATCAGTCTTCGTGATGGGTGATGGGAGGGGTAGTCCGGAGATGCCTCTCTATGTTGCCGGTCGGAGAGAGGGGCAGGTGCGCCGACCGTGACAATAGTTTGGGCTAGAAAAAAATCAGCCCAAGCATCTACTTCATGCTGTTTATGTGTGTTGTTACTGATCTGTTAGTGGTGGTGTTGTTTTTGGTTTCAGAAAAGTAAAAAATAAAACTTATTTGGTAAAAAACATAAAATGGCAAAAAAGGGTCTTATTTTATGTATTGTTTCTTTGAAAAGCTAAAGTGGTACCTTAGCGCTCTAAACCCATTTGAATCCAGTCAGCCCTGATTCAGCCTCTTTCCTGAAATCTGTGAGAAACTCATGACAAAAGACTACAAGCTGCTACCTGCATTAAAGGAGTTCATTCACCGCCTGGGATGGTGGCGACAGGTTTGTGGGCATTGCCAGAAAATCTCCTGAGGCCTATTCAGGGATTTTTTTTTTTTACTTTTAAAATTTTTTTGCTGTGCTGCTTCTTGTTGTTGTTCAACAAAACCCTGTTTGGTCTTTTTGTTTCTATGGTGGCCTCATTGTCTTGTGCACTCAATACAGTAGGCCTGCTCTAGCCGGCTGTGTCTCTCTCCAAATGACAATTATTTGCTCTAATGAGCTAGTGGCTGGAGCGTAGTTTTAGATCACTGCTCATTTTGACCATCTAATTAAAGCCACGATGCTTAATGGCTTTAATTAAATCAAAGTTGCCGTGCTGAATTTATCAGTAGGATTGGAAAGAAACGACAGCATCTTATCCAGTCCGTCTGCTACAGCTTTTCCTCGTCTAAACGTTTGATTTATAAAACAAAACAAGACGATCTGGCTCGACTGATAACTCCATACAGTAAGGCCCATGAGTATTAATTAAGAAGCTTACTGAATATAAAAGTTTATAGACTAGGTAAAACCACACTTGACTCAGAGCAGTGAGCACCACACAGTTTGCTTAAATCCCTCTTGATTAAAAGGTAGCTTTCGATAATTTATTCATAGTTTAGATCTAAAAAGAATACAGTTTATATTTCGTAAGCTCTGGTCCGTGTTACTTTAATACAATCCTGTGATAATTTGCTAATGATTTGTGTAAGGTGTTATAGAAGGGGGAAAAAAAACTAAAGCAATACCCCGAATCCTCAGGGCAATCTTTTAACGAATCTCAATAGGAATCCACAAATCCTCATTTGCTTGGAGATAGTTTGAACTTTCTTAGGTTTACGTGAGCTATTTCTGTTTCACTGAATCACAGTCGACATCCATGTAACGAATGCAGACTATAATGAGTTTGAAACACTGGGATTTTTTTTAATTAGTTAACAGCACAAGTCACCATAGTTTGCAAGCATTAGACCTTTCCAAGTGTATTTTTTACACAGTAAGCACAAAAGCACTCCATGTTTACCAGACTGTAAATATATTAATATATTTGTATTGTTCATTTTTTTTTATTGTTTTGACCGTCGAATTGTAAAATCTTTTTTTTTTCCACTGACAAATTAGGATGTAATGAATCAGCAGTGCATGAATCAGTTTATTTATATTTTGCAAAATAGATCCAATTAAATTCATTTTATTTAAGAATGTTGCATAAAATGTTCAAACATTAAAAAAAATAATAACAGTGCACGGGGGATTAAAAACTCACCTCTTGATTATAATAATAACAAAAACTTAATCTTACAGAAATTAAATTTGAAGGTGTTAACACACACCAACATAATTACACACAACTTTATTATGAACTCGAGTGATATAGCCGAACCTGAAATGACAATGACAGACAGAAAAATAAATAAATAAATAAAATAAAAAATAAAAATAAAATAAAATTAAGGGGGGCACAGTGGCTTAGTGGTTAGCATGTTTGCCTCACACCTCCAGGGTTGGGGGTTCGATTCCCGCCTTCGCTTTGTGTACATGGAGTTTGCATGTTCTCCCCCCGTGCCTCGGGGGTTTCCTCCGGGTACTCCGGTTTCCTCCCCCGGTCCAAAGGCATGCATGGTAGGTTGATTGGCATCTCTGGAAAATTGTCCGTAGTGTGTGAGTGTGTGAGTGAATGCGAGTGTGTGTGTGCCCTGCGATGGGTTGGCACTCCGTCCAGGGTGTATCCTGCCTCGATGCCCGATGACGCCTGAGATCCCCGTGACCCAAGAAGTTCAGATAAGCGGTAGAAAATGAATGAATGAATGAAAATAAAAGCAAATTTAAAAAACCCTTACGGTTTAATCCACTTTGAGTTTAAATCCGAACACAGATCCGAATATCTGATGAACTAAACAGATTTAGATCAAATAAAAATAAAAATTCTTCAATTCTCTGAAATTTGAACCAAAGGTATATCAGACTACAAATCATATAGAATTGACCCCTACAATACAGAGAGCCTATTTTTATTTTTTGATCTCTATGAAAGCCTGGAAGGGATAAAATGCATTATTTCATCATCCTTACGCTGATTCTCAGACTGATCGTTCGAAAACTAGTTTCGAACGCATAAAATGTGACTTTCTCACGGACGGCTGTTTTATACCATGTGCTATGACATTTTTCAAGCCCATCAATAGGATGATGGTACGTAATTATGCAAAATGAACAGGACAGCTACAAACATACAGCAGTGGCTATAAATGAAACATGCTAATGGACAGAAAAATATCCTTATTACCTCAAGAATGTTGTTCAAAGAACCCAGTCATTTTTCCTGTTATCTTTAATGTAGAATCTGACATGGACAACATATTAGAATAGAATCCTTTATTTTGTCACACACTTTATTACAGCACAGTGAAATTCTTTCTTCACATATCCCAACTCCTGAGGTTAGGGCCAGAGCACAGGGTCAGCCTTGATACAGCACCCCTGGAGCAAAGAGGGTTAAGGGCCTTGCTCAAGGGCCCAACAGTGGCAGCTTGGGCCTTAACTGCTTGAGCCATCATTACATGTTTGTTATGGAATTCTGCAAAGATTTTTATTGAGATTTGACCAATACAACATTTATCTGACTGTATATTATAATCACACCCCCGGTGTCACCCATATGAGGATGGGTTCCCCCTTGGGTCCGGTTCCTCTCAAGGTTTCTTCCTTTACCAATTTAAGGGAGTTTTTCCTTGCCACTGCTGCCTGAGTCATCTCAGACTTGCTCATAGGGGAATAAATACATACATATTGTGAACTATATACATCTAATAATAATCTAGAATTTTTATTCTGTTAATTCTTATTTCTTTTATTATTCGTTATCTCCTTTATCTTTAATTATGTTTACCTTCTGCTCTATGTTTATGTTCTGTAAAGCTGCTTTGAGACAACGTCTATTGTAAAAAGCGCTATACAAATAAACTTGAATTGAATTGAATTGAATTTCAATGTGAGTGTGACAAATAAAATTCTAAGACTGCTAAAGTAGAACGAAAGAAGTATTATTTTGGATTGTGAGGTGAAATGAACCGATGCACTGAACTGTGTGATTAAACAGAGTTTAAGACGATTTTTGATTAAGTGATCTTGGTAGTGTCTTGGCTACTCACTGTTATGATTCTTAATGAGCCTTTTACTCTTTTAAGCTGATTAGAAGCATTAATGCTTTGTTGTTTATGTGGCAGCTGGCCATATGAGCAGAATGTTCTCCAGCTTTCACAGGACTACATATGCTGGTGGTCTGATAAAAAAATAAGATCTCCTACAGAGACACAATTCTGCATTCTGCTTTGAAGGCTTGATACTAATACCACAAATAGATTAAAAAAAAAAAAAAAACATATTCTCAGAGACTTTCAGAGAAGTGATTTTCCAGTCTACTCATGGATGATTTCTCTAACTAAACAATCCGACAGTCGCTGGACCGATAGCTTTGGAGGTGTTCTTGGCATAGCAGCCACAGCATCACATTAGAGGCATGAAACGATCTTTGGCACATGTGAAAGAGATGAAATTTCAGCCAGTGAAATCTGGGCCATTGGGTGTCTCGTGTGTTTAGAACGATGTCATACTCTGTCCGTGATGTCTCACTGATGATCTATGAGTATAAACACGCACAGCCCTTTGGCTCATTCTTAGCTTTCACTTAAATATACAAGCCTTCACCTCAAATGTAACCAGTACTCTGCGGTAATACAACAACTCTGACAAGAAATGTATTCTTGTATAATTAGAAGTGAACTTTCTATACTGGGCCAACGTATATCAGAGTCTCTGCCTTTAATCACCTCATGACCTTTTCGTTCTATCAAACGAAGGATGTGTGGACTCCTATTGGGTGAGGACGATTTGTTTTGACACGCCATTTCTCTGAATAAAAACAAGGCATTACTCCATGGCTACCTCCATCTCAAGCTCTCAGGCTTCCCAAGGGAAAAGGTTGATAAGCAAAGGCAGGAGAAAAATCAATACCACACTTTCCTCTAATCAGTTTGAGACGAATTCTACATAAGCTAGTGTCTTTACTTAACTGTCAAAACCAGTATTGGACCAAGAGACTTGTTTACCGGACCAGCTCTTTGATTTAGCACAAAAAACGAAGAGAGAAAGTTTGAGAAGAATGTTGTAAAGCTTTGAAATTCATTGCCACATCACTAAATATGGAAATGTTTCACTTCGTATAAGGCGCAGATGAACGTAGCAGGAAATAACAGACGTAATATTCTGTCTCGTGGGACGTGAGAAATTTCATGATAGAAATTCAGTTTGATTTTATTCGTATCACAGTTTTACCAGTAGCATAGTCAGGAAGCAGCTTTACAGACACCTGGATGTAGATTTAGTTCCCTGATGAGCAAGGTGAAGAAAAACCCACATGATGTCATAATGAAGACGTGTAAGGCATGGCGCCTGTCCTCTTTTTGGTGCTATGAAACACTGCAAAATATATATTTTAGCAAGTGATAATATCTTGAATTTAGTCAAATTTCTTATTATAAGATTAAAACCAAATATAAAATTATTAGATTAAAGTAATATAAGATTAAAATGATTATTTCTAGGCATGTTTTACTGTTTTTACCAAAATTATCTGCCAATAGAAAACTTAAAAACAGTCATATATGTCTATAAAATCGATTTGATAATCTTTATTGGTGTGGCACGGTGGCTTAGTGGTTAGCACGTTCGCCTCACACCTCCAGGGTTGAGGGTTCGATTCCTGCCTCCGCCTTGTGTGTGTGGAGTTTGCATGTTCTCCTCGTGTCTCCGGGGTTTCCTCCGGGTACTCCGGTTTCCTCCCCCGGCCCAAAGACATGCATGGTAGGTTGATTGGCATCTCTGGAAAATTGTCCGTAGTGTGTGAGTGTGTGAGTGAATGAGAGTGTGTGTGTGCCCTGCGATGGGTTGGCACTCCGTCCAGGGTGTATCCTGCCTTGATGCCCGATGACGCCCGAGATAGACACAGGCTCCCCGTGACCCGAGAAGTTCGGATAAATGAATGAATGAATGAATCTTTATTGGGAAATAATAGATCATATTTAAAGATATTCTAAGATGTCTAACACCTTAATCTTTTACATCTGTATACGGTTAATGCAACCAGTACTTAGTGTGCCTTTCTGACGTACAAATCTACAGTATCCAAGTGAAATCCGCTGAAGCATGGCAGAGATGGGCATTAACTGTCTTTAGTCATCTCTTGCACTAGAGTGTTGAGGAAGAAAAGGAATTTTGTTCATTTCAAGATTTAACGTTACGCTGTGTGTTTGAAAGGCTTATTTCAGAAGTAAATACGCAAAGCGAGTGATTTCCCTTCATAAGGAGATTTTCCTCCAGCAAGTCATATGTTTACCAAAATAATTTATCAGATGTCTGTGTTGTTACAAGGTTTACACATTCCCCCAAACGACAACAGCACCGTTGTGCCCTTTTATAATTAGAATGATTCCCTGCAGCAGGCAAGAATGTGAGCCGGACAGATTTACAACCGACTCTCCAACCTCGGCTTTTAGTGCCTCTGCTGCACCTCGACCAAGCAGGACAGGGAGGATAAATAACCCTGTGAATCAGACCCACGTTTTAATCACCCACAATGTCACAATTTACAGAGTCACAATTTGCAGTCCCTTTTCCAGAAAAGCATATGACACAAGGTGAAGTTGTTAAATTCTGCACCATGACTGGGATAATGTCACCATTTTTATTTAATGTAAGCAGAGAGAGAGGCTTGAACACAAGACGTCGGTGCAGTCACACTATACAGTAAGTCGGTAGTAGTGTTGACACGCTGGGGCTTTTCTTCATGGTTAGGTGCCTTCAGCAGTCACACACCACCCGTATCTGTGTGAAATCTGATGAAGGCCATAGTCCGTGGCACAGACAGTTAGCTACACCAACAGACACCCCAGGGACAGTTCTTCACCTCTGAAATATATCTATACATAGCATAGAGCAAGTTCACAACCCTTTCTATATATATAAGAGCTGGCTGAAGTTGCAAAGCAACAAAACTGTCAATATTTCAAGCGCATCTGGGAGCTTACTGGAGCAGCAAGAATATCAGTTGTAATCACTTTAGCCATTAGTGTGCATTAATCTTCGGATGGATTAATGTAGATAAATGGGGATCCATTGACATTCACATTTCTCATTCTAACTGGATGATCTTTCTTATGTGCCTCAGTGAGTTTCTGTGACAATCCACTGCCTGCTATACAGTCCACTGAATTATCTGTTATTTTTCTCCCCCCTGGTGCCCAAAACACTCTGCCTCTCTTTGCTAAATAAGTCTGGAGAAACATTATTGTACTACTGCTTCTTCCTTATGCCCTTTTGTCCCCGTCTCTACTATCTAATCCATTTGGCTAATAACTATGTCCCAGGCTCCGACGCACCACGGTTGCCCCATATGGATGACTGACAGGGTCCAGGGCATGTCTGACTCACCGTGCTAGTCCAGATGCCGCCTCTACAGGGAAGCAGACGAGTGAATGAGCCTTGATTTATGGATCCCAATGGATAGGCCTCATAAACCTTTCAAAGCACTCCATTAATTAACCACTGGATCAGTGAGGAAGGCTGACTGGGGAGCTTTTCCCTTGATTACTGAGGTTCAGTCTTCAGCAACAATGAGCTTCCTGGACCTCCCTGGTTTCATAATATCCTCTGTTCTTAGTGCTTTGCAGGGGTTTAAGCCACTGTTTCTCTACGCTAATAAGCAGCAACTTACTGCAGACACATGGGTCCCCGAATAAAACATGTGGGTTTTGGTTCGATTCCAGACTGAGGGCTGTGAGGGATACTGGACACTTTCTTTTGAGGTTGCATGTCATTTTCCACATGAAAGGAGTAGAGATGCAGATATTAGCTCGCCAGCTGGCTGCAACAATCAACTCTTGGATGAGCCAGAAAGGGTTGGGACTGATAAAGGAATAGGATTGAAGTGAAATGCTGATTTTATCCCAAGTTCTTTCAAATCTAAGCATGACAGAAAACCCTGAATGCAAAGCTTCTTACGCCTGTAATGGTGTGATCTCATTATTGGCTGCAGGGGAAACAAAAGACACCAATCATTCAACCGTGGATGTGTCGCAAAAATAAAACTACTTTTACAGGGCACTCGTAGGGACTGTATGCATTTACACTGACACAAGAGCATTCTAACATTTGGCAAATAAATCTTAAAATGGTCACATGAAACATTAGAAATAATTAAAGGCAGGCAAAAACCTTAGTGTATAGAGTGGGGCAATGTGAATAAACTGACAGTAACAACACAAGTAACAGTAACTGGATAGTATTGCTATCCAGGTTAGCAAATGCAGCTACTAACTAATAATTGTGCATTTAATAGCATTAAATAAATAGTAATAAAAATACTGCAGTGGGCACTGTGGCTTAGTGGTTAGCACGTTTGGGGGTTCGATTCCCGCTTCCGCCTTGTGTGTGTGGAGTTTGCATGTTCTCCCCGTGCCTCAGGGGTTTCCTCCGGGTACTCCGGTTTCCTCCCCCGGTCCAAAGACATGCATGGTAGGTTGATTGGCATCTCTGGAAAAATTGTCCGTAGTGTGTGAGTGTGTGAGTGAATGAGAGTGTGTGTGTGCCCTGTGATGGGTTGGCACTCCGTCCAGGGTGTATCCTGCCTCGATGCCCGATGACGCCTGACATAGGCACAGGCTCCCCGTGACCCGAGAAGTTCGGATAAGCGGTAGAAAATGAATGAATGAATGAATGAAAAATACTGCACTATGGCCTTAAGTTAGTGACATTTATTTGTTATTGGTTTCAAAATATTGAATGACCGTCTTACATTATGAGATACAGTGCCATCAAATCAAGTATGTCAACCAGGTGCCAGTGGCACACTAGAAATAATCATAGTGTTCACATAGTGTGTAATTCACTCTGCGTTTAGACAGGTTTAATATGAGTGTCATACTGAGCCTCTCAGTGAAATCATCCCTTCCCACATTTCCCAGTGGCATCGCTTGTGTCTCATATGCATTGGACTGCATTTGAGTGTTGAATGACTAATATTTGTCAATCGGTTTATTCATTTATTTTCTTGAAACGGAGTACCCTGAGGCACATGTGGCAATGGAGGTTCATGGTAGAGCTTGACTCAGTCACTGAAGCGAGTCCATTATACCAGCATTGTCGCCAGCTGAACTCTGATTAGTCCATTTTCTTCAATTGGATGTGGGATGAAAACAGATGGCTTTGACGATGAAGTTGATGCGAATGCAACAAATCCTGCTTCCTTGAGCAGCAGGCCAATTAAAACAACACTAAACCCACAATGAGAAGCAAGTGGAAGAGAACAGAACAGAAACGAGTGACAGATATGTCTAATTGAGCTGATATACAAGGGGAAACTAAATTAGTTCTTGAAGCGTAAGGAACAGGGGGGACAATTACATCCATCCTCCTTTGTTGATTGCTCGGTAGTCTTAGCATCACTTCCAGCCAGGCCAACTACTTTTACTACCACTAAAACAATAAACCTTTTTTTTTTTTTTGCCATTTTGCATAGGAAACAATTTCACTATAGTACCAGCGTATTTATAATGTATCTTTATATCTTAGGTCTGTATATCATCCACTGGTGCGACCATTGTTTACTCTATAATCGAATTCCTTCGATCAATCTTTGCATGATATTTTCTTCCCTATTTAGATCCTTCAGCAGTTTTCCTTGTCATTTTGACAGATGAAATTCGTAGAAGCCTTTAAAATCGGATACATTTTCTACCCTTACACAATACCTTTAAGTATGTAAATTCATTTGAATTTGTAATTATTTCCTTCTAAGCCCCCAAACACACACACGCACACATACACACACACACACACACACACACACACACATGCACATATGCACGCACACACACACACAAACACACACACAAAGCACACACACACAAAGCACACTCACACATACACACACACACACACACACACACACACACACACACACACACACACACACACACACACACACACACACACACACATACAAACACACACATGCACACACACAAACACACACACACACACACACACACACAAATGCACACACACACACACACACACACACACACACACACACACACACACACACACACACACACACACACACACACACACACACACACACACACACACACACACCTCAAAAAAAGGCCACCCAGACATGTGCTTTTTCCTCCAGCAACCTTGTTCCAAAAGTATCCCAAATTGGTAATCACAGGCTCATACAGTAAGTACAAATCTATCATAGTCAGGTAAAGTGAAAAACAACTTTTCATCTGAATGACAAAAATGTTCTGGGACTTTTTTTTTTTAAAGAATTTTAAAAGATAACCAGTCACTATTCCCTACCTGGACACTAGGGGGACATTGTATCTATGCCACGTGCCTTTATTTTTGGTTTTTATATCACCTGTTTTAGCCCCGCCCTTTCATATTCTATTCCCACCTCTGCACACCTGTTCCTTATGTTTCAATGATTATTTATACCAGTTGTCTCGTGTCCATTTTTTGCTGTCTCTTTGTTTGTTGTCTCTTGTATTTGTATTTGTGTTTCTCTTCCTGTGTGTTGTGTTTCCAGCACCCCTTTACGTTATCCCTGTATCTGTGTCCTTTTTTATCTGTTAAGACACCCCCGTTCCCTGACAGATACCTGACATTAACAGTCGCGATTCCCTTCACTTCTCACATTTATCAGTTTAATGTTTGGAGAGTATGAGTTAACGCAGATTCAGTGCAACTGGCTAGCAAAAACCCAGTGTTTAGCGAATCAAGAGTGCTTGAAATGTTGTCACATGACCAGGGACGCTCGTGAAGCTGGAGAACAAGCTTGGCGACAATCAGAAATGAATGTCAACTACATCCAAAGCTGTACTCATCCTGCAATGAGAGAAAGTTTCCACTGTGGATTTGAGAATAAATATGCTTCAATGACAGCCCTTGACAAAAAGGGCAATGCACTTGAGTGATCCCAGACATTTGGCTGCTCAGCTTTGAAGAGCTCTTTGCATTTAGGCAAAAGAATATGAGTCCTTGAAGTTATTACACTAAAAAGTGTTTACAGACAATCTCTCAACAATAAGGTGTACTGAGAGTGATGAGGTGCACCCAAATGGTTGACATGGTTCACAGAGGATTGATCTTTTAAATTATAGTTAAGGTGCAGCGTCAGTGGAATTGGAAAACAGAATTTGGTCCTGGCCTTCATCCGAACTATATTGCAATTAAGAGAAGAGGTGATCTGAAATAAATTCAAGGTCTGGGCTAGTCATTGCCCTCTAACAAGGTAGGATATAGCTTGACCTAATGGCTACCTTTAAATAAATCTGAATCATGCTCCATCATTTGGTTCAAATATTCACAAAGTACACATCAGTGTCGGCTCAGTTTCTTGCTTCAATGTGCAATCCAATTTTCTACTTCCCCAGAGGTGCCAACGTTGCTAACAAGAAAAATCCTAAAAAGCAAAGACTGAAAAACAGAATTTTTTTTTTTAACCAAAAATCATTTGGGAGTCTTAATGATGACACCATAAATAATAAAACATTAGTAATGGTAGTAATGGTTTTCGCTATTGTTTATCCTTATTGCTTATTGGCGCAAGTCGTGGCCTAATGGTTAGAGAGTCTGACTCGTAATCCTAAGGTTGTGGGTTCGAGTCTCGGACCGGCCACGACTGAGGTGCCTTTGAGCAATGCACCGAACCCCCCCAACTGCTCCCCGGGCACCGCAGCATAAATGGCTGCCCACTGCTCCGGGTGTGTGTTCACGATGTGTGTGTGCACTTTGCATGGGTTAAATGCAGAGAACGAATTCTGAGTATGGGTCACCGTACTTAGCCGTATGTCACGTCACTTTCACTTTTTTGTGGATTCACAGGTCAGTACAGTATATATCTAGATTAAAGTCAGTGTAAATGTGAAAGTAACTGCTTGCAGGATCAAACGTACATTTTCTCCACATCCATTCCCATCTGTTAGAAATTCTATTCCACCAAATGAAATCTAGTTATTAACATTTGGTTTG
Source organism: Tachysurus fulvidraco (assembly GCF_022655615.1). NCBI lineage: Eukaryota > Metazoa > Chordata > Actinopteri > Siluriformes > Bagridae > Tachysurus > Tachysurus fulvidraco. The sequence continues at coordinate 18,160,909 of NC_062538.1, forward strand.
ATATCGCTGAAACAGCAGAAAAGCATAATTATCAGGTATTTCCTGTGTCACCATTGCAAAGGATTAAAATCATAAACAGTACAGCTAAACCTCTCACTCCCAGGGTTCATTCATCACAAGATTTGCCCACTTAAACAACTTCATCTTTCAGAGCTAATAAACAGGGAATGAAAAAAAAGGTAACAGGCTCATTTGAGCCTTTGCTTCAGTTCATTATGGTTTGATTGCATTTGCATTTAAAACAGAAAACATCTGAGTATAATCGCACTCGCTGCGTAGTGACACTGGATGCAATAACAGTGTTGGATGCAACGTGTGACAGCAGCACATAATCATTTTCATTTGGAAGCTTTTTATTTAGGATTCGCCAAGGAAAATGCATCCATGCTGCGAAAACGAAGAGGAAGAGAAGGATAAAAAGAAAAGACATGTCCTCTGTGATGAGTGGAGTATTTCATTAGCTGTCTTATTTCTTTCGTTTCTTACATGCCTTTTCTTTTATCCTCTCAAAGCTGCCAGCGTCTGACACAGATTTTTTTTTTTTTAGAAAATTAGAATAGTGAAATTAATGTGTATTGATGCAAACATCATCTTGTGCTTTATGGTTAACAAAAAAAAAAAAAAAACTTACTTTATCCACTTCAGCTGCTTCATACAATATGCCGATTGAAACGGCTACAAATTATATTTATTTAATTTTTAAATTTTTTTCTTGTAGGCTCCTATCTTAGCTTTCTTCAGAACGCAGATTTTCAATCCTTTCAATTAAAAATCCAACACACATCATTTTACATGAGCCAGTGCTGTCGGCTTACCTTCTTTAGTATCGACAGTTCTATATGGTTATATGATCATTGATCATTTATCTACTGTATCTTGTGATCTCAGTGATCGTTAGAATTTTTAATAAAAGGAGAAATAATTATTGTTTAAAATGAAGATTATGCTTAAACACTGCAGAAAATACTTATATTTTCAACAAGAATAACTGATCCATTTGTTCATCCTGAGTTAGTGGCTTTTCCTGTTCAGGGTCACCGTGGATCTAAAGTCTATTCACCCCAGATGAGGTGCCAGTCCTTTTCGTGGCACCATTCACGTAGACATTCACACATTCTCACATTGAGGGGGAATTTAGTGTAGCCAATCTGTCTAACGGCATGTTTATAGACAGCAGGAGAAACCTGGGGAACCTGGAAAACATAGATTTGAACTAATCAGTGCTACCCACTGAGCTGTGCATAAGTAGCTTTATGACCACTAAATAATAATTAGACTGCGTGCAAACAAATGATCATAATTAAAAATAAATCTCAGTTTCCTACACTTGTGCTTCACATGTACAATCCCTTTGGCATCCATTGTTCTGCGGATAACCAAGACACAATAATACGGATAGTTATGTAAAGTAATATATTATAATAGATTAAAAAAAAAATATTAAGATATTAGAATAGTTGTAAATATGTAATTCAGAAAATACAGCACCTTCACCACTCTTGTTATTGTCAGAGGATCCGTTTTTATTAATATTTCTCTATACACTACTTTGGAAATCAGCAAAGAAACTTAGACTATTATCACGATTAAAAGAATATCGTGTTTAAAATAAAATAAAAGCGCAAGAGCACATTTAAGCAAAACAAAACAAAATACCGCCACATATTATTGAGTCTTGCTCATTTTCCAAATGGTTCCAGTAATTCTGGCTGAAAAACACTATCCTCAGAGCCATTATGTTAATGCATGGATACCAATCAATCTCACAACATTTCCCAACAATTCACAAAAGCCTCCAGAAATCTGTCACAAATTGAGAATGGGTCGAATGCCATTAGACGGATCTCTCTGTGCTCTGATAGTGAAGTAATAAATGGAGTATTATCGTGTCATTACAACCTCCTGTGATTTCAAGAATAAAATTGTGATAAAAAAAAAGAAGCCATTGCACAAACCTAGAACAGACAGGCTTGGTGCTGGAATTCAAACGACATATTTATTTGTCTCTTGAGAAGTTCAAGCTGATTCCAACGGGAAGTGGAGCTCAAGATTGCCGTCTCATGGGAAGCAGTAATTGGGCCATTCTGTGAGCAGAAACTGTGCAGCTCTTTACTCGCTCCATCCCTCCATCGCTTGCTTCTGTTACAGATCAGAAATCTCAGTGTTCCTTTGTGAGGTGGAAGTCGAGATACAAGAATTTTTTTATTAGTTTTTTTTTTAAGAAGGCATGTATAAATATTCACTCCACTGGATTTTTCCCAACCCAATCTGGAACTGAAATATACTTAGGATTGGGATTATATGTAATTACACAAAACCTTTTTGGACTACAAACCCACTACATCAACTCTTACACAGCACACTTTGCACTTTTATTCATTCATTCATTCATTTTCTACCGCTTATCCGAACGTCTCGGGTCATGGGGAGCCTGTGCCTATCTCAGGCGTCATCGGGCATCGAGGCAGGATACACCCTGGACGGAGTGCCAACCCATCACAGGGCACACACACACTCTCATTCACTCACACACTCACACACTACGGACAATTTTCCAGAGATGCCAATCAACCTACCATACATGTCTTTGGACCGGGGGAGGAAACCGGAGTACCCGGAGGAAACCCCCGAGGCACGGGGAGAACATGCAAACTCCACACACACAAGGCGAAGGCGGGAATCGAACCCCCAACCCTGGCGGTGTGAGGCAAACATGCTAACCACTAAGCCACCGTGCCCCCCTTGTGCTGCATTTTTTCCCCTCAATATTTTGTCCATCTATTTACCTCTAGTCAAAGGCACAGCTAATTCCATTCAATTTTATTTCATTTTATATTATTATGTGCATACATATTTCCTTTATATCTCGTATATATTGGTATATTATCTTATTTATTCATTCTCATTTTATAACACAGACAGACGTATTTCACTGCATTTTGTACTGTAGGTTTGTGTAAACAAACAAATACAATTTGAATTTGATTTGAATTTGAACTTAGAATATTAAAGTAGGGATAAAATATCAACACATTTTTAATCATTTCCTAAGCCCTGAGCTGGTGCGAGCATTTGCCTTCAAAAATTGCAAAATTATTTTAAAAAGACTGTGCGAAACTAAAGGGACATGTGACCTGAATATAATCACATTTGTTTTTATTGGGCCTAGAAATGTCCAGAGAACATGTCTAAACAAACATTGTCATGAAGAACAGGAAGCTATCAAAACAAGCGTTAAAAAGGAATCAATCAGGGTTTGGTTGCAAAAATTAATGACCTGAGCATTCATCAGAATACGTCAAAAGACCTCTGGTTATCTACTGTAACTCTAGATACTAGATCAGAATCTACAGTATGTTCACAAAAGGATATGAGGATATGAGCGGTTAAAAAACACTGAGTGAAAATAAGTCACAATAAACCTTTCTAAAATATCCTGGATATCATCAATGTTTTCTGACTGAATGACACCATTAGATGCTATTAGATCTTGAATTGGATATTAAAATGTATTTTTGTACAAAATATTTCACTTTCATACCTTTTTTTGTTTTAAATCATTTATTTTTGTAGAGGTTTTTGTCAGATTTCTAAAATGAAAAACAAAAAAAAATGGTTTCTAATTATTTTTCCAGTACACGTTCAGTGTTTTAACAGAGTTAGTGGACCATAGTTACTGTTCAATTCAGAGGTCTGACTATTATGGCCCAGATACTCCACAAAGCTGGGCTTTATAGAAGAGTGGAGAGACAAGAAACCATTACTGAAAAAAAGCCACTTTGTGGACACGAGCACTGAACTTTTTAGCCTTTGTTTTTTTTATATATATATCACCCTGAGAACACCTCCGTCATTGTGAAGCATGGTGGTGGTAGCGTCTTGCTCTGGGGATACTTTTCATCAACACATACTGGGAAAATAATCAAAGGACAGCACATCCATAATGGAAAACCTTTTCTAGTCTGTTAGAGATTGACTGGGGTCTTGCAAATCTGGACCGTTCAAAGCTAAGAACCTGAAATTGTTGGCCCAGTCAAAGCCCAGTCTTCTGTCTTATTGAGAATTTTATAGCAAGACTTGAAAATTGCTGTTTACAAACAGGCTCCATTCAGTCATCTGACAGTTAGCCAAGAAAAGCGAAATGTTATGTTAATATTGTTCACCTTTAAATGTCAGGCATGCTGTATTAATCAAATGAAAAATTCCTAATTAAATCAATTTCCTACAAAATGTGGAAACAGGTGTGAGTCGTGGTGCAAAGTAGTAGGAATGGAGAGAATTTAAGATTCGGTCTCAAGGCTTCGTCCAGTGACAACGGATAATCTAGATTCCAATCTTATCTCCTTGCCTTATCTTAACGGTTTTATTAGATCCTCTATAAAATAAAAGCCTCCCGAATAAATGAGGGCTGGAGGGTTTTCAAAGCAGATCATACCCCACACATTTGAAACGGTAAATCATTCTTCTTGTTCACTAATTAGCCACTGCATCCAATAAATGTATTTATATGATTGTGCTGTAAAAGAAAGTCTTTGTTGTGGAAGATGTGAAGTGGATAAAAAAACAAGCTGCATTAGCACTGATGAAATGAGGTCAAATTATCTGTAGAGAAACAAACAAAAGGGAAAAACTTTCAAATCATGTCAGTAAACACATTGTGTTGTGTTTAACTTCAAAATACACTTTTAGCCTTTAATATGTAACCTATATTTACAGATGGAACCGTTTCTAATACAGGAAAAAAAAACCTGTGTCATGTTTGACAGAGAAGTTGTCTGGCTTTCAGTTGGATGTAGTGCCATCAAAATAACATCCGCTACATGAAAGATGGACAAGTTGTTTTTTTGGGCCACGGTAGGCAGGGTGCCGCAAGATGATAGAGCGTCCTCATTTTAACTGGCTGAACAGCAGACGTTCAAAGCCAGCTGCTATGTACTGTAACAATGGTCAGCAAAACATACAGTGTCTCTCCCTGGGCCTGCTTTAGGAGCGAAACAAAAACAGATCCATTTCTCAGCTTAATAGGAATCCTACTGCTTTTGCTTGCCGATGGAAACGAAAGCCCTGAAAATGGCCGAGCTAGCTCAGAGAGCTCAAACAGCGCTAGCTCTGTGTTCTCAGAGTGGTCACATGGAAACCCATTTGTGCCCTCCGATTGGCTAGACAGCATTAATATTTAGCAGATATCTTAAAATCTACAAAAGAAAACCCATAAATTTTAATAGTATTTTAATTCCCACGCATAAAATAAATCCCACTCATCTCGTGTGAGTTGCCTTTTCTCAAATGTGCATTCTAGTTTAAAATGAAAGAGTATTGTGGTTGTGGTAAAGGCTTTTTGTTGGAGCCATTAAGAACTGAGTCTCGTCCCCTTGTTGGTTGACAGGTGTGACTGTCATTTATGGCTCCATGGCATGTGCGTAACGTGAACTTTCACCTCTAGAGTCTGTTCATACATGTCACACACACACACACACACACACACACACACACACACACACACACACACACACACACACACACACACACACACACACACACACACACACACACACACACACACACACACACACACACACCAGTTCTCCTTCACCCATACAGTACCACAGGCCACAGGGCACATATGCAGCACACACGAACAACAAACTTTGAAAAACAAGTTCATTAAAGCATATGAGAGAGAATTATTGAAGTCCAGTTGTATTTTATTAAAAGTATGGCTATCAGATGGCTTTGATTCTTGTGTTAGTTCTAATAGCAAAGTGTTTCTTTTTCATATATATTTATTACAAGTAAGCTCTCTATCTAGAATGCTGTGATTTGTGTCCATATGTTGACATTAACAGGGCATTACTGGGTAGTGGTGGCTCAAGTAGTTAAGACTTAGAGTAAAGGATCAGAGTTCAAGCCCCAGCACTGCCAAGCTTCCACTGTTTGGCCCTTGAGCAAGGTCCTTATCCCTCTCTGCTCAGGGGCACTGTATCATTGCTGCATGACCCCAACCTGAGATTGGGATATGAGAAAATAGAATTTCACTGTACTGTAATGTATATGTGACAAAATAAAGGCTTATATTCTATAACTACATGGCCAAAGGTATGTGGACAACTGACCATCACACTCGTATGTGGTTCTTCCCCGAACTGCGGCCACAAAATTGGAAGCACAGAGTTGTCTAGAGCAGGGATGTAAGATATTATGCAGAAAGGGCTGTTTATGGTGCAAGTTTTCATCTAATAAATCCAGTCTAATAAATTCCAAGATTTACGGATTAAGACGGGTGAAACTGGGAGTGGCTTTGGTTTAATTAGAATAAAATCCTGCACCCACGCCACTGTTTCTTTTGTTAAGATTAGACTCCCCTTATCTAAAACGTTTTTGTATGCTGTAGTGTAATCATTCACTGAAACAAGGGGCATGACAATGTACACAATGCAAGGTCCTAAAGGAATGACTTGCCAAGGTTGGGGTGGAATAACTGGAGTGGCCTTCACAGAGCCCTGTCCTCAACCCTAATGATATCTGTTGGGATAAATCGGAACATGACTACAACCGAGGCCTCTTCACCTGACATCCGTGTCCTATCTCATTAATGCTCTTGTGATTGAATGATCACAA